>NC_143584.1:95529071-95848730 GCF_048544385.1 Mastigoproctus giganteus | reverse complement strand
AATGTCAGGAGTATTGTTAATAAAATGGTGGAATTTGAACTCCTGTTTAGGACAACTAATGCTGATATAATAGGCCTAACAGAAACATGGTGCCACCTAGAAATTGGTGATGATCAGTTCCACATTGATGATCACTGCCAATCAGTGCTCCTTCAGGATGACTTGAACAGACTTGAAAGATGGTCAGAGAAGTGGCAGCTATGCTTTAATGCTGCTATATGCAAGGTTTACACCTGGGAATATCAACCCACAAATAAATTAATCTCTTGGTGGGGTTGAATTAAAAACAGTCAAGAAGGAAAGGGATCTCTGGAGTTACAATAGAGGCAGATATGAAGTTTTCTGAACAGTGTAAACAGACAGCCAGGAAAACCCATGGTATACTCTCGATGATTTATTGAATGCTATCCTGTAGAAATAGGGAGGTCATAATCCCATTGTATAAGGCAATTGTAAGACCACATTTGGAATACTGTGTTCAAGTATGGAGATCTTATCTGAAAAAAGACATCGCGCTTCTTGAAAGGGTCCAAAGCTGGGCAAGACGAATGATGAGATCGGCAGAAGGAAGACCGTATGATGAAAGACTCCAATTATGTGGGCTAGAACTTGGTAACCGGGCACCTGAGAAGTGACCTGATTGAGATTTATAAGGCTCTGAGAGGGATTAGTAAAATGAGTGAAGGTGGAAAGATTCAAATTACAGGACTTGAGGTTTAGATTAGATTGTAGGAAGCTTTCTTTTAGCCAACAAGTCGTTGATTGCTGGAACAAGTTGCCCTTGCAGGTAGTTGAGGCTGACAGTTTGAATAAATTCAAAGGTCAACTGGATACTTACCTTTATTTGTTATTTGGTTTTTAGGAGCATTAGCAACTAAGGCCATATTGCTCCGGGATATGCAGTGGTCATTCCCTGACCTTTCTGCATCCTCCGTATTTGGTGGTGATGGGCTCGAACCCCGGTCTAATCAAGGAGTGTGTGCCTACGCACTGCTGCTCCTTTCCACCTGGCTACAGAGGTGCCACTTACCTATGTGAAGAGGGAAGCATTTAATTTGTGCTTGCTTATCTTTTTTTCTTTTTTTTTGCCAGTCCCACAAAAACCCATGGCTTCCTTGCACACAGTGAGCAAATACTGTTAGTATTATTGCTACTTTGTATGATTGTGAAAGAAGTGTAGCTTACAATCAAAAATATCAAATTATGTTTGCAGTTTGGGATGACGCTAATGTATCACATGATAGGAAAAGTGATAAAGCTCCTTGCTATATTAAGTGTGTGTGTGTGTGTGTGTGTGTGTGTGTGTGTGTGTGTGTGTGTGTGTGTGTGTGTGTGTGTGTGTGTGTGTGTGTGAGTGAGTGAGTGAGAGCTTTATCACTTTTACAACTTTAAAAGAACATTGCATTTTGTGGCAACATGCATAATTTACCATGTTGCAGCATGTGGCATGCACTAAGTTAGTTTTCATCAAATTGGAAAAATCCAGGAACACCATCCAGATAGTGCCAGAACACAAGTCCATAGTATTCGGACTAAAGTCGGATTTCTTAATTTAAAAGGTATTTGGATTTTCAATTTTTAAAAGGTTGGTGGGTATGGGTAAAGGTATCAGACAACATATGAAAGATCAATGCCATCATAAATTGATTGAACATTGTGTATGCCTAGAACACAACCATAGAGGTATTTTAGCTATGAAGAAAGAATTGCCCAATTTAGCTATCACCCAAGGAGCTCGGTGTATTTACCTTATATGTAAGCATAGTACATTCACTGTAATATAAAAAGTTAATATCAAAATTAGAATTTATATATACATAATGTAGTGTCACTTATTAACAGAATCTATTGGATGTTCCAAGGGCTAGTACCATTCAATATATCTAGGCCCCGGATGCCAAGCATTTCCGTAACCAAGCAATTTTCTGAGCTCTATAAAGCGATTCAAAGCATTCTCCTTTAAAGAATCACTCTTCTCTTTAAGTTCCCCGTTCTCTTAAGTTCTTTAAAAAAGCACAGTAGACTTCATCTTACAAATTGTAAGTTAAGTCAAGAAAGAAAAGACAACTTTCCTTTTATTTTTAGAGTTACTAACCCAATTAACCTAACAACCGCTTGGCCACTCGTGGCATTACTCCTGCCTCCCCGTAGCAGGGCTGGAAACCTGAGTGGGAAAGCCAACCCTCAGGGCCAAAAGGAGTACAAAATGGACAAAGAAACCTTTCCCTCACTTGATCAGGTGAGATCACCTACTGATCAAGACCAACCCGATCATGACTCCTATCAAAATAAAAGACAAAAAACAGATCTATGTCAACAAGATCACCCAGCCTTTCTCCTTATTCATTCTGTATCAGATTCTCCTGTTAGCAAATTATCCCCATTTCTAATCCAGAAATGCTTGGAAAATGCTGCAGCATCACCGAAGATGGTAAAGCGATTACAGTCTGGAGATCTGCTGTAGAGACAATGAAGCCAAAACACTTGGAAATATTATTGAAACTGACTACTTTTGGTGGAATTCCCGTGAAAAAATAATGCCTCATGCCACTCTGAATA
This sequence comes from Mastigoproctus giganteus, assembly GCF_048544385.1. NCBI lineage: Eukaryota > Metazoa > Arthropoda > Arachnida > Uropygi > Thelyphonidae > Mastigoproctus > Mastigoproctus giganteus. Next base: position 95,846,171 of record NC_143584.1, on the reverse strand, counting down.
CATCTAAAGGAGTTATAGCAGAGTGGGACCTGATTAACATCTCAGAGGATGAAATTGTACAAGAATTGACAGCTCAAAGAGTAATACATGCAAAAAGAATATTAATGCGGAAAGATGGAGAATTAAAGCCAACAAGGAACATAATACTGACCTTTAGTACCCCAAACTTACCAACAATGGTTAAAGCAGGGTATCTGAATTGTCGTATATATACGTCCATATATACCGAATCCCATCAGGTGTTACAAATGAGAAATATGGACACTCCCAGGTAGCATGCCGTGGCACTATGATTTGCCCAAACTGTGGTTCAACAGAACACACTCAAGCGGATTGTACCGTAACCTCCTTCACCTGTCCCAATTGCAAAGGTAACCATATGGCATATTCAAAAAATTGTGAAATGTGGAAAGTGGGGAAAGAAATACAAAAATACAAAACAGAAAACAAAGTAACGTATCAGGAAGCCAAAAAGCATATTATACAGTTTATGCCGAAACGCATGTATGCACAAGCAACCCAACACAATCATTCTATTGCTACTCAAACTGACATTGCAGTCCCTCCAAACATTTCTTTTGCAGATTGGGCCAGGTCCATGCTTAATGCTAAGCCACAACCTGCCAAACACAAGCAACTGGAACAAGGAATTAACACTCCAATTTCAGTTCCACCTAACATGCCTGAAACTACGAAAAAAGCAGACAAAACAGTACCAACAGATCATGCTCAGACCAAGAAACAATTCCCTATACATATGGATGTTGACAACAAAACTGACCAAGAAGAAACTATATTAGAACTTCATGCAGAAGCAGAAGAACACATGGATACAGAGAGACCGGTTCCCCCCAAAAAAGACAAATCAGATCGTTACAAACAAACTGCTTCAAAAAAACAGACAGATCAAAACATAACTCCTAAAAGCAAGTAATGCAGCACATACTTCAATGGAATTGCAGAGGCATACGAGCCAATACTGATGATATATATGACCTGATCAATAAGTATAATCCAGTGAGTGTTTGTCTGCAAGAAACAAATTTAACACCACAGGTAACTCTCTCAATTAGAAACTTCACAATGTATAGAAAAGACAGGAATACTGCAAAATCTGCAGATGGAGGAGTAGCAATACTAATTAACTCTAAAATCCTAGTTCGACATATCTCTCTCTCTACAGACTGACTTAGAAGCTGTTGCTGTGCGTATTGCACTTGGAATAACACTAACTCTTGTTTCAATACCTCCCACCAAATAGACTTTTCATGCTTAAAGAACTAGAAGATCTTATAGCACAATTGCCAGAACCTTTCTGCCTTTTTGGAGATTTCAATGGGCATCACCCGTTGTGGGAATCTTCAAGCATGGATAAAAGAGGACATATGATAGAGACATTACTGAATCAACAGCAGTTAACCTTTTTAAATACTGGCCATCACACTTATGTCCATCTACCCACAGGCTCCACTTCAGCAATTGATCTGTCAATCTGTTCTCCCATACTATTCCCCAGTATGGAGTAGTCAACCGGCCGACCGGGCTAGCCGGGTGGGTAAAGTGCCTGCCTGGCAACCCAAAGGTCGCGGGTTCGATTCCCGCCTCGGGCTTGGATCAAAGTACTGCAAAAACCTTGGGAGGTGCCACAGAAGCCTATGCGCCAACAACTACCAAAAAAAAAAAAAAAAGTAGTCAACCTTATATGATCCACACAACGACGACCACTTTCCAATTATATATAAAATACAAACAAAACAATCCCACTCTCCAGATTACAGAGTAAAATGGAAATTCACAAAAGCGAACTGGACAAAATATTCAGTCTGTGTTTATTTTCATGATCAATTTATTAAATCACAACCAATAGATAAAGTCACAGAGCACATTACCGCACAAATTTTGGCAGCAGCTTCTGAGGCAATTTGTCAATCCTCTGAAAACCAAAAAAGACATGCAAAACACTAGTGGAATGAGGCCGGTAACAGTGCAAAACGAGAAAAAAATAAAGCTTGGAACCTATTTCGTAGATTTCCTACAACAGCCAACCTCATTTTATATAAAAAAAACAAAAGGCAAGGGCACGACAAATCAGAAGACAAGCCAAAAAAGAATCGTGGATAACATTTTCCAGTACCATCATGAAGGACACCAGCAGTCGTCTAATATGGAAGAAAATCCAACAATTAAATAATAAGTGCATTCCCTTTTCTGCTCCAATCTTGATTAAGAATGGACGAGAACTGTCTTCCCCAAAGGAAATAGGCGATTTCCTTGGAGAGACTTTCAGTCAAATATCATCAGCTTCTGCATACGACAATTGTTTCCTGAAAATCAAAACCTCCGCAGAAAAATATAAATTAAATTTCAACACCACCCAATCCCTTCCTTATAATCAGCCATTCATCCTAGCTGAACTCCAAGAAGCTCTGAACAGATCAGCAGGACCAGACGGAATCTACTATATAATGCTTAAACATCTAAATAATACAGCTTTAAGATTATTACTAGTATTCTACAACCGATATTTCTTGAATGTGTTTATCCTTCCTCATGGCATCATTCTGTAATCCTTGCCTTTCCAAAACCAGGAAAGGATCAATCGCTTCCACAAAACTACCGACCAATTTTCCCTAACCAGCTGTTTGAGTAAAACACTAGAAAAAATGATACATAGGAGATTAAAATGGATACTATAAAGCAAAATGCTGCTAAATATCAACCAATATGGTTTCCGACAAAACAGATCCTGCTTGGACCTTATGGTAAGAGCCGAAACTAACATTTGCAATGCATATGTTAAAATTGAACATCTGGTAATGGTGAGTCTAGATATTGAAAAGGCATTCGATACCACATGGAGGTATGGCAATCTTCGAGAGCTGTATGCCCTAGGGTTGAGAGGACACGTACCTCAATTCATCCAGAACTTTCTCAAGTGCAGAATCAAGTTCGTCACCAGAATGTACTTTCACAATATTTTATTCAAGAAGAAGGGGTGCCTCAAGGGTCCATACTTAGTCCTACCCTCTTTGCAATTAGGCTAAATACCATGATGCAGAATATTCCCAAAACCGTAGAAATATATATGTATGCCGACGATCTTGCTATATCATGCCATTCACCAACCATTAACAGCATAGAGAGACAGTTACAACTTTCCATAAATAAGTTGGAGACATGGACTGTACAAAATGGTTATCGCCTGTCAAAGCAAAAGACAATTGCAGTTCATTTCTAAAAAAAAGCACAGATTACATCCAGAGCCTGAACTTAAATTAAAAAACCAACCAATTCCTCTTGCCAGCAATATCCGCTTTTTAGGTTTAATATTAGATACTAAACTTAATTTTGCCATGCTCATAACTTATCTCAGAACTTTCTGCTTGAAAACTCAATATACTCAGAGTCATCTCTGCCATGGCATAAGGTGCAGATAGATGCACTCTCCTGCATTTGTATCGTTCGCTTATCAGGTCTCGTCTAGATTATGATTCAATAGTATATGGCTCAGCTAGGAAAACTGTACTTACAAGACTGAATACAATACAGCACAGTGCTCTTCGCACTGCTCTTGGACCTTTTTGAACATCCCCGGTCCAAAGTCTCTATATAGAGGCAAACGAACCACCACTCCACCTCAGAAGGAAAATGTTACTCCTCACCTACGCAGCCAGGATTAAAAGCCTTCCAGATCATCCGAATCAACCGCTACTTTTCAATCCTGAAAAGGTAACATTCTATAACAATAAACCCACTGAAAATAGACCAACTGGTATTAGACTACAAGATTTGATGCATTGCTGGAATGTTCATTTTGAAAACATGCTCAAAGAAACCAAAATATCTGATCTGTCTTGGTCCTCAAACCCACCTTACTGTGACACCTATTTCCAACAATGGGGGGAAAAGTCCATGGAAAACTGTTACATCAAGCAACTGCATGAAGGACATGCTGCTAGCAATGCACAGAGCTGCTTAATATATACTGATGGCTCAAAATCAGATGCTGCTGTAGGATGCTGCAGCAGTCTTTCCCACATTTACAGTATCTGTATCTCTCCCGGCTGAATGTAGCAGTTATACTGCAGAACTTTATGCAATCCACCTAGCTATATACAATATCAATATCTGTCTCAACACTAATAGTTTAATATATACAGACTCCATGAGTGCGCTTTCCGCAATAAGTAACAATTTCTCAACCCCACATCCCATAGTAAAAGAAATCCAGTCTCGTCTAAATCATTTGAGGAATCTGAATCATACTGTAAGTTTCTGTTAGATTCCAGGGCATGCTGGAATCACAGGTAACGAAACAGCAGACCAGGCAGCCAAGCACCCAAAGAGCAGCACACCTCCATCTTACCAAGTACCCTATATAGATTTCCTAAAACATATCTGACGTATCTGTAGGGACCAATGGTTAAATATTTGGAAGACATACAAACAATAAATTATTTGAAATTAAACAAGAACCACAAATATGGAGCTCGAGCTTGAAGAAAAACAGACATGAAGAAGTAATACTGGCAAGATTGCGCATAGGGCACACACACCTGACCCACTTGTTCCTGCTCATGGGCGATGACCTTCCTGTATGCATGCATTGTTCATCACAACTTACAGTTTTACATATTCTGTTAGATTGTTCGTATTATTCCCATATCAGAAATACTACCTTCCTTTCTCTGACACAAATGCAAGAACCTTTATCACTAACCCACCTATTGGAAAACAATGCCAATCTGGATGAGCTTTTCGCTTATCTCAAACAAATTAGACTTTATGAATATATCTAATATCAAATAAGGCAAACTCCGGTACCATTCAAAATATTTGAATAGGCACATTTTGGCCTCAGTTGCCCTTGTGCCGCAAAACCTCTACACCATCACCACCACCATCAATATATCTAAACCATAATAAGCACAGCCATTCATTTAAGATTCTGTTATTGTTATTTGGTATTTTTAGGAGCATTAGCAACTATGGCCATATTGCTCCGGGATATGCGGTGGTCATTCCCTGACCTTTCCGCATCCTCCGTATTTGGTGGTGATGGGCTCTAACCCCGGTCTAATCAAGAAGTGTGTGCTACGCAATGCTGCTCCTTCCCACCTGGCTATGGTTTAAGATTCTGTTTTACTGACTATAATTAGGTTGGGAGATAAGCTACATAGTGAGTTAGAAATCATAAAATGTGATTATATATTATAATCTATAATGTGACAGCTTACTGGCATAAACACAGCCAGCCCAACAGATAGCAAACTAAATCGTATATATATATAAACTATAATTATGGGAAAGTGGAAAACTAGCAAGTTCTAAAAAAGTTAGGAAAAGTGAAAAAAAAAAAAAAAAGAGAGAACAGTTAGCCTTGTGTTCATTCAACTGCTGTAATAGACTGTGAGTTATAAAATTAAGAATTGGAAAGTCAACAGCTAGTGAAAAAAGGGGTAAATATTAAAAACTAAACTTGGGAGTATAACTGCCTTACCCATCAGATGGGATCAGACAACAATTAAGTTTAACTGATATTGGGTGCTGAACCATAACAGTTAAATTTACTAAATTAGCAGGTCTCCATCTAATGAGTCAGGTGGGTCTGGCAACAATTATGCTCTCGATTAGTCAAAGGATAACTGTTAATAAACATACATTACACACATCAAAAAAGTCCCAGTTTTAAAAACACAAAAATGCTGGCATTTATTAAAATTTGTTATTGTTTTTTTTTTTTTCCAGGTAGTCAATAATGCTGTTCAGTTTGTGACATTAAAATATCTTATAAATGTAGTAATTATTTCTTTTAAAAAATAGATATATTCATTTTCATGTAGAATTGACATCAGTGTTTGGACGTTTATACTCAGCAGCCAATAAATTTAAATTTTCTTTTAAATTTTGCTGCCAATTCAAATAAACCTCCAAGAAAGATGCTATAAGAATATGGCTTTCAAAAAACAATTTTTTTTGTAATGCACACTTTTTCCATTTTGTGCCTACAATGGAAGGTGGAAAATAAATTTTTTGTTCTGTTTAATGCCAGTTTGTTTTGTTAGTCAATAATGCTGTAGCCAATAGATAATTTTCCTTTGTTATTAAAATGTCTAGAAGTTTTGTTAGTAGATCAAATAACCATCAGAGAAGAGCATATAAGATATATATATACAGTCGATTCCGGTTATTTGGGACACATCGGGCTAGTGCATTTTGGCCCGATTAAGCGGCTGCCCCAATTATCCGAAGTTTCACGTAAATAGTTAAAAATACAATTTACCCCCCCCCCCCCCCTTTACAATTAGTTCACTGTACAATCAAATCACATTACGACGAACTCACCACAGTAAAGTACCGTTCACTATACGATGTGTAGTAAGCGCCGGTCATTGTGATCACGTTTGTGAATTGAATTTTAATTCTATTAAACAGCGATTCTAATTAGCGAAAATATGAGGAATACTATCCACAGGCTATAAAAGTAAAGATATATTAAGCACAGATTTACTCTTTATTACCTTACCAATTAAAAAATTAATGATACGTGAAAATCGGAAGAATATACGTGAAAATCGGAATAATTAATACGTACTGTAATATGTACATACTAACTAAACTAGTTGACATTTCTGTTCACTGACATTTGTGGATGGGGGTTAAAATTTAAAACAGTAACAAGTTAAGCAATCAATAACAAAGAACACGGCACACACAAATTGCAAGTAACACAACACGCGCAAGTGAGAACGGAGTAACAAATTACGAAGCTTTCAAAATAGGAATGAAGAGAAGATTCTGAAAATTATTTTTTTTATATGATTGAAGATTTCATGGAAGTGTAAACACATTTTGCCATAATAATCCACAGAATTCCAGCTGTCGGTATTACCGCAAATTCAATAAGATCGAGTTTACTGTCCGTTTATGATAGATTGCACTAACACAAAAGCCCAATAAACAGGTGACTGCTAATTGTTTTTATTGTTTTATGGTTGTGACCTCCAGAAATCCCACCGAACTACGTGGTACGGTCGGAGACAATCGTAGGGTAATCTCCAGTGCTGAGGTCTCCTGCCCCGATTAAACGGCATTTTGTCCCAATTAAGCGAAGTAAACCCTGGCTATTTTCTCGATTGGTTTTTGTTTTTTAAGATTTGCCCCAAATAAACGGCTGCCCCGATTAACCGGTGGCCCGAATAACCGGAATCCACTGTATATATTTTTTTTTTTTTTTTTTTTTTTTGTTTTTTCAAAAAACAAATCCATCTAGTTAAAGTGTTTTTTTTTTTTTTTTTTTATTGATACCAGTTTTTGGCAGTTTGTGCTGGCAGTATAAATAGATAATACAAGGTACAAGCCAAAAGTTCCCCAAACTTGTCCAGTAACAAAGGGCAGGCTTATCTTAGTCACAGGTTGGTGTTGCCCCTTTGAAAGTAGCCTTGTTCATAGTTAATAAACTAAACCCAGAATTTCTGCCTCTGCTGGAGATTGCATTTGGTACTGCCTGCAATTTTGTCTGGATCTCATGTGCATCATTAAATCTCTATCTTTGAGCTGCAGTTTCATCTTGGGGAATAAAATGAAATTGGTTGGGTCAAGGTCAGAGAGTCTAAGAACCACAGCTAAGTTCTTGGCAAAAACTGCAGTATGGACAAAGCTGTGCACTTTGTATAATCTCCTAGTCACGTGATTAATGGTATGTCATCGGTATTCTGTGATGACTTGCCACACTTCTGCATTTTGTTAGTCCATATCAGTGATAAACAACTTCAACTGCTTGAATGGTATCCTCTGAATAGCATTATCACTGAAATCATTTCAAATACATGGAGTGTTGTTTTCAGAATTTCTTGAACCTTTGAAGCTGTTTTGCTGAGTTAGAAAGATTTGATGCAAACTCTTTGCTCCTTCATGGCATCTAATGTACTATTGGCAAAATGCACTGAACATATGCATTTAACCAGTCATTACATAACTATGCATTTGTGTTTTAAGACCAAAAACAAATTCAAATTATTACTTTAATAGCAACAGAGCTTGTTTATATTAAATAAATATAATGCTTATGTAAACTTTATATATAGTTTATATTTATCTTTACTAATATATTCAAGGTCAAGGTCCAATGTGCATGTTTATGCAGGCTTAAAACCCCAGATTATCTCAGGGGTAGGGAACCCTATTATCTCTTACTGAGATCAGCTGTCTACAGCCTCAGTTGAGGGACTTTAGGAATTCCTCCAGTCATTGACAGGAATCAAACTCAGATTTCTCCAAACAAGTGGCAGTTGGAGATATATTATGCCAAATAAGCTGCCGTGGAAGACAGTGGTGAAACACACCAGACTAGCTCGTAATGAAGCAGTTCAGTAGCACCTAGTGTGCTGAACAGTGCACAGCACAGCACAAAGCTGTGCAGTTCAGTCACATAGCTGTCAGTTAGAGAACTTTTGCCTCACATGTTGTATTCCTTGAAGTTTTGTTATCAGATAAAATACACATTCAAGAAAGTGTTATGATGATACACTTTTTAAAAAACAATTATGAATAGCATGCATTTTGCACACAACACAAGATGGAAATGGGAGAGGGGTTCGTTTGTCTATGTATCAACTTTGATGCAAAGTTCACAGAAATTGTACAATAAAAGATAATAAAAAAGGTTACACAAAGCTATTTTGCAATGGATGGTATCTTTTTTCTGCTGCTTTTTCAGCTAGAACACAAAATGTGGCTTTACTAAGAGTTACTATTGTTAACTTTTTGTACTTGATCCCACATTTTTCCTGTTTGCTTAACTGTTAATGGATATTTCTTGAGTTGTCAGTAGAGAAATTATAGAAAACACTTTTCTCAACTAGTCCTACCTCTAAGGTAGTTTTAGCTATGTGGATAGTGTACTACTTGAGGAGAGTAAAAGAGGAAAAAAAATTCCTAAGTCCATTTACTGTGTGTATGTGTAAGAGAGAGAGAGTGGCCAGTAAATAAGTTCACTATGCACATAGTTGAAGTTATGTATTCAAGCCCATAATATGAATAGTACAGATAATACTGATATTTCACTACTTTTCAACAGTCTGTAGGATGAGTTACTCTGTTCGCTATTGACAGAAATCCATGTCCTTTTTGTTCAGCACTCGGTGCTCTCTTCGTATTGTTATCACTTTCAAACCTGTGGCTTGCATCATTGTTGTTGCTTCATTACCAGAAAAAGATGGCAATTGCTGGTTGCCAGATCATGGCAGTACACAGGATTGCCAATATTTCCCATTTGAAACATTACAAAAAGTGGTTAGTTATTACAGCAAATTAGCAAAATGCTGAAGATCAGACATTTTAATTTAATCATTGTGCATAAGCATGCCAGTGCTGTGCAGTGAGTTGCTTCACTGGTTGTTGTCTCTTTTCATAAGTCTACATGCAAAATGCCTCTGTAGTTCCAGAACATGGACCATCACTCTTGGCTGCTGACTTCAGTCTTGATCTTTTTTGATTGTGGGCAATGGAAGTATTTCAATCAGGGCCAGTGCAAGGGTACCTGGCACCCCTAGGCAAAGAAAAATTTATGTGCCCCTTATCAATACGTACTTACATATTCACATGCATAGCCAAACATAACATAGCCAAATATAAACAAATTTGATATAAAAAAAATTTATTGTTTTTTTTTTTTTAAATTAACAATACAGTATTTGAATTGCACAAAAAAGAAAAAAGTTTTTTTCAATAATTTTCATTAACTCATATTTTAAACATCAATAATTCATTAACATACTTAATAATACATTTACAGTTAAAGTTAAATACATATTGCAATTTAATATTTATTATGAGAAATTAATTTTTCATGCTTTTGCTCTTGCGAATGTTTGAATTAATGTATCGACGTCAAGATTAGCTGCAATTTCGTGTTCAATTGATATTATTGCCAGACTAGTCAGTCTTTCTTGAGCCATGGTCGATTGAGTGTTTGCTTTTATCAATTTCAATTTTGAAAAACTCCTTTCTGCACTGGCTACTGATACTGGCAATGTTGCGAATATGCACAACGTGATAAATATATTTGGAACACTGTTTTCTAATTTATGTTGACATATATATGAGAGGACATTAATTGCGGAAGTGTTTTCGGAAATTCGTCTTGCTATTACTTGCAATTCGTTACTTAAATCTGGTCCATCGATATCTCGAGAATTATTGTGCATAAGGTATCTTTCTAAAATTAAACATTTTTTAAGCAACTCTTCAGAAGAAATTTTTTGCAATTCGTATATATTTATAAGAACACCAAAATTTTCATTTAATACAGACGTGTTTGAATTTATCATCCACAGCTGCAATAGCGGTGCCAATGATTGAAAAATAAAAATCAATCTTAAATTTTTGTTTAAAATCGCTAATAGGTTGATCCTCTTGCTCGTACATAAATTGCTTCTTCTTATTTCTAAGTCGAACTGTTTCTTGTTCTTCTTCAAAATTAGGCAGTACACCTAAAATCTCAGCAACTTTTGTCGCTTCAATCAACAATTTTTCAAACTCATCATCATTTCGAATTCTCATTACGAATTTTTTTGTGTCATTTATACAATTCATGGCACTACTCATATCAGTGCTTTTATTCTGACTTGTCGCATTTATTTCAAAAAGTATATTATACCACATAATTAAAGATGCAATAAATTTAAATTTCATAATAGTTTTAAGAAGTCCATTTGCTTCTACTTTCATAGTATTGCCATTTAACCCCGACAAACGATCATCTTGAGATATCTCTTCCAATGCATCGCATACACCGGACAAATTATATCTCAAAGGTTTCAGTGACTCAATTCGACTTTCTCATCGTGTGTCACAGACTGGTTTAAGAGTAAAATTAGTTATGCGCTTTTTCAAGTATTCCCACTGACGAGTTGAGCCAGAAAAATATACATACAAACAATGTATTGAATCGAAAAATACAGTGGCATCTAAACTATTAGCAGTACAATTCACTACTAAATTCAGTGAATGTGAACTGCAAGGTACATATGTTGCTCCTGGATTTATATTTAAAATTCGTCATTGCACACCTTTTATATCTCCTTTCATGTTGCTGGCATTGTTGTATCCTTGACCTCATAGATTCTGGATAGGTAAAGATAAATTTTCTAAAAAAACGTATTATTTCATTTGCCATACTTTCTCCAGTACTACTTTGTATGTCTACAAATCACAAAAAGTGTTCATTTATGGAAACTTTATTGTTAGTGGTGTCCACAAAACGTATTACTATACTCATTTGCTCTGTGTGAGCAATATCGGGAGTACAGTCTGTAATAATAGAAAAGTATTTGACGACAGAAACAAAATCCAAAATTTTTTTTCTTCACAGCATCAGAAATAATCTTTATTATTTCATTTTGCACATCTTTTCCGAGATAATGCAGATATGTTTCTTTATCTTTTATTTTTCTCAAATGTTCATTCATAATCGGGTCAAATTTTGCTAAGAATTCAACGAATTTCAAAAAATTTCCATTTCCATGAGCAAATAATATTTCATTTGTTCCTCGAAAAGACAAATTCTGTACAGCCAATGTTTGAACTAATGTAAACAGTCATTCTAGAACTTGCAACCAATGTTTTTCTTCTTTTTTTAATAACTCTTAAGTTCTGTTCATCGTTGGTTGTATGTTTTTTAATTCTTATCTCCAGTTCTTTCCATTTATGATAATTTTCGACATGCCTTTGGGTTTTCTCATGAGCATTTATAATTTGCGAAATATTTTTCCAGTTTTTTAAGCCAGAATCAGCAATGTTAATATTCCAATGATCAAATAACAAGCAACAAAAGCAAAATGCAGAATCAGAATCTGATTTTGAATATATTAACCACGAACGCTGTATTGTCTCACCGTGAAATAACTTTCGGGTATAGTGTGTTTGTTGAAAATCTTCAACTGTTGTTATCTTTTGGAAAGTCAAAATTATAAATTTGTTTTGGTCCATGTTCAACTAGCAGTTGACATAATTTATCAACATTTAAAATCTTTAATTTACTCCATGTTGCTGGATCATCATAACTTAAATTTTGAAAATTGATTTCTTCCGTACCAACAGTACCACCTGCTGAACATTCAGCTTCGGAATCGACCTCGACAATATCCAGAACAGTTGATGAAGATTTCACCTCTTCAGTTGTTGTTTCGGTCACTATCTCCTTCGATATTGTATTAAGAGTTTCAACATTTTCTTTTTGACGATCTTCTTGACATAAGTATTTTAAGAAAGTGCCTTCTTTTTTTTTCAAAACATTGTCTTTTTCAGCTTTTTGTTTTCTATATTGGTAACCAGATGGTTTTTAGTTCGTTTTGAAGGTCTGTAAAAAGTATTTTTTGAGATATAATTATTGTAAAATAATAGAGAATCAACAAAAATAAAAAAAAAATTAAACAGATGCGAGATTTGAACCAAGATTATTTTATATAACTGATTACCTACACTATCAGCTGGCCGCAACCTGGTATGTATTATTTTGTTTTTATAATTATTTTTATATTAAAATATTTAAGTTAAGTTTATATTAATGTAATAATAATTAAGATGTGTAGTTGACTTAAAATATGTTAATCAATATTGTAGAAGATTTTTACAAATTTTGACGATAAAAATTAATTTGACAATTTTTAAGTAATTTAAAAGTTTTACACCGCATGCTGTATGCAGTTAGCATATAAGCAATATAACTTCAGATTGCACGCAAGGGAAAGATCCGCTATCTACACGGTCAAAAACTTTAACTGTTTAATTTAAATATTAATGATAATATTAGTTGAAGATTGCACATGCCTACCTCATCGCTGCATATATGCTGTTACTAGATATGGACAATTATAAAAAAGAAAACCATAACGCAAAAACCATAATGTAACTGATTTTCCAGGTTGGTCCTCCGCATCGACATATAGAATGGACTGCGCATCATGCGGTTTGGTCTGTTCATGGCTTAGATAAAGAGGCTAAAACTGTGGAGCATAAGTCACTCTCTTTTTCAGTACCATACATCGATAATATGCGACCCTGGAAACAATATGCGCCAATCAAAAGACTTAAAAAAAAAGAGCAGTATGTGCCCCACGGTTTTACCCTCTTTATCTAAGCCGTGAACAGATCAAACCGCATGATGCGCAGTTCATTCTATATGTCGATGGTCCTCCGATACAACATATTCTACTTTAAAAAAAGTCAGTACTGAACCTAAACGTTTATAGGTACTTACCAATTCATTTGATATTAACACAAGACAATGCACAAGGTGCAATAATATGAGACTGACTGATACAAAAAGATCATGGAAAAGAGAGTAGATATACTACAGCTTGTTTCTAGGTTAGTTAAGCCTCACGCTCGTTGCCGGACGATGACGGTAGCGGCACAGCAGACAGCACACGCATTCAGTACAGTCCTATTCAAAAGTAAAGAAAATGCAAAAATCGACCGGTATGTTGTTGTTGTTGTTTGTTAGTTGTTGGCGCATCGGCTTCTATGGCCATAATGCACCTCCCAAATCGACCGGTAAATAAGCGAATTAGGAATTTTCGGTTTCTTTCACGCCTGAGCAGCTCAGGGGCGAAAGTCCAACAAACGAATGGCAGTTTCGTCTGATGGACAAGCACCCCGTTGTTCTGGCACCCCTAGGTGATCGCCTAATGGTAAAACCGGTCCTGATTTAAAAACAGTGCTAGTGCATGTATTTCTTGGAGTATGGCGATAAACCCATGTCTCATCTCCTGTGGCAATTCACTCAAGAAATTCTTGACTACTGATAGAATATATTGTCATCTCTTGTGTTCTCTTTTTTTTTTTTTTTTTTTTATGTGAACCCCAAACACGAGAGGTATTAGAACCTATAGTACTTAGTACCGTGCTTGTGTTGGAGGTTGAGAAGACGAAAGAAGATATTTGTTGACATTGGACTTGAACTTCTGTAGATTGTAATTTTCAGGAAATACGTATGAAGGAAGGTTGTTCAGAAAACGGCAGTTGAATGAATAAATGAGGAAGATGAAAAGTTGGTTCTGTGGGTTTGAAGTTGGACAGTAAATGGATGTTGACTGGTGGCGGCACGTGTTCGGACTGTTTTGAAAGAGAGAGCGGGAATTATAGAAGCAAATTCAGAAGAATAGTGCCCATGGAAGTATCTGTAGAAGAGGCATGCAGCAGAAACAGTGCGTCTATGAGAAAACGAGTGGAGAGACTCTGTTAGAGATGAATCATTAATTAACCTAACTGCCCTCTTCTGAATGGAATCAAGAAGCCTGAGAGAGGTTTTGGGGGCACCACCCCAGATGTGGGAACAATATTCCATGGCAGGGCGGATTTGCGATTTACACAAAGTGAGCAGCTGTTTGGAAGAAAAGTAATGCCGAGAGCGAAAGAGAAAACCAAGTTTTTTAGATGCAGAGGAAGCAATATTTGTAATGTGCTTGTGCCAAGAGAGAGTAGAAGTCTGGGTAATCCCCAAAAGAGATATATCATTTTGCCTAGAAATCTGAGTGTCACTAAACATAAGCATAGGAGCAGAAGAATCCTTTTTGCGAGATATGAGACAAGACTGAGTTTTAGAAGGGTTGAAATCAACTAAGTTGTCTTTGCCTCACTGGAGCTGTACCCTCGAAATGTAAGGAATATTGGATCTTGCCACAATGTTCATCATAACCTCAAAAGTCATCAATCATACTGCGTGATGGAAGAGATAGGGAAGGGTTGACCGGAACTTAGCTCTAGAGACTAAACATGGGTTCCACCACTTCAAACCTCCAATAAGCAAAGTGGTGGTATTTCACCGGTTGATGAGTCATCTACCACCTAGTACTGCCTGGTAACATAGAGGGGCGGCGTTACTCCATGTGGTGTGGGCGCCACACCTCGACCCCTGCTTACGTTGGTTCACACCTGGGTGGTCGCCCACCATGTACTTGTGCATGGAGGTTATACCCAGGATTACTAACAGTGCCACCATCGTGAAGGTGCAAGCAGAGGATTTGGCTGTCACAGACCGTCCGTACTTCGCCAAAATTGGGTCCACTTGACTTGAGTGTCACCCGAATATCAGTTCCATCAGCGTTTTAGACTCCCAGGTAGCAAGTACAGCTTGTCTGGCATATCTGAGAGAATGTCTGTGACAACCTCATGGACCGATAATCTCTCTTAATGTGTTTGAGCAGCCAATAATTCCTGAATGATGTTGATAGCTGTTACATGTGACAGATTCGAGTTTGTATTACTGTTCACTCACTGCAATCCTTCTGTTGTGCAAAATCCACAAGTATTATGTTGCTTATGGGTTTCCTGATCTTGCGAATATGCTGCTCCCTCCTTTTTAATGATTCTTTCATCACAAAATTCCACACACCATTTTGCTACATTCTGCTGATTCGTAACATATTTTCTGCAAAGTTCCACAAGCTGGTTGATGAATTTCTGCTGCTGACACATTTGTTGCATTCAAAAACCAGATTATAGCAATGACTTCATTCTTGAATCACTGCCTGTGTTTTACTAATTGGTACACACAATGTGCAGTAGACAGCAGGCAAATTGATGTACAATGTTACAAGCAATAATTAATACTCTCTACAGTGTAATAACCATCATAAGTGTAAATCTTGTGGTTGTTGCAAAGATTATGCACTTTGTAAACTTACTTTCTGACTACCTTATAAATAATACACACACATACAGAATAACAGTAAGTACTTATATATATTAATTATTTTATCAATTTTGTAATTATTTATTTTTTATTTTATATATATATTTTTTGTTACCTTCTAACCTCCTGTCACTCTCTCTTCCTCCCTTATTTTTTTCCCTCACTATATATCAAATAAACACCCCATTGCAAAGGGGTTCATGAATCATTTCATTATACTGAAAATTTGCTCTAATGAATCACTGAAGAATATTGTAAAGAATCATTATTTGTTCAGGAACCTCTGTTGCACTTTTCTAATATAAAGAAATTTATATACAGCAATACACCGCATAGCACTGATAATTAGTACTGAAACTGTTCCGTGTGAAACCGTGCTGATTGATATATAATTATAATGGGTTTTAATTGGATGCATACCAGAGAAACAGTCTATAAACAAATTATATTATAATAAATCTATAAACAATTTGCACTTGATAGCCAATTAAAAGATTTGAAATAAAAAATATTGCAAAAATTTTATTAATGAAAAGGTAACATAATGAGAGATGAGAAACCAGCTTTATTGTTTAGGTATTTCAATAATAATGTCTGGTGAAGTCATTTTTTTCTTTTCTCAGGGTACAAGTCTTTGTAGTACCTAATCCCATCTTGTAAAATTTGCAGTATCTTGATGCTACTTCAAAATTCAGATCTCCTATCATATCACCTCACAGGCCATGTCAACCTCTCAAAAAACTTTCTCCAATTCTTCTGTTGAAAATTCTTTTGGTGCACTTCAGTGTTATTCACTTCACAATTGTTTTCCTCTTCTTCATATGCAGTTTGCTCGCCAATTTCAAGGAGAATGAACTATCTAAGTCATTTGCATGTGAGTCAGTGCAGTCATATACATTGGCAGTGTCCAAAGTTTCTAATTCCAAGTCTTTTCCGATCTTTGCAGTGTCTTTGACAATTGTCTGAATTTGTAATTAAAACCAATTAAATCATTTGCCAAATGGGACAAAACATGCTGCCAAACAGAACGCATGTTGTTGGTAGTGATTTCTAGCCAAGATGCAAATTTATTTTTAATTGTATTTTAAGGAGTAAAAAATAAATTTTGAAATGAAAAGTTTGAAAATATCACGTCGTCTCATCAAGATGGAATTAAGAATAATGAACACTGTTGCAAATTGCAGCTGACTGCCTGAGGGAAGCTATTGGCACTGCAGCATATATGTACGCGGCTATCAAATGAGTTTTAATACGTACAGTAAATTTTCAACTTAAACTTAACTGAAAACCATGTTATAGTGAAACCCGTGCTGTTTGAAGCCGTGCTAAGAGAGGTATTGCTGTATATTTTTTATTTATTGTGTTACATGGCTCCAACCAAACTGTGGTAACTCCACAGTCTGTTGTATGCTGATACTGTACTGATAAAGGCCAATCACTAGTAATGTAACTGTATCATAGTCTAATATTAGATTATGTTGTCTGTGTTGAGTGACTGGCCACTTAGCCCAAATTGCAGCAGAAGCTGCCACCTTCTGAACACCATCCCTCTCACATGAAGCTTTTTCAGGGTTTTACTTCTCAGGGTTCCTGTCGCATGTACTAATCAAGCTCACTCTCTGTATGGGAAGAGAGGGATTTAATAGTTAATTTAATTCCATAAACCACTTCTCTATTCTATAAGCTATTCTATTCATTAATGTAACTATGCCATCCAGAAAACATTTATGCATCACTAAATACTCAATTACTAACAGTTATTCACAGTTAGTAAGGATTTTGACTAAAGATGAATATGGCTAAAACAAAAGTAATGATGAATAAGTATGCCACAGAAAGGGAAATAATGATTGAAGGAGCAGTAATTGAAAAGGTGGAGTCATATACTTATCTGGGACAAGTTATTAGCTGTAATAATGATAAATGGCTGGAAGTCAAGAGAAGAATAAATTTTGGATGGATAGCATTCAGGAAATATAGTCACATACTGAAGAGCAATATCCCAGTTTGTCTGAAACGTAAAATAATGAATCAATGTATACTCCCCACCATGACTTATGGAAGTGAAACTTGGGCACTCACCAAAAGAATGGAAGAGAAGCTGAGAACTACACAGTGAAGAATGGAACGAATTATATTGGGAATCAGACTGTTAGATAAGAAGAGAAACACATGGATTAGGCAGCAAACTCAAGTAAAATACATTCTTATCAAAACTAAAGAACTAAAATGGTCTTTGGCAGGACACATAGCTCGAAGACATGATGACAGATGGACTAAGAAAATAACAGAATGGTACCCAAGAGGAGCTAGAAGAAAACCTGGAAGACAAAGGCGGAGATGGATAGATGAAATTCATGAGTTTTTGGGTAGTAAATGGATGGCCAGTGCTCAAAACAGAAGGAACTGGAAAGTTGCTGGAGAGGCCTTCATCCTGCAGTGGATTGAAAATGGCTGATGATGATGATGATGAAATACTCAATGCTAAATGATCTTCATTCTATTTTAATTATATCATCCAAAGGCAAATACATACACGATCATATTTCAGTCCTCAGTCTGTTTTCTCTTGTACTCCTAGGCTCTCTGATGGAAAGGCCGCTTTGTGCTAAGTACGATGAACTGTGATTCATAGCTTGACAATTTGCATAGATTGCTTTTTGATCCCTCACTAGCTAGATAGCTTCTAATTCCTAATAATAAGTGCCATCTCTTTGAACAATGTGAACACAGTTTCCTTAATATAGCAGTGTACTGCCATATATCCATAATGAAGGCACTTATAACATATTGTCATAAGATAAATCCTCCAAAATCTGTGACTTTCCCACCAAAGAAAAATACATCCTGTTGATTCTAGAAAATTACAAATTTTAAAACTCTCAGATAATATCCAATTCCTACCATTCCCTTTTCCATTCATCCTTGAGAATCACACAACTTTCAGAAAACTCAGTTTCATCAACTCCAACATCAGTCAGATTTTGTTCATATAGATCTTTCAATAGATCACTTTCCTTCATGTTTCGATCAACATCAAAAATAATAATGTGAGGTGCTTGATAGTATAGATGGCATACTAATGGAAAGTCCCAGTGTCTTCAAACGTGAATCTGATTTAAGTAACTGAATGTCTTTTATGCTAACTACCTTACCAACCACTGCATTATCTCTACACTTTAATATTTTTCACTCTTAGTCTGCAAAGATTAGCCAGCCTCATTTAATTTTCACAAAGAACTTAATTTTCTTACTTGAGAGAGCAGGACTTGCCCCCACCTTAACAACACTTGCATTTGATGAAATACTCCTAGGACCTGTGTTTGGTTGAAGTGCTTCACTATAAAGCCTTCTTGGGTAGTACATCAGAGTAGGAGTGCACTCAGACATTGGTTGCATACTGTCATTAGTATTCAGTTTATTCTCAGCATCAAGGTCACTATGCAAGGGAAGCTATAATGATTTCAGTAATCTGTCCATGGATTTCAAAAGCCTCATGTTAGACTATTCTAATGACTACAACCTCATCTCATTTGGTCTACCTTGACCAACCATGTGTGATGATTGATTATTCCTTCCCAGTTGCACAAGGAGAAGACCCCACAGATCCTTGTTCACAATCAATCTATGGGGAAGAAATTCCAAGATTCATGTGCCCACCTTGAACAGCTTCTACTCTTGTTATATTCTTCTTGGTTAAACAACCATTACCCCTAGTATAATTAGATCACTATGTGAATACCTGGTTTTCAGCAACTGCAATTTACAGAACCTTAGTCTTTCTTTGTAAGAATATCTTTCTGTGCTCCCCAACAAACTTAGTTTTGATCATCTCTGCATCCTTTTCAACAGAGCTGTGTCCTTCCTAAAATGACTTTCAAAACCTGTATGTAGTATTCGAGGTGATTTAATTATTGATTTATACAATGGGATAATCACTTTTTTGTCCCTTCTGGCCAAGTTCTAGAACCATTCTAGTAGTCTCTTTACAATGCTCAGAACTTCATGTAGGAGCAATTTGATGTGTTATGTTATTCCAGTATTACTGCTACCGAGATACACACTATCTTGCATTTACGAACATTACATTTGGCTGTTTATCAAGATGTTGAAGTAGCGTATTGTGATTATTGTTATTAAACACTATGCCCACTTTTTATTATTAGCTAATTTGTAGACATCAAACTTGAAATACTTACACCAATAAATAGTAGAAATAGTAAGAGTCCCAACAGCGAACTCTGTGGTGCTCAACTCATCACATTCGTCTATGAAGAGCTGTCATCATTTATAACTACTCATTGGTTCCTACCACATAACCATTGTTTTATCAGTAGAAGTAACTTTGCCGCTAGTGATTCATTACTCCAATTTATATAGTACAGTATGTGTACAATATTAAAGAGTTTACTGATATGAGTATTAGTAGTGACATATGATGCAAGCTTATAAAGCATCAGCCAAAAAAAAAAAAACTTTCGACATCACCTGCCTTTATCCCAACACTCAGAATCACCTTTCAAGTCTCTACACTGCAATTTGCAGAACTAAAGCTTTTCTTGGTAAGACCACCCAAGTTCCCTTCACTAATCTCATTGCCCTTCTGTGCATCTATTCCAGATCCACATCTTTCCTAAAATGAGGCCTCCCAATGTGCAGTACTCAAGATGTGGTGCAGCCTAACCATTGACTTGTGCAATGAGATAATCGCCTCCCTATCCCTGCTAGAAAAGCTCCTGTATATCCTCAGACAGCCTGTCTGCATTTCTCATAGAACTACTTATCTGGCTACACAATTACTCCCAGGCCTTTTTCATTTTCTGCTACCTTGGGATCATGAGCAACTCCATTAACAACATTAATCCATGAAGAGCAGTGTCCATTAATAACACTGTCTTCTCCCACTCAACCAAATATGTAATCTATATTGAAATTATCCACAGCATCTAGTTCCTTTGTGGGCGCCTCCGTAGCCAGGTGGGAAGGAGCAGCAGTGCGTAGCACACGCTTCTTGATTAGACCGGGGTTCGAGCCCATCACCATCAAATACGGAGGATGCGGAAAGGTCAGGGAATGACCACCGCATATCCCGGAGCAATATGGCCTTAGTTGCTAATGCTCCTAAAAACCAAAACAACAAGAAGTTCCTTTGTGGCTGCCTCATAGATTGGCTCACTGTGATTGTTTTACAGCTCCACATCTATCAAGGTGATCTTGCATTATTTTAGCTATTCATGCCATTGTTTTCACTGGCACAGAGGTCGACCTCTGCGCCAGTGAAAACATAACTTAGGCTTACGTAAGTCGGGGACTTACCGTAGTATAAT
This sequence comes from Mastigoproctus giganteus, assembly GCF_048544385.1. Lineage (NCBI taxonomy): Eukaryota > Metazoa > Arthropoda > Arachnida > Uropygi > Thelyphonidae > Mastigoproctus > Mastigoproctus giganteus. The sequence continues at coordinate 95,825,147 of NC_143584.1, read as the reverse complement.
TGTAACAATGCAAGTACAGTAAACCCCCGCTATTCGCGGTATCTGTATTCGCGGTCGCTGATTTAATATAAAATTAAACCTAAAAAAATTTAAATTTAAATTGGCGTGAACATTTTCCGCCAAAAAAAAAAAAACATGGGCGTGGCTAAAATTATCTTTCATGGTCAAAACAGCGCTCAGTGGGTGAGGGGACAAAATCGCGAGCGTAGATGTTTCTCGCTGATCCTTGTTCAGTATGTGCTATGCGCTTGTCATGGAAGAATTCGTGGTTTGCTTTTAATTTATATGCTTATAAATTGAATAAATTTATATATCAATTTATAAATTGATATGCTTACAAAAGCAAAAAATATACCGTTTTGCAGTGTGTTAGCGAAAACAGACTTTTTCGAGTGTGTTAACGGAAGAAAGTGACGTTATTGTGGACAAATTCTTTTCTAACCCCTACAAAAATATCGCTACGAATAACAAGGGAATTGTAAAAAGATCAAAGAAGGTGATGACATTAGCGAATAAAATTCAGTTATTAGACAAAATTTCTAATGGTGAAAGTGTCTCCTCAGTGGCAAAACATTATAAAATCAGTGAGTCAACGGTACAATCAATCAAGAAATCGGAAGAAAAATCCACCGTAGTGTCCATGAAAAAGCGCTAATTGCTTCAAAAATTTGCCCTGTAACTCGTGATGTTAAATTAGAAAAAATGGAAAAAGCTTTAAATCTGTGGATAGAAGACCGAACTCAAAATAAAATTCCGTTAAGTTCCCTCATTATTCGTGAAAAGGCAAAACTCCTTTATCAACACTTTAGCGAAACTGGTGATAGCACTGGCGGGATAAGTGTTTTAGCTAGCAAAGGCGCTGGTTTGAAATTTCTAATAAATGTTACATTTAATATCAAATTGTTTCTTATTTTCATTTCGATGCCTTATGCTTGCATTTCCCTGTGTACTGTCTATGAACATAGTCATATTATGAAGGTAATATACATATAATACATATATAGATAAAATTTTAGACTGGTTTTTCTTATATATTTCATACTTTGGAACGGAACCCCTTTATTACTATGGGAGCCATAACTCAGTATTCGCGTTTTCGGTATTCGTGGCATTTCTCAGGAACGTAACCCCCGCGAATAGCGGGGGTTTACTGTACTTGGCATGTGACTGCAACAGTTTCTTTTCTTGTCTTGCAGTTTCATTACACTCCATTGTTAGGTGCCCCAACAGCTGTGTATGCCATTCAACCACAATATCGGGTGCCTCAATCGACACCCGATATTGTAGTTGAATGGCATACGATATTGTAGTTGGAATCGCAAGTATCGTCTGTTACTTTAGTTATCATAAATCCATTGTATCTTGTGTTCCAGGTGAAATTATGGAAATTTGTAAATGATCAATAAAATATTTACAATACAAAAGCTCTTTTATTTCATAATCAATATACAGAAATGAAAATGCCTGAAAGAAATACTAAGGATGTTTCACATAAAACCATCTACCGCACGTACTCAGCACACATGCAACTTTTTTTAAACTACCTTCTTCCACAACATCAGATGGAAGTTTGTCCAACAATCAATTACTTGCTGGCTGAAAGAAAATGTCCACACATCTACCTTGCCATCCTTCCTCAATTCAAATTTATGCCCCTCATATGTGTGTGTGTGGCGCCTCCGTAGCCAGGTGGGAAGGAGCAGCAGTGCGTAGCACACGCTTCTTGATTAGACCAGGGTTCAAGCCCGTGACCACCATATACGGAGGATGCGGAAAGGTCAGGGAATGACCACCGCATATCCCCGAAGCGATATGGCCTTAGTTGCTAATGCTCCTAAAAACCAAACAAATATGTGTGTGTCTGAGCAAGAGTAAGGATGCCAGCAGCATTTAGCTTACTCAATCCATTCAAAACCTTAAACCCCTCAATCAGATCTCCTTGCAAGTGCCTCATTTCCAGATGCTGCCAATTTCAGAACTGAAGCCATTCTTGATAAGAGTACCCTTTTGTTGCCCTCACTAATCTTGTTGCCCTTTTCTGCACTGTTACACCCGATCCACATCCTTTCTAAAATGAGACTTCCAGACCTGTATGTATTAACGGGATAATCATCTCCCTGTCCTTGTTGAAAAAATTCCTGTATATCATTGACAAAACCCCAAAAAAGCTGTTCTAGACAATTATCCCTCAGTATCTCTGAGTTTGTATAAAAAGTTTAGTAGCTTCTTTGATTACTTCTCATTTAGAATTTGCAGTTGGTAATAATGCCAGTTATTGATCAAAATGAAAAGAATTTAAAGACTGAAACCATTATATTCATCTTTATGAAAGGAAAATCCCTTCCTTTTATCCTTAACAGTAGTTTTATCTTTCAGTAAATCCCACATCAGTATATTGTGATCACTGTCACCTTTGCTCCTTTATCTGGAGATTGATGGTGATGTGCAGAGTCAATGCTGATAATCAAATCAAGAGTATTACTTTCTCTTATTGTCTCTCTAACATGTTGCTGTAAAAAACAGTCATCCAGAAAATTTGTTATTGTATGAGTGATTAACCCATGAGTTATAGTGAATATCTGGAAATTTGAAATCCCCCTCCCCTCTTAAAAGACTGATTTACTGGTCCACTCTATTTGTCTAACTATATAGTTGTTCATCATACTTATTGCATTCATTTGACATGTCTGAAGAAGAAATTTGTTGAGCTGAAATCACAAGCAGTGCTGGTTGTAAAACGAATATGCATAGGGATGAAATATAGTCCACTCTAGAAATATCCCTACCTTCAACTCACAAGTTGTCTCCTAATTCCATTATATCTGGTATCTGCATTTTCCAGTAAGGCCATATATACTGAATTCTCTGAGTTGCTTTAAATGTCAAAAATAAAGACACTCATGAATTGCACGTCGTGGTATTCTGGAATGCGTGCAGTATGGTGCAAAGGACCACAGAATTGTGGGATGTTCAACTCCAAAAGCTGTTTGTTTAAATTACTAAGGAGAACACCCTGCATACTCACAAGCATGCCAGCGATGAAAGGAAGAAAAAGAAATACAGAAGCTATACAAATTGGAACAGTGTGGCATTAGAGGCAAATTAAAGAGATAGTTAAGTGGGAGAAAAGAAAGAGTAGTTATCAATGGGTGCTGCTCTTCTTGGACCACTGTAATTAGTGGAGTTTCCCAGGGTGGTCAGTCATGGGCTTGTTATATATTTTTATTAATGATGAAGGCATATCAGATTTATGTCTAAGTTTGAAGGGATGCAAAGGTTGTGACGGCGGTTAATGACAATAAATAATAAGAGTATTATGATTAATTGACAATTATTTAAAAATGCAATAAGATCTAAAAAAATTATGCAGATGGACTGAGAAGTGGCAACTGAAGATTATCATTTACAAATGCAAAGGTACTGTATGTGGGTAGCAGTAATCCCAGACTAAGATACCAACTGTGTGGTACCCGGGGCATCGAACCGTATTTTTTTTCGCTCCAGCTTTTGTTCCTGTTCACTCAACTTTTGGTTAGGTTCTGGTTTTGCTCCGACAACTAATTGTTTTTTTTGGCCAACCTTAAAATCATATTAAACCTGAAAGTTAATTATGTGTATTTTTTGATTGAATTAAATTCAGTTATAAAAAAAAAACTAATCAAAATATTAAAAAAATTATTTAAATGTAAATATTAAGTATTTATTTTGTTAAATACATTTGTTAAGTAGTAATATATTTGAATAAAACTGAATTGGTATATATATATATATGGCATACGCTTATAAAGTAATGATGACGAACAGAATTTATTTACAATATCTTGATTTTTACAGTTACACAAACATATCTTTTATCCTTAAACCATAACAACCTACATAATAGAATTTTATATACATAATATAACATTTATATTATATTATAACATAATATAAACTGCTGAATTATCTTACATTTAAAGTCAAAATCGTTTAATATAAAAATATAAGAGATACAGTCATAGGAAATTCATTAATACAAGCAACCATAATTACCTCTGATTAGCAGCATATTCTCTGCCAATAGTTTCACTCAGGCTATTCCTATTATCCTGCATGAACTTCAATCCCAAAAAAGTCCTCTGTACACTAATTTTCATAGCTGAAGCCCCTAAAATAGCAGTAGCTATTTCTTATAAATATTGGTATTTTAAACAGTTTTCTTCCCAAAATTCCAAAATGTTTTTCTTTCTACTCTTTTCACCCCATCAAAACTAGACAAAATGTTTTAATTGTCAGTATTAGCTAAATTAAATTGCACTTTAATATCTTTTTCCTTCTTTTTAAGAAATTTTTCCATCTCATCAACATCTTCATCTGAAATTGCCATTTCCTCTGTATTTCTATCTTTTTTCTCCTATTTTTACATTTTCAGTCATTTCCCAAACTGTTTTTAAGTGCAGTTTGGTCTTTACCTTTTGTTAGAATTAAGTAGAATTTGATAGTGCAGATCCAAATAAACTGTAACTAAGATACACTCATTTTCCATTATAAGTTTTTTTCTGATATTTAATATTTCAACCGAAACACTAACAAATAAATTTGTTAATTTTTCCGATTTGAGTTTAGTATCTAGTTTAGTTTAGTTTAGTTTAGACATAAAAAAAAATCACTGAAAGTTAGTTGTTTATTTTGGAATCTTTATAACCGTCAAAGATATTTCTGAAGAACTAACGACGAACCGTCGTTAGTTCTTCAGTTTTTCAAACTGAAGAACTAACTTATTATTATTTTTTTTTTTATTTGTTCAGTTTGCAAACATTATTAACCCTTATAATGTTTCCAGCATGATATATGTACATTCCATCCTGTTGTTCAATCTAATACAGGTTTTTTTAAATTATTTTTGGAACATTTGGAGGATAAAGTTTGAATTAGTAGTTTTCGGACAAGTTCTCAACAATCATTTAAAAATTTTCCTAATTCAGGGTCCTTGATCGCCTTTTATTGCCAGTTGAAATGTGTGTGCTCCACACTTTATTCAAATAAGCCGATTCCTGTAGGAAAGACTGTTTTCATCGGAGAAACTAACTTCTTCAAAATAATTTTTTTCTCTGGGAGCTTTACTTTCACGAAAGTACAGTAAACCCCCGCTATTCGCGGTATCTGTATTCGCGGTTTCGCGTATTCGCGATCGCCGATTTAATATAAAATGTAACCTAAAAAAATGTGAATTTTAAAACGCCGTGAATATTTTCCGCCATAAAAACATGGGCGTGGCTAAAATTATCTTTCCCGGTCAAAACAGCGCTCAGTGGGTGGGGGGACAGGGGTGAAAAAATCGCGAGCGTGGATGTTTCTCGCTAATCCTTGTTCAGTATGTGTTAGTCATGGAAGGTTTCGTCGTTTGATTTTAATTTATATGTTTATATATTGAATAAATTTATCAATTTATAAATTGATATGCTTACAAAAATGATAACTCTACCGTTTTGCAGTGTAAAACAGACTTTTTCGAGTGCGTTAACGGAAGAAAGTGACTTTATTGTGGTCAAGTTCTTTCTAACCCCTACAAAAATATGGTTACGAATAAAAAGAGAAATGTGAAAATATCAAAGAAGGTGATGACACTAGCGAATAAAATTGAGTTATTAGACGAAATTTCTAAAGGTGAAAGTGTCTCCTCAGTGGCAAAACATTATAAAATCAATGAGTCAACAGTACGATCAATCAAGAAATCGGAAGAAAAAATCTGCCGTAGTGTCCGTGAAACCGCGCTAATTGCTTCAAAAATTTGCTCTGTAACTCGTGATGTTAAATTAAAAAAAATGGAAAAGCTTTAAATCTGTGGATAGAAGACCGAATTCAAAATAAAATTCCGTTAAGTTCACTCATCATTCGTGAAAAGGCAAAACTTCTTTATCAACACTTTAGCGAAACTGGTGATAGCACTGGCGGGATAGGTTTTTTTTGCTAGCAAAGGCGCTGATTTGAAAGATTTGTTTGAAATTTCTAATAAATATTACATTTAATATTAAATTGTTTCTTATTTTCATTTCGATGCCATATGCTTGCATTTCACTATGTACTGTCATGTACAGTCATATTATGAAGGTACATATAATACATACATAGACAAAATTTTAGACTAGTTTTTCTTATATATTTCATACTTTTGAACGGAACCCCTTTATTACCATGGGAGCCATAACTCAGTATTCGCGTTTTCGGTATTCGCGACATTTCTCAGGAACGTAACCCCCGCGAATAGCGAGGGTTTACTGTACATTATCATTGCCTAGCAAATTAACAAATTTAATCATGTTTGACCCATTATCAGTGGTAACTAAGTAAATCTATTGAATCCCGTTATATTTTTCTAAAATTTGGCAAACTATATTTTTTATATACGTTCCTGTATATCTTTCTTTCTTTCAGTTCTTTCATACCCAATGTAAACGGTGTATTTTACAATCTTTCACAAATAGAATATTTATTCTGAGGACAGATCAACTTAATATAGTGGCAACATCCACTTTCAAAGAGATGATTCTCTTTTCCATTTTACTGTGCGAATTTAATCATTCTTGAGAAAAATTTTTAGGATATCCCCGGTATAAATTAGTTTTATATTCTCTGTTGATCGAAAAATTATGACCATTTCCTCTAATAATAGGATTTAAAATTTTGCAGAATCCTGAGTATTACATTGGCTCAAATGCACAACTGTTAACAGTAATGAACTCTACACAAGCTTCAACAATTGTTTGCTTATCTAATTTCACTCCAAAGTACTCTGCTGCAGCAATTTTTCTGTGGTTTGTTGGGATTTATTTTTAACTTTTTTATCACTTCCTTCTATCTTCTTTATCCTATTTTTGTACCATATTGAATTCTTGTTTATGGTTCACTTCAAGCATCTCTCTAAGTTGGCAGCGTGATCTTCAGCCATGACTATGTTACAAACTTTACATGTGTTTTTATTTTCCAGTTTTTTGAATTTGAAGGATCATCAACACAGATTTACTCTATCTCTTCCCATGCTATAATTTAAGGAATCAAAATTGATTGTCACTTTTTTAAAATTATAAATAAAAATAAAATATGTTAAATTAAGCATGATTCGTGAAATATAAAATTTTAAAGTTAAAGCATTAATAAATCATGGCATTTACTAACCCGCTATGCTATTGCATTCAGATTGAATTACTGATAGACTGATGTTAAAGCTGAAATGCTTCAAGTACTAATAATTTAGCTTCATGAATGTGACAGAATGAAAAGAGTTATTTCAATAATGCCGCAGTAAATGAAGTGCAAGGTTAGTTGCGTCATAAAGGAGAAGTGTAGATGCATTGGAAAATAATTTTACTAGCAAAAGCCCAAAGAAATTGAGTCCTATGCTCCAGAAAGGATAAGAAATATTTAAATTGGCAGTCTGTCTCTTGTAACCCCTTTCTCTGATTTCGATTATAACACTATCAAATATAAGGTCATTACATCATACCCACAATATAAGTTCACTCAGAATTAATTTCTTCCTATACAGCAGGGCATCAGTTATCTGGAATAATTAATGTCAGACCTCTTCCAGATAGCCAAATTTTTTGGATAATAAAACGTATTTGGATTAAATAAACTCTATTATAATGTATTAAAGTAAAAGAAAAAAAACTTTAAATATCATGAAAAAAATGAATTTATTTAATTAAAAAATTAATAATAATACCTTATACATAAAATTTTCACATTTACATATGTATGTATATTCAGATAGGTATTTTACTGCAAATTTTAAGTAATTTTTTAAAAAATAATGTTCGATCATTTTTTGTTTTGTTTGCTGTGACCTTTTTTTTTTTTTGGCTACTAAATCTCAAGTTCCTTAACAATATCACTCTGATTATATTGCATTTTTCCTGCTTTTCTGCCTATTTTTGTGCTGTTTCTTTTCGTTGACATTTTACTATAACAAACTGAGAAAAATAATAAATTGCGCAGTCTCGGGCTGATATTATTCTTATTGAATCTGGAGCTAAACTAAACATAATATGAGATGAAGGGAACAAAATATGCCATGGAAAATTGGGTTCACAGAAGCGAATGAGTAAACTCTATCATTCATGGTTTCCTAATCCAACCTGCCACCAGATACACAAAGTAAAAAAACAAATTGAAATACTCTCGTAACATAATAAACATTAGTCTCAAGTACTACCATTAATAAAAAAAAAAAAAAAAGAAGAAGAATCATCAGCAACTTCCAGATAACCGACGTTCTACTGTACTAAATATTTTCTCATGATTAAAGCATAAATATACGTGGAAAATGAGATTTACATGTTTCATGCTGGATGATTAACCTTCTCCTTAGTACCAATATCACTTAGTTTCCCACACCAGTTAATTTAGGTTCTGTCATCATTAATATATATACAGGCAGTTCTCACTTTATGAGTTCCCGGGTTTACGAGTTTTTTTTTACCAAGTATCAACAAAATTGAAGATATGAACATTAATTGCAAAAAATGAATGTTAAACATTCATAATACTTCATTCCAAACCATGTGCATAGCTATACAATACAGTGCACCCCACTTTACAATATTAATCAGTTCCAGAGACACCATTGTATCGTTAAAATATCATAATGTGAACCGAATAACACATTGTTTTTTGGTAATTTGTTTCAAGATCTTGGAAGTTGAAATTTTTGTTGTATAACTAAGCTATTTATCTCTCTAAAATGTCTTTTTTAACGTCACGAGCGTAGCGACCTTAAGCCCGTATAAATAGTTTTGAGCGTGGCTTGTAAATTGCATTAGTTATCAATTCAAATCATTAAAATGCACTAAACTTTCATTGTTATCATATGTTCTGTTATAAGAACCAAATTTGAATGGCTTTGTGATATTTTTCTAAAGCACATATTTTTCTGCAGGTCACTACCATAAAACGATAAAAACAATTTGCACTTTTTGGTTTATTGGGCTTTTCTGTTACTGCAAGCAGTTATAAATGGGTGGTAAACTCTATCTTCTTTCATATGCGAAAATACCAATAGCTGGAATTGTGTGCTTTTTTACGTTATTATGGTGAAATGTGTTTCCCCTTTACTGAGATATTCAATTGTATAAAAAACATAAATAAAATTTCAGAATCTTCTCTTCATTCCTTTTTTTAAGCTTTGTAAAACTTGTAACTCCATGTGAATCGTGTTAGTTACCATTTGTGTGTGCGGTTAAAAAATGTGTATGCATGCAATCGTGAAATTTATAATTAAAAGAGAAGATTATCTTGAAAACAAACACCTCTTGAAACATTTCTGAAGAAGACGCTCCTTGTGCAACAAACCGAGTGTGCATTTAGACGATAATGATGAAGAATAAACATTCTTTAACATTTGTAAGTTGTAAGTAATTTCTCTATTATTATAATTTGCTTGACTTAACAGGCTACATTTTCATTTCTTTCGATAAATTAATCATTGTTTAAACATAAACTAATTAGCTAACTAATTTCATTGTTGAGAACGGTATTGGATGATTGTTTTCTGCAGCAGCATGTTCGAGAGGCAACCAGAGAAAGTAATACTCTTGATCTGGTTATCAGCAGTGATCATTCGTGTATTAAGAATTTGCAATAAAGGAACCACTAGGTGGCAGTGATCACAGTGTACTGATGTGGGATTTACTTAAAGATATAATTACCATCAGAGGTAAAGCAAAGGGTTTTTGCTTCCGTAAAGTGGTCTCCGACAGTTTTTAAATTCTGTACAGTGGGATCAACTGACGATGTTACCAACAGTAAATTCTAAGTGGGAAGCATTCAAGGAATTAATCGGGGAAACTACTAAAAGTTTCATACCTATTAAGAAATATTGTTCAAGGTTTAGGCCTAAATGGTTATCTAATGAACTAATGAGACTCGTAACAGAGAAGAAAAATGCATGGGATGCATATAAATTATCAAGTGACTCAGAAGCCTATGACAGATATAAGCTAGTCTGTAATCAGGTCACAAAGGAGGTTAGGCGGGCAAAGGCAGATTACGAGAAATCCTTGGCAAAAGATGCTAAGAAAAACAGCAAGGATTTCTTTACTTATATAAACTCTAAAAGGAAGGGAATGAATCTGATTGGTCCACTTGACATGGATAGTTCGACTGTAGATGATCCTGCTCAGATAGCAAACAAACTGAATGGTTATTTTGCATCTACATTCACACATGAGGAATTATTAAGGTTTGAAAATGGCAGAAGGTTATCAAATTGTAGCAGGATACTTAATGATTTTGTAATAACCGAGAGCAAAGTGGAGGAGAAATTGTTGAAGTTAAACATAAGAAAAGCACCTGGGGTGGATGGGATCTATCCAGTTATATTAAAGGAGGCTGCAAATCAACTAAGCAAACCCTTAGCCATAATTATGAGAGCATCCTTGGACTCAGGGAAGGTTCCCACGGACTGGAGATGTGCAAATGTATCCCCAATTCACAAAGGGGGATCGAAGGGTGACACGAGTAATTACAGACCAGTTAGTTTAACTTCTGTTCCGGGTAAAATAATGGAGTCGCTGGTTAAAGATGCATTGCAGGATCATCTAGACAAGACTGCAGCAATAATTCAGACACAGCATGGGTTTGTTAAGGGAAGCTCTCGTCTTACAAATTTGATAGGATATTATGATGTGGTTACAAAGGAACTGGATGCAAAAATAATTTTGATATCATATATTTGGATTTCAGGAAAGCTTTTGACACTTTGAAGCTTTTGCGCATGGAAGACTATTGTACAAATTGGAGCAGAATGGTATTAAGAGTAAGTTGCTACAATGGATAAAAGGATGGTTAAGTGGGAGAAGACAGAGGGTGGTAATCAATGGGTGCTGCTCTTCGTGGACTAATGTTATTAGTGGAGTCCCACAGGGTTCGGTGTTAGGTCCACTGTTGTTTTGTATATTTATCAATGATATTGATGAAGGTATATCAGGCTTAATGTCGAAGTTTGCAGATGATACAAAGGTTGGCAGGGTTGTTAATGACAGTAATGGCAGTGTGCTACTGCAACAGGATCTAGATAATTTGGGCAGATGGGCTAAGAAGTGGCAACTGAAGTTTAACCTTGACAAATGCAAAATACTGCATATGGGTAGAAGTAACCCCAGAGAAACATACCAACTGTGTGGTACTACACTTAAGGTGGTAGAAAATGAAAAAGACCTGGGAGTTTTCTGAGCAATGCAGACAGGCTGCCAGGCAGGTCATGGGTTTTGTCAATGATATATAGGAATTTTGCTAGCAGGGAGAAGGAGGTGATTGTCCCTCTGTATAAGGCAATGGTCAGGCCACACCTTGAGTACTGCGTACAGATCTGGAGGCCTCATTTTAGGAAGATATAGATTTACTTGAGCGTGTACAGAGAAGTGCAACAAGATTGGTGAGGGGAATGAAGGGATCCTCTTACCAAGAGAGGCTTAAGTTCTGCAAATTGCAGTGGCTGGAGACTAGGCACCTGCGCAGTGATCTGATTGAGGTGTATAAGGCCTTGAATGGGTTGAGCACAGTGAATTCTGATGGGATCCTTCCACTTGTTCAGATTACGAACCTAAGGGGGCATAAATTCAAATTAAGAAAGGACAGATGTAGAATAGATGTGCGTAAATATGCCTTTAGCCAGCAGGTGGTTAATTGCTGGAATAAACTTCCGTCTGTCGTGGAAGTTGATAGGTTAAATAAATTTAAGGAGGAACTGGGCAGGCATTTGGAGGGAATGGTGTGATTTTTTTTTTTGGCTGATGCTGCATAAGCTCATACACGTGCTTTCTTGCGTCACATCCACTACTACTACTACCCCTATTTTTAACCTTCTGTCTGCGGGAAATAAATTCTTGCTTTGCGAACGCAAGGTAGGAACGAATTAACTCATAAAGTTGAGAACTACCTGTGTGTATATATATATATATATATTATTTCTGTCTAATGTGTGTGTGTGTATGTGTATATATATATATACACACACATTTTTTTTTTTTTTTTTTTTTTCCATTTTTATATCTTCTTTTAGGTAGTATTAACAACTAATAGTATATTAAATTTATAATACAGTGGTACCTTGGTTTGCGAGCATAATTCGTGTTCCGGAAAGATGCTCGTAATCTAAAGCACTCATATGTCAAAGCGAATTTTCCCGTAAGAAATCATGGAAACCCAGATGATTTGTTCCAAAACTCAAAAATATTCATATACTGTAAAAATGATTAATACAAAATACATACATACCTTTTGATATTTTTAATATTTAAATTTAATATACATAAAGCAATCGGATTTATGGTAGGATGACTTTCACTGTCACTAACGGAATCACTGCTATCTGTTGACTCTTTCTTTTTGTGCGACTTTAACAAGGAACCTCTCCATTGACACTTGCCTCCTCTTGAGGATTTCATGGAAATATGACATTGCATTGTCGTTAAACAGATTCATCCCTCGCACTATTACAAAATGAGGGGGCACACTTGATACACATAAACAAAGCTGCGCGCGTGTAGCAATTGAATAAACAACACCGTAAAGGCAGAGATACACTATTAACACTTCACATTTTACTAAAGCACATATCTAGGGGTTACTACCATAAAACAATAAAAACAATTTCCAGTTACGTTCCTGCTAGTGGAATCTGTTATAAACTGGTAGTAAACTCGATCTAATTGCATTTGCGATTATACCGATAGCTGGAATTGTGTGTGTTTTTACATTATTATGACGAAATGTTTTTCCCCTTCACTGATATAAAAAACATAAATACGTTTTCAGAATCTCCTCCTCATTCCTATCGTGTTGCGTTCGGTTGGGGTGATTCTGCATTCGACTGCCATTTCTTGTAAACACAAAAGCGAATCGTGCATAAGCGAATTCGGTTCGTGTTATATAAGCTATCATTCGCGTATTTATAAATCGTGTATGATTGAATTCGTGTAGTGTAAACATGTGTTATACGAGGACTGACTATACTCGTGTTGCAAGACCTCGCTCGTTTATCAAGTTAAAATTTATTAAAAATTTTTGCTCGTCTAGCGAAACACTCGTAGACCAAGTTACTCGCAATCCAAGGTACCACTGTACATACCTATTCAAAACTAGTAAACTGCAACAAATGGTAACTACCGAGGATAAATGCACAACATGCAATGCAGGGCAATCCTTAAAAACAGAGCGAAGCCAGGCTGATTGATGCTATGCAGAGTTCATATGAATAAACCAGGTCACTGGGGGAAAAGTTATTTTTCCCAACTAGACAATCAGGAGCTTCCAGGAACTTTCAAATGGACAAATTTCCCCATGAAATTTCTCAAAGTCAGTTGATACTATCGTAGAATAGATTTTAAGATGTATCTACCCAGAGGAAAAGAGGAAGTTGATGGTTTTAAAGACTTGTGGAAAATCCAAGTTAACATTTGTAAAATATTTTTACTGGAAAACTTCTCCGTATACTCAGAGAAAGGGTACCAGTACGATTAGCAGCTCTCCCTTCTAAATAGCTCTGGAAGTAGTTGCATGAGTCACGCAAGGTAAATCCTTGACACACCAAATTTCTCTCTCTCCTCGTAAACCCCACCCATGGAATCAACAGACTACTGCAACGCTGAATCTGCTTGGGAAAACCCTTTGTTCCTTAAGGTTCTGGAAATTTTTGAAAGAAACGATTCCTTCAGCAGCAAGAAAACTCCACTTCCGATGTTTACAAAATGTGAACTGAAAATCAAAAAATACAGCAAACCCTCGTTATAATGCGGATCACTTTACGCTGAGTCGCTATAATGCTGTTCTTATATTATAACCCGTATCTGACTATAACACTGTCACAAATCACTATAACACTCTTTTACAGATGCATTTTTGGCATATTTAACGAAATTGTTTCATTTGATGTAGTCGATAGCTTGAAAATGAATAGCAAAACAGCATTAAAACATTTTCCACGATCGGTGAAATTTTCTTGCACGCTAATTTAATTGCAGTACAGTGACTTGTTACGTAGTTCCGAGATCAACATTTTAAAAAACGATCAAGTATATTGCTTGTAATATTTGCGTTATATGCATTTATCTGAAGTCTAGTCATCACTCGGTACAGTATTAGACATCGTGCATAACGGACAGTTTACTCGAAAACATTGTATCGTAATTAATGCAACCAACACAGTTACATTTTCGAAGAGTTAATAATTGCGGATAAGAATGAACTGTATAAACTGTCAACATTCTTATATTTATAGTCTTCGCAGTACGAAGACTATAAATATAAGAAAAAGACTGAATTTGAAAATTAAACTAGACGTTTTGAAGCGAATCTATTTCCGGTCAACGACAAGCGGATATGTGCCGTAATTTAGGACTTGCAAGTTTAACTGTAAGAACAATTATAAAAAAATAAAGAATTAATTTTAGCAGTGGGAAAGATAGCTGTTCCGCTGCAAGCAACTAGTGCTAGGCCGACTATTAGGATTGAAATGGAAAGACTTGAATTAATTTTATTGAAGATAATATCCAATGCAGAATTCAGTTAAGTTAAATATTATAAAAGAGAGAGAGATTAGCCAATATGATGATCTGAAGAAAACTCACCTAAAAAAAAAAAAAAAAAAAAGTGGAACCATTTAAAACTGGTAAGGGCTGGTTGAATAGATTTAAAATCCAGGGAGAAACCACAAGTTCAGATGAAGGAGCCGAAACTTTCAAAAAAGAACTTGTTAAAATTATTGAAGAGGGGTATTATGTGTTATACTTCTCAACAAGTTTATAACATAGATAAAGCAGACTTTTGTGGAAACGAATGCCTAAAAGAAGTTTCATATTGAAAGAAAAAAAAAACATGCCAAGTTTCAAAGCGGGGAAGGATCAATCGACTGATTTTGAAAATTAAATTAGACATTTTTAAGCGAATTCAATTTCGGTCAACGACAAGCAGATTAATTTTAGCAGTGGGAAAAACAGATGTTCCACTGCAAGCAACTAGGGCTAGGCTGGCTATTAGGATTCAAATGGAGAGACTTTAATTTTATTGAAGATAATATCCAATGCAGAATTCAGTTAAGTTAAATATTATAATAAAATAAAAGAGAGAGAGAGAGAGAGAGAGAGAGAGAGAGAGAGAGAGAGAGAGATTAGCCTATATGATGATCTGAAGAAAACTCACCTAAAAAAAAAGAATGCAGAACCATGTGGAACTAGTAAGGACTGGTTGAATACATTTAAAATCCAGGGAGAAGCTGCAAGTTCAGATCAAGGAGCCAGATTCATTTAGCACTCTGTTTTTCCGGAACAAATTATCAGCGTTAAGCGGATGAAACCCAAGCCAGGTGGGCAGGATCAGCAGTGCGTAGCACACGCTTCTTGATTAGACCAGAGTTCGAGCCCATGACCACTAAATACAGAGGATGCGGAAAGGTCAGGGAATGACCACCGCATATCCCCGGAGCAATATGGCCTTAGTTGCTAATGCTCCTAAAAACCAAATAACAAACGAAACCCATTACAGGTGACAACTTGAAATGGGTTTCAGTTCAGATTCAAGAATTGTTTTTCCAGCAGATATATTGTTTTATTTTTGGTTTCAGTTTTTGATTCAGTTCCGGTTCAATGTCCTTCTGGTACCGTATTCAAGGTGGTGGAGAATAAAAATGACCTGGTGGTAATTTTAGTCAGACATGAAGTTCTCTGAGCAGTTCAGATTGGCTGCTAGGACAGCTCATGGGATTTTTTCAATGATATACAGGAATTTTGTTGGCAGAGATAATGAGATGGTTATTCCATTATATAAGGCAGTGGTTAAGCTATACCTTGAGTGTAGCAAGTCTGGAAGGCTCATTTTAGGAGGGACGTGCTTCTTTTTGAACTGGTGCATAGAAGAGCAATGGGATTAGCAAGTGGAACAGATAGGTGCTCTTACCAGAAAAGGTTTCGGTTCTGCAAATTGCAGTTTCTGGAGACTAGGCATTATGCAAGGAAGAAGGTTTTGAATGGATTGCGTAAGCTCACTACTGATAGGGCATAAATTCAAATTGGTGAAGGATAGTTGCTGGATAGGTATGCAGAAATTTGCCTTCATCAGGCGAGTAGTTGATTGTGAACAGACTTTCATCTGGTGTTGTGGAATGTAGGTGGTTTGAATAAATTCAAGGAAGAACTAGACAAACTATTGGAGGAGTGGATAGGTGATATGGGAAGTTCAATTTTTTAATGATTCTATATAAAGTTGCTTTCTTACATCATTTGCCATTATTAATACTAATATTGTATCTGTAATAGCACGTAATCTTTGGTTGGTTATTTTCTTGCAAAACTCAAGTTTTAAAAAGAAAAAAAAACATTGTACAACACTCATCTGAGACTAACTCGGTCAGTTTAACAATATTTCTGTGGAGGTGTAAATTAAACTCAGACACTTTGCCATATTCAAAGTGCAAATCCCCCTCCGCAATTTCTTCACATCATGTCAATGTGGAAATAATATTTTTTTGAACATACACTGGATGATTGAAATTGAACAAAAGTCTCTATTCTGAAAGCAATACCATGTAGCAACTGATTACAGATTGTTTTGTTTTTGAAAATTTAACTTTGTTATAAAACAGAAAATCTGAATAAAATAGGATCTAGTGAAGAACATAACTAATAGTTAAAATCTGTTTTGATTTTTGTGTATTTGTAGTTAATGTTTCCTTATATAAAACATGATAATACATAGATTAGAAGTTTTGTGTTCCTACAGTTAACCAATTGATAATTTTACTCGAACCAAACTTAAAATTGCAGCTCTTTTATTTGACTGTTTCCTGAAATAATATTAACAATGCTAATATTATTTCTAGTAAAAAAATATATATATAATTTTTTTTTTACCCAAGACCACTAACATTAGCCATTAGCATGACTAATGTTAGTGGTATTAGGTAAAATGCATGGCTAATGTTAGGGGTCCTAGGTGTGGGAATATTTAACCATCATGGTATGCCTTCTATTCTCATCCCCCTCAGACTTTCATCCTACTTATTTCTATATCCAATTTTGAAAGGCTTGCCTTCCTTCTGTGTCTCTGCTAGATTGAAGATGACCCTTCAGGAATGATAGATATGGCTGTTTTCTTCATGGCTTTCCAGGTAATTGCAACTAATGGGTTGCTGAGTAGCTGGTCATACAACATAGCACAATTCACAATACCAAACACGAAATCATACTGCCTCTACAAAGTGATGTATCAACACAAGAGACAGTTTGCAGTGAGAGAAACCCAAGGTGGTTCATAGAAAAATACACAATTATGTTATGTAGTAAAACTGTGGTTATAACTGTATGTGATATGATATTGATTTCATTAAATTTCTGCTAAATTCAGTGTAATTTTTAAAATGTCAACCTAATAGTATCAAGAATTTCATAGCACCCACAATCATGCCATAACTTAGTTTGGCTGTATATACAAATATTGCTAGAGCCTTATTTTACTTCTGTACACAGCTAGAAAAGCATCAGGCAGCTCATGTTTTGGAAAGATGACACTTGAAACACCATGTGTCATCAAATTCTTGCTACAGAAGAAGTGTGCTGCCCTTTATTTGTAATTAAGTACCATTCTCCAAAGAGCAATTTCAGAGTATCTTCCTTTATCAGTGGGTAGCTAATGAATTGGCAATCCAATGAGAAGCTTTTGCACTATGAGAGATTTTAGAATACAGCAGATGGTAGCAGACTGAAGAAGCTCATTTTTAAAGCAAACTTTGTATATTTCATTAATGTACTGTAACTTTAAATTTTACTTTAAAGTTGTATTAATGGTGCTTTAGCACTATTTGTGTAATTTACATGAACTATAATTTTGTTACTTTAAAAATGTGAATTCTTCTTTACTAGCTATTCTTTATTTCAGAAGGTCTTTATTTTATCCTTATAATTTTAAGAAGCACAAAATTTCAAATTCATCATAACTGATACTATTATTTATTTTATTATATTATTATTTTTTTTATTTTTTTTTTTTCAGTGATAACAATACGAACAATGGCCCAGTTTGTGGGAAGAGAAACAAAGTACAGGTTTGTAGAATACTCTAGTTTCAAATATTTGCAGCTGTGAATATATATAGGTTGATATATAGGGTGGTTACAATTAGTGTGTCACTTTAGTTGTCTATCTATATATATAATATGCTTAGGTATGCTGTCCAAATTTTCCAACTGCTGATTGTCAGCACCCGTTCACGTAGTTCAACTCGCATGACCATCATACCGGGCATTCTTTATTAATTTTTGTATTTTGTACTAACTTTTTTCGACTGAAGAAAGGCAACCTATGCCTGAAAGCTATCGATTTATGTTTATTTTAACTTTATTTTATCTGTCTTCAATTTTAATAAACCATTCTAAGTTTTAAGAAGTGTAAAAATGGCTGAACAGTGTGTAAGAACTTTGAGAAAATGTAGAAGAAATGCTAATGAAACATTAGAAGAGAGAGATCTAATAGACTAAGACCGAAATGAGACTCTACAACTACAAAGATGGACAGAAAACATTGAAGAAAGAGAAGCAAGATTAGAAATGAGAAGATGGACGAAATGCCATAGGATTAATCAAATAGACGTACTTGATGTGAATAATCAACAAGCTGTATTAATGTGGAAGAGCATGACATAGGAAATATGTGTTACAACCGTGAGAATTCCAATGCAAGATATTGGGAACATGAGTTAAATACATTGAATAAACACACTAAACTGCTGCCGACCGGGCTAGCCGGGTGGATAAAGTGCCTGCTTGGCAACCCAAAGGTCGCGGGTTCGAATCCCGCCTCGGGCTGGATCAAAAGTACTGCAAAAAAAAAAAAACCTTGGGAGGTGGATTATGGCCACAGAAGCTGATGCACCAACAACTACCAAAAAAAAAAAAAAAAAACACCAAATGCTGTCATAGTGGAAAGGTTTCACTTGACCCACTGTCTGAGACATCTGCTCTATTACGAGAGTACAATGCGTGTGGAAATAAAAAGTGGGGAAAAAAAAAAGTTCCAGCAGAATACTGTTTCAATGAACTGTTAGGTATGAAGATTGAGATGTTCAGTATGGACAGTTGCATCCACTATAGGAAACATAATTGCCTAAAGCATATCATGAAATATTAGTAATGTGTCTTCTGATGCTTTTCTTTAAATTGGCCAAAGATTGGATATGGCCTTGATACAACCTGTCTTCAAAATATCCCCATAATGAAAGTTGTGTGGATTGAAGTTTGGAGAGTGAGCTAGTCAAATGTTCCTAAAATGGCAAAACGTGACAATGTCATTGAATGACTTATGAAGAAGCTAAATTACTGGCCGAATGCGTAGAGGAGCCCCATTCTGCTTAAAAACTAGTTGTTTACAAACTTCCCTTCCTGGAGAGCAGGAATCACATGATGATGGAAAAAGTCACAGTAATGCTTGGTTGCCATCTCTGGACCAACAGTTCAAACCTCTAAAATAAAACTGGTCAAATTATGAAATTCACTGTACACCTACACCAAACAATGACACGTGGACAAGGGAGAGGCATTTCATTGACAACACCTGGTGATAATCCCCACACCCAACAATCTATGTACATTGACACTGCCACTTAAACAGAAATGACCCTTGTTGTTCCACAAGATGTTTTCCTGGTCACAAATGTTGTTGACCCTTATCCTTTCTAGAAACCAAAGAGCAAAATCATTATGTTGTGGATCAGTTTGTTAGCTGTTGCACCATGTGAATCAAAGAATTTTGAGTGAACCATGGAGTGTTAAGCTGTTGTGACACCATGTTTGCACTAATGGGGAAATGTTGATTTTGTGCTGCACCATCATCCACAGCAACAGCAATCAATTCAACTGCCACCATGAGTTCGGGGGGGGGGGGGGAATCCTCTGCTGTGAGTTACAGATAAGCCACCCATTTCTTTGAATTTTTCATCATTTTGTGCAGTCTATTTTAGAAATGTGCTTAATCCTTTTAAACCAATATTCTCTAACTGTGGAATTACTATTCTGGTAAAAAGCTTTATCACCAAAGCATGACACTTCTTTTGGAGTGTCATCCTCTACATTATAGCCTTTATTGCTGATGCACCAGAAAAATGCAAACAAAACCAATCCAATTCAAATCTTTTGGAGTACCATTTTGAAAGCTATTGATTGCATTCACCATCCTCATTTTGAAATTCTCTCAGAAGCAGCAGTGATTGTTACACAATGAGGTTAGATTTGCCCTCTGTGTATAGTAATCCATTTTACAATAATAGCCTTTTCTGGATAATTTAATCTAATACCACAGATATTCCATTTAAAAGTATTATTTTCCTGTAATTAGAAATCAGATTGTGTTCTCAGAAGCTTCTAATTAGAGGCCACCCGATTATAATCAGGACAGCTGAGAAATTGCAGGTCAGATTAAAATTTTGATACCCATAGGAAATCCAGAAATCATATTCTGGAATGGAAACCAATGTAAGAAGATTATTTTTTTTATGTATATATAATTTTGATAGTCCTTGAAAATGAAAATGTGAAACTTACTTGCTATTTCTCTCTATACATTAAAAAGTTTCCTCCTAGTGATATTTATTCGAGCCAATGGGAGAAGAGATCATGACAATTACGTCATTACAAATCTGCAAGTAAATAATTACATTGTTGTCTTCCATTCAAAGACAGTTGCCTCCATAACGTTCACCAATCTCATGCACGTGCTTCATTGTCTAATACACAGCCACTCTGGGCATCATTTGATGTTCCATTGTAATGTCAGTTGATGAAGGGACCCGATATACAGGCAACCCCCGTATAACAGGCACAATTTGGCCTTTGCCCTTGTGCCAATAAACTTCCATTAAAACCAAACCAAACCTGTTAACACGGTACTTCTACAACACAGTTTTGCTCTAACACGATTGATAAAGTGCGGCAATCCTTGCACAACACTGTACTTATATAACACAGTTTCGCTCTAACACAGTTAGAGAATTGTCGCAACCTCTCATAACCCAGTATTTTTGAGCTTTTGTGCAGGGAAAAATTCTGCTATATGTTGGATGTAATTTTTCAACATATCCATTCTTTTTTGTGAATCCCCACTTTTGGCTTGCTAATTGTTATGCAAAAAAAAAAAAAAATATTGGGAAATCTCCATGTTAGGTTCTGTGCTATTGAACTTGTGGAAAAATCTAGATTTCAAAGTTTTATTACTATTTAATAATGTGCCAATCCAGCTAAAAGATTTAAGTCATCCAAACATTGAAGTAATGTTCCTACCGTCTACCATCTAGTACAACTTATTTAATTAGATCAAGGTATTATATCTACCTTTGAAACTTATTACATCAGAAAATCGTTAGAATGGATTTTGGAAAAAATTGATCCTGAATTGAATTGATGGAAAATTGAAGTAATAGAGACATGGAAACATTTTTCAATTGTGGACTGTATCGGAATCATAGCTTTATCGCTCAAAGAAGTAAAACTGTCAACATTAAATGTGTTTTGGCAAAATGTATGGCCAGAGTCAGTTCATTCAGGAAATATGGTCGAACCGACAGAAAGTTTTGATGATATGACTACTGAAGCCCTCGTGGGTTTGGTAGAATCAGTGTGGTCTTAGGTCTTTTCCACCCATACACCAGGTGGAAAAGACCTAAGTTCGAATCCTGTCGATGACAGGAGGAATTTTTATGGGTCTTTTTCACAATGTGGCTGAGTTAGTCGGTCTCAGGCAAGGGTAGCATGGTTTTTTCGCCGATGCTCCTAAAAAAAAACCAAAAAACATATGGTTACTGAAGACATTCAAGGGTTACTGGTAGAAAAAGAATCAGAGTTGATGGAAATGGCATCGGAGGAAAATCAAATCGATTCAGAGGATGATAGCGCAAATAAAAATTCTGAACTTCCAAATTTTACACTAAAAAGTATATGGAAAGGCATAATCTTAGCGTCTCTCTCTCCGATTTGAAATCTATTTTTTTTTATGCTACAATATGGGACTAGCCATGGTTGACCCATTTTGAAAGAATGTTTAGTGGTATGGGGACACTATATTAAAACAGGCCAGGAAAAGTATCTGATGCAAATTTTGACATGCAATATTTATTGACATTTAATAAATATTTTAGATAGTAATGATATCTCTATTACAAAACAGTAGAACAAATATATTTTTCATTTCACACATGTTCTAGCAGTTTTAGTATTATTTATTTAGTGTAAGGTAGTGTATAAGATTTTAACTAAACTTAATTACCTTTATCAGCTAACTAATTTAACCTCTTTTACTATGGAATTCTCCAAACTTTCTCTCTCTTTCCTGTTTCACCAAACAGGAGAGAGAGAGAGATTACTATTTAAAAAAAAAAAAAAAAAAGTCAATGTTTAACTAGCATAACACAAAGCCTTTGCTGGCTCCATCATATCTTTCTCCTGTATATGAATATGATGCAGTAGATGTACACCTTTTAAACATACATTGCTTTAAGTAACATCATTAAATGTAAGATATCATTAATCTAGTACTCAAAAGAGGCATCATTCATTAATTTTTCTATAATCACATCTTCTTAGTTTTAAATTAATATAAAATTTAGTATTAGTGTTTCCAGTGGCAAATTATGCAAGAAAGCAAGGTTATACAGAATCAGGAAAAATAAAAATAGAAAAAAAATATTTCCATTTCACCTATCCATCCCTTCCAGTAGTTTGTCTAGGTCTTCCTTGAATTTATTCAGACTATCCATGTTCATAACAATGAATGGAAGCTTGTTCCAGCAAATAACCACCCGTTTGCTGAAGACAAACCTCCATATATCTATTCTGCAACCATCCTTCCTCAATTTGAATTTATGCCCCTACTCATGTGCATAATCTGAGCAAGAGGAACAGTCACATCAGAATTGAGTTTGCTCAAGTCATTCAAAGTCTTAAAGGTCAAAATCAGATCACCTTACAGTGCCTAGTCTCCAGATGCAGCAATTTGCAGAACTGAAGCCTTTCTTGGTAAGGGGTACCCCCTTTGTTCCCCTTAC
The DNA here is from genome assembly GCF_048544385.1 of Mastigoproctus giganteus. NCBI lineage: Eukaryota > Metazoa > Arthropoda > Arachnida > Uropygi > Thelyphonidae > Mastigoproctus > Mastigoproctus giganteus. The sequence goes on along the minus strand of NC_143584.1, from coordinate 95,802,089 downwards.
CAATTCATTGCCCTTCTCTGTGCTTGTTCAAGCAGCTCTACATCCTTCTGAAAATGAGGTCTCTAGACCTGTGTGCAGCACTCAAGATGTGGCCTGACCATTGCTTTATACAATGCAATAATTACTACTTGTCCCGGCTAGCAAAATTCCTGTATATCAGGAATTTTGATAGCAGTGCAGACAGGCTTCCAGCTGTCCTGGAAGCCTGTTTCTTTTCACTTTCCACTAGCCTGAGAATAGTACCACACATTTGATACATTACTCTTGGATTTACTGCTACCCATATGCAGTACCTTGTATTTGTCAATGTTAAACTTCAGTTGCCATTTCTCAGCCCATCTGTGTAATTTTTCTAGAACTTGTTGCAGCAGAATTCTGCACTGTCATTAACCACCCTGCCAACCTTTTGTATCATCTGTAGACTTAGGTATTAAGCTTGATATGCCTTCATCAATATTATTAATAAATACAGAAGACAACAATCGGCCCAGCACTGAAGCCTTGGGGCCTCCACTAATAACATTAGTCCACAAAGAGCATTGTCCATGCTGACCGGGCTAGTCAGGTGGGTAAAGTGCCTGCTTGGCAACCCAAAGGTCGTGAGTTCGTATCCCGCCTCGATCTTGGATCAGAGTAGTGCAAAAACCTTGGGAAGTGCATTATGGCCACAGAAGCTGATGCGCCAACAACTGAAAAAAAAAAAAAAAAAGCATTGTCGACAGTAATCACCCTCTGCCTTCACCCACTCAACCATCCCTTTATCCATAGCAGTATCTTTCCCTTAATTCCACACTGCTCCAGTACGAACAGCAATCTTTTATCTGCACCAGTATCGAAAGTTTTTCTGAAATCCAAGTATACGATAGAATTATTTTTTGCATCAGTTCCTTATCATAGTATGCAATCAGATTGGCCAGACAAGATCTTCCCTTAACAAACCCATGCTGTGGCTGAAGTACAACTGCACTCATGTCTAGATGGTGCTGCATTACTTCTTTAACCAATGACCATTATTTTCCCTGGAACAGAAATTGAGCTAACAGGTCTGTAAGTGCCGACCGGGCTAGCGAGTTGGGTAAAGTGCCTTCCTGGCAACCCAAAGGTCCCGGGTTGGAATCTGGCCTCGGGCTTGGATCAGAGTAAAATGCAAAAACTTTGGGGGGGTGCATTATGGCCATAGAAGCTGATGCACCAGCAACTAACAAAAAAAAAAAAAAAAAAAAAAAACTTGTGTACCTGTACTTGTGTTACCCTTTGATTTCTCCCCCCCCCCACACACACACATGCACGCTAGGGTTTTTGGCATCCCTATGCAGAAATGTATTTGGCTCCCTTGAAGATTGTAATGAAAACTACAATTTTGAATAAATAGAAATGAAAATACATTTTTTATTAATTTTATTTACATCAATTACATTCTTACTTTACGTGCTTTAATATTGACAAAATCACATACAAGTTCAGATATATTTAATTTTTCACAAATATCATGTTCTATAGATATCATTGCCAGATTTTCAAGTGACATTCTTGATCTTAAATAGTTTTTAATAAGCTTTAATTTGGAAAATGATTCTCTCTCTCTCTTTCTCTCTCTCTCTCGGAAAAGGCAATTTATTTCTGCAAATTAAGTTTAATGTTTCATAGGAATTTCTAAATTTAGCTAAATGCAATTTAAAAAGATACCTGAGTGCACATATTTCGTCAAATAACTCAGTTCCATTTATGCCTTTGTCATCTCCGTCTGTTAAATCTATTTGCAAATCGTTACAATTCTGTCAAAGTTTTTCATAATCAGAATCGCTGGGTTTATGTAAATCATACAAAAACTCAAACTGCTCGTTGTGTAGTTTTAGTTGTTCAAATCTTTTGTTTAGGGAAGACATCGCAACATCAAAAATGATGTTGAAGAAATCCAGTCGAAATTCATCTTCCAGTAATCGAAACAATTCGTCCTCATGCTCATAGTCAAAATGCTTAAATTTTTTTCTTTGCCAAACTTGTTCGACAGTTTGGAAGTTTGTATAGTATCAAGATCTTCACAAAGTTGTTTTGTTTCTTGTTGAAGTTTCTCGTAGCTGGCATCAGAACGATAATTCGAAATAAAAGTTTGTAAATTTTTTATGTATGTCAAAGATATAGCCATGTTTGCACCAAAATTTTGAAGCATTTCATTTATGGGATTGATATGATTTTATATGCCATACCATAGTATCAATGAACACAAAAATTTGAAATCCTTTAGCTTAGCGCATAATTTTTTTGCGTTACATCGGTGTTTCTTTAGACTGTTTCGTTACTATAAATTGTATATGGGGAATCATATATTTCTCCAGATTTGATACCTTCTAAGCTATCAAAACTGGAGAAATATATGGTCACAGAGCGTCAGTGTGGCTTTCCCATTGTGTATCCGCAACGAGTTCAATGTTAAAGAAGAAATGTTTCTCGAGTACTTCCCAGCATTTTGCTGATCCTGTGAAAAATTTGTATATTTCTTGCACAGTTACAAAGAAATTAATTGTTTCGGTATTTACTTTAGCGGCATCATTTGACTACTAAATTGAGGATGTGGGCAGCACAGAGTACAAAGAAGGCACGAGAGTTTTTGTTTAAAATCATTTTTTGTAGTCCATGTTCTGAACCCTTCATATTTGTGCCGTTATCATACCCTTGTCCTCTTATGTCGCCAATATCCAGATACCAAACACTTAAATTTGTTTACAATAAAACTGCAGGATAGCACTACATAAACCTTCACTGGTTGAATCGGATATTGGCAGAAACCCCAGGAAATGTTCTTCAATTAATACTGTTTTGTCTGAATGAGGAATATAATGTATAATAACTGACATTTGCTCAATATGACTGATATCCTGGGTACAATCCAGTATGGTAGAATAATATTTTGATTTTTTTTTATTGCAGTGAAAATCTCAGTGATAGCATTGCCTAACAAATAAATAATTTCATTTTGAATATCTTTGCTTAAGTAATGGCATTTAAGCTCAGATCTTAAGGTTCTTTCGATATGTGTTGATATAACAGGATCGAACTTACCAAACAATACTATTAATTTTAAAAACTTTCCATTGTTTCTCTCAAAGTTTTTCAGACGAACCCTGTAATGTTAGGCATTGAGATCCAAGATATTTTACAATTTCGATAATTCTTGAAATGACATCTGTCCAGTGTTTCTTCTCCAGTTTGCATAATCTTTCATTTTGTGCATCAGTTATGGTTTTATTTGTAAGATTCTTTCTAAAGTTGCACCATTGTTTCAAATGTTTCATGTGTTTGAAGAGCATTGCATAGATTTCTCCAATTATTGTAAATGGTCGACACAAAACTACTGCCTGAATCACATAAAGCTCTTTCTGAAAATAATTTGCAAGAGAAACAAAACATGTAGTCTCCGGAAGATGAATATACTGGCCATGTTCTCAGTACAGTTTTGCCATTGTCCATTTTTTGGTTATAATATGCATTACTAAACTTACATCCAGTTGAATTTCTAGGATACAATATATCTTTCTTTTGAACAGATCCCAATTCTGTTAAGATGATGCGTAATTGATCGGCGAGTTTTTAGCCACTTTGCAGGATCTTCTAACTGAATTGATTGCAGCTGTTCCTACGCAAATGTGTCCAAATTAAATGGCAATTCACATTGTTCTTCCAAGCTGATTGTTGTTTCTGCTGAAAATTCATTTTTTTGATTGACTTTTTTTCATTGATGATTTGAATTTTTTCCAGTGTGAAGGTTGAAAAAAATCTTTGACATCAGAGAGACATGGGTTTGTTCTGAAGTGCATGATAATTTTCAGACATTTGAGTGGTCGAAAAGTCATCGTTATTAGGCAGATAATCGCTTAAGTCACAGGTGTTCAGTTGAGTGACAGAAACTTCATCTTGATCATGAACTGTTTCTAAAGGCTGAGGATTTTCATTTGCAAATTTTGATTTTGTAATGTTATGATCAAGTGCTCCAGCTTGTTTTTGAAGTGCTCCTTTTGATACCTTCTTTTTTCTATTTTGTGCACCTGAGAGTTTCTTTTTTGATTCTGATTCTTTCATTATATTAAAATGAATGTGAATAAAAAAAAAATAAATTTAATAAATATATAAATACATAAAATGAATTATAACTTTAATTTAATACTGAATAACTTATCGAATTATCTAACTAAACAATGTAAAGAACCTCTTCATATATGTACCGTCTGTTTTTATGATGCCATACCGATTCTATATATATTTTGAAATAAAAGCCATTGTTCTGACAATACTAGCTTCTTACCTGGTATTGTTTCTTCAGATATCTGATACGGTGAAATCCTGTTGTAACGAATAGCGATATAATGAAAAATTCAGTATAACGAATTTTTTTTTTGCAGTCCTGGCATAAATCCATAAGAAATAATATTAAATGGATCTCGATGAAACAAAAAAAAAGTATAACGAAATTTTCAATATAGTGAATATTTCTATGGCGAAATCTATTGCAATCTTAATTTTTTATAGCAAATGGAAAATTATTGATGCAATAAAATATCAAAGTTTTTCAATTCATTAGAAAACCTATATGTACCTTAAATCACAAAGCTAGAAACCAATAAAGATAAGACGTTACAATGAGGCACCCAGTAAGCTTTTAAGTTTTTTATATTGTTCGGTTACTTAGAATCGAACTGCATGAATACTTGAAATGTGTAAAAATGATTGAAAAAAAGCAGTTTATTCTTAATAAAAATTATCGAACAAGTTGAAAAAGAAATTATGCATTTGCAGCTTTATCACTTGGCTGATAAAGCTGCAAAAAATTCAACCACCTTAGATTTAACCAATATCCCTGTTCCAGCATCAGACTATGCACTAATCATTCATGTTGCATGCCTATCAGAATGGACAGCACTCTGGCATTCTAAAACTAATAATAAACTTTCTCAGATTAAACAGAATCCAAAAATTGGGACTCCATTGTCCGTACATCAAGGTGAGAAGAAGTAATACTTTTAAGAGCTAGAATAGGTCATACTCACCTGACCAACATTCATTTACTCACAGGAGATGACCCACACAGTGTCCACATTGTTATATAAATCTGACTGTAAAATATTTAAGGGCAAAGGCCTCATGCTACGAGATAGAATTCTACCTCGTAGCATGAGGCCTTTGCCCTTAAATATTTTATAGTCTATATCACTGCACACCATCGGGCATCTCTCATATTGTGTAGTTATACTCCATAACTGGGTTGTCACTATTGCAACACCAGGGTACCTGCCCACCCACCGAAGAGAAGCCAACAAGCTTTGAAACAGTGCCGTCTGGGTGGTGGTATGTGTTGAGAATAAATAACAGTAGTCTTCTCCACTGGTGAAATGTTATTTATTCGAGGTAGTACAATACCATGGAAACTCGTGAAGGCATTCACAATATGAGATATAACCAAGGCGATGTCAATTTAACGTAGATGGCTACGTTAAAATTATGCTTTTGCATGATAAGTCTGACTGTTAAACATGTTCTCATTGACTGACTATAAACAAGATAGAATTTCAACCCTGCAATCACTGGTTAACCTTCATCAACCAGTAAGTATAGAGAATCTGATTGGCGATGCCAATATTTCTGAATTTTTCCACTTCCTCAAGCAAACTGGAATTTTTAATCTTTTCTAATTAAGGACTTTTCAGGCTGTACGAGACTTTCTCTTTTCCTTTTTTAATTAACGAATAGGCACATTATAGCCAAAGTAGCTTATGCGCCATGAAACCCCTACAACAATGAGCACAGCAGTTTGTGCCTACCTTATTGACAATTCTGAAAGATGGAGAGATTTTAAATATAATAAGCAATACTGATTTGAAATTTTTATGTTCCTTACATGTATAATCAAAATCTGCATTCATTATGTATGTTTAATATATAATTAATAATTTTATTTTTTAATTGCAAAGTAACACAATTTCAGTAGTATGACAAAAATTTCATGGTCCCTTTGAATTCATTATATCTAGATTTTACAATTCAGAGAAATCACATGGTGACAATTTACAAAGAAGTTCATAATTTTGAGTGCAAAAGAGATAATTTAGCAAACATAAAAAATTGATTTTTGAGTTTATTTCACCTTATCGCCCATAATAAGACAACAGAGATAGACAAATGGTTTTTTACATTTTGTATTCTCTATCTGATCCCTCCATGACTTTTATGTTATGTACATAAACAAATTTTAACTACAGGACAACATCAGTAGTAACCAAAATAATTTAAAAGATTATTATATAATTTAATAAAAGGAGGTTTTTTTGCATAAAGCATGAGACTTTAACTAAAGATATAACAAAAATGATGCCAATTTAACTACTTCAGCAGTTCACTACAAACAAAACATGGTGCGATGGGACTAACTTGTCCACTATTTAATAAATGGAGGTACTTATCAAGAACAAAAGAATTCACTTTGTCAACATCACACAAATCGAAAAACGCAGACTCAGTTATGGTTACAGTCAGTATCGAGCACCCATATACTTTGCATGTGTGGTCGTCGGCATCGAGTGTAGTGCAGACAATTTATGCATGTGCCTAAGCTGTGAATAGACATAGGGCGCTGTTTCACTATACATTTCAATAATAATTTTTTGTTTCTATATTGAGATTAAAGTCATTATTTACTGACTTTAAGTGAGATACTATTATTATAATAAAAATTTTGCATTCCAGCTTCCCCAGACGGTGCCCCTATTCCTTGCTTACCAGGCTTACCATTTCTGCTGGCCCTGATCTCCAATCCAAAGGGACCTCCCATAAAACCAAAGATGCTCTTGTAATTATGGCTAAGAGTTTGCTAAACTCCTTTGCTGCCTCTCATAATATAATTGGATAGATCCCATCCATCCCAGGTGCCTTTCTTTGTTTAACTTCAACAATTTCTCTTCCACTTTCCGTTGTGCTGGCCACCAATGTCAGCTGGATGCACTGACTGAGACTTTTTTTGTGCTTCTTAACTAAGAGCATAACCCCCCCCCCATCTGGCCTTACTGTATGCTTTGCACTCCCCATATTCAAATTCTGCATCCTTTATATCTGAGTGACACCCCTTTTCTGATTCCCCGCAATATCTACATTTAATAACTTGAGCAGCACTTAAAATTCATCAAATTTACTGTACTCCTAGCATTGGTGTAAATGCAAGTATATATGCACATTTTCTTACTCTTAGTTACCCTAACATAACCCATATATTTCCTTGTTCTGTGATGAGCCACAGTAGGCTTTGAAATCCCCAGTACCTTGCTTTCTGGCTGTTCCATGTTCCAATAGAAGCAATACAAGAATCACTTTCACTTCTGCCTGCATCTTGTTAATCTATTAGTCTATGTATCCCCCTCCCACCCCTCAATGTGGGCACTTGTATGTGGTGAGGGGACCTCCCAGTGACACTGCTGGTCTTCCAGATTAGCATTACTGGGACCAATGCCCACAGCCTAGGTTCCAGGCTAACATCAATAGAATCCAGTGTGTTTGCCACGCACTGCGACCCATGGAAATTCAGAAAGGGGGATCTGGTGGTTGAGGGGCCCAGCTTCAGCACACCACTTTGGCCCCCTGCTTCAACAAAACTTGTGGTCATGGATGGCCAGGTAGGATCAATCGGCTAGTGGGTTCACCTGCAAGGGTCAACTGTGTCAATGCCATGCCCCTACCCTCATGGTCTGAGGGACAGGATTCAGGCTGGCGGTGGTGTTGGTATGGTGTCTGGGTAGCCCTGGCACCCCACTCCCGAGTGCATTTATTGCCTGCCAGATAGTGGGCATCCCTTTGGCCTCTGTGGTGAGTGGGGAGCCCAGGCACTGAACCATAACAAAAATCTCTATGAATACCAATAAACTAATTTCTTTTGTGGCCATAACCCAGTCCCTAACTGAAAATCAAAATGATGAAATAGACAAAGCCAATGTAGCAAAGAGAGCATGTACCGAAGAACAATCAGGTCCCACTCCAAGATTCTTGATTATTCATTCACAAACTGAGAAACCTAATGGTAAAATGTTGCGCTTCTTTATACAGATGGATTTATAGGGGTTAGCAGGTTTTCCTAAATCAGTTAAGAGTTTTCGTTCTGAGGACCTCTTAATCGAGACCAAAAACGACAGACACTCAGAGCAGTTACTCCGAGCCACATCAATAGGAGGAATGCCGATTACGGTGGCACCTCAGAGAACATAAACACTTCAAGAGGTGTCATCTCAGAGTGGGACCTGCTTGAGGTTACTGAGGAAGAAATCTGCACAAAGCTAAAGCCGCAAGAAGTGGTAGCAGTTAAAAGAATTTCCATGCGTAAGGATGGTAAGTTAGTACCTACTAGAAACATCCTTACATTTAACTCTCCAACATATCCTAATGAGATAAAAACTGGGTATATCAACTGCAATGTAAGGCAATGGTTTTCAACCGGGGTGCCGTATAATTTCAGTTTAAGTTACTAAAAGTTATTATTATTATTTTACTTTTTTTGAAATTTATATATTTATTTCATTATAAAAAGGTGTACGGTATCCATTGTACTTTATTTTTTCAATTTTGTAGTGATCTATAATAGATCTTTATTTAGTACATCTATATAAAGAATAAAATTATTATATAGGTATATATTAAAAGGTCGAAAACCACTGTGTTAGGTATTTCTTTTGGCCTAGGGGTGCAGTAAAAAATTACTGGGACACTAAGGGTGCCGTGAACCGAGAAAGTTTGGGAACCTCTGTAAGGCCATATATCCCAAATCCACTGCAATGTTTTAAATGCCAAAAATATGGGCATTCACAGATGGCTTGCTGTGGATCGTCTGCCTGTGCTCACTGTGGTGCAAAAGACCATGAAAGCACTGCATGTACATTTACTAAACACACCAATGTCAACTGAAGGTGAACACACTGTATACTCAAGGGCATGTCAGCAGTTGAAAGAGGAAAAAGAGATACAAAGACTCAAGGTGGACCTGAACGTATCCTTTCAGGAGGTGAAGAAAGCAGTCAAACCAATAAATATCAAAAAGCCTAGATATGTGCAGAAAGTTGCAGGTGGACATTCCATTGCGACACAGACCAATATGTCTATTCCACCAGAAGAGTTATTCACACCAATTGCACATTATTTATTGAGCTCTCAAAAACCCACACTAAAAACCCAGTCAGCTGCCACTCCAATATCAATACTTCCTAGTGCTACTCCACCACTGAAACCAAGTGTGAAAGAAAAACCACAAAAACCTGAAGTGCCACTGATAATACAAGAGAAAATGGATGTCGAAGACAAGGGGTTACCAGACGACTCAGTCCTGGAACTCTTTGCCGAAGAAGAGGAAATGGATACTAGCCAACGCCCAGTCTTTCCAAAGAAAGACAAATCCAGGACTGAGGAAATAAAGCCCTCAGTCCAGAAACCATCAGATGGACCACCAAAATCTAAATAATGAATATGCTAAAATGCTTACAGTGAAATTGCCGTGGATTCTGTTCGAATTGTGATGACATCGAGGCCCTCTTCTGTAAGCATGAGCCAACATGCTTTTGTTTACAGGAGACATATTTAAAAGAAAACACGGACCCTCACTTGCACAATTGTTCAATTATTTGAAAAGAGAGCTGGGAATGGACCTGCTCATGGAGGAGTCTCCATCCTTGTGGGTAACCGCACCCCTTTCAAGTTATGCCACTTACACTAATTTAAGAGGGCAGTAGCAGTTCAGCTCACAGTAGGGTTCCTCTTAACTGTTTGCTCCATCCATTTGCCACCTGGGATCAGCATCCCCCAGGTAGAACTTGATCTCATTAGGCAACTGTGTGGAGGCCTAAAATGGCTGCCTTCTTGCTAACACATGCTGCAAATCGCTCTGTGCATATTGATAATTTTAATCAGTTTAAAATAGTGCCAGCTTTTGGATTTGTGTCATATAAGGGTTATTAAGGAAGAGGAACTCAGCGGTGAGATCAGTTTTTTGTTTTTCTGGGCCATTTTCGTGCATTTCAATTCGTTCCTATCCAATGCTCGTAACAATGTGTCTGCCCACCTTGTCGGCATTGTTCTAGAATTGGAGAGTATAAAGTGTTTTGATTTCTAATGGCACCAGGGGTTTCCTTCATCTCCACGTTGCTTTCATTGTAGGTGTACCAGTTCACTGGGAAGGCCAGAGATTTAAAAGTGTGTGGATTTTGTATATGTGTAGTGTTGTGTATCGTTGTTCATCTGGCCGTTTAGCCGCTGGAACCCTACTGAGGCCCAACGTTGCCCACACTTGGCCTCGTGGAGGCAGACCAGGTACACAGAATGAAATTTTACTCTGGCAGGCCCTGCCACCTAGTTTCCTGAGATTTCAGTGACTAGAGCTTAAAAAAAAAAAAAAAAAAAAAACCCTCGGTAGGGGTGAGCACTGGAATTAGAAAAGCCAGTTCAGGTTTATGCAGTTTAATTTGGACAAAGTTAAGTTTTTGCAGTTTGTGTGGGGTTATGCACTGGCAGAGTAGGGGGGGGAGACTGAAGGCTGGGGGAAAAGACAAGTATGGGGACGATAGAGAAGGCGACCCCAGGATTTTCAGTGAGGCAGGCCCGTGCCTCACCAGGAGAAGAATAAGGGTTGGCAGGGGAGGAGATGGGAGGAGACAAGACTGTCTCCTCCTCCCCGCCAGGGGAAAGGGAGTAAAGGTACAGATCGCCATCAGGCATTAACAGTTGAGAACACGTGAGAGTCCAAGTGATCTGAACCGGATCTTCTTTAGTGATCTTTTTCAATGTAGGAGTCAAATCCCAATCGCAAGGTCATACATGAGGCAGTCTCGTCTTATGGTTGGTCATGTAACCTGTTCAGGTCGCCTAGTGTGCATGTCATGAGGATGCAGCCTTGGGTCCTGGTGATATCATTTTCTTAGTTCGTTCTTTGGTCATTTGGTTTAGTCATGCAGCTAGTGGTCCAGTGGGAATAATTTGTATCCAGTTCATGTCAAGTCCTGTGTCAGTTTGTCTCTGGTTCAGACGTAGGTTTTCCTGGTTGTCAGTTTGTCTCTGGTTCAGACGTAGGTCTTCCTGGTTGTCAGTTCCCTCGTGAACAAGGCTAAATGATGGTCATGTTCATGGTTATAGGTTATTTGGTACAGTTTTCTTGTGTATTCTAGTTTTCTCCAGTCCTAGTTTTGAGATTCATCATCAGCTTCCGGGTGCTGTGCATGGTGGTTTGCTATAAGTGCTCGCCTTCTAGCAAAGCGTTTCTGTGCAAAGATGGTAAGGGCTTTTTATTCATGTTCCGAGTCGAGAAGATGCTGTTCCATGTTCTGCGGGAAGTAGGTGATAGCAGTGGTGAGCATGCATCGCAAGTCCTCATAGTGGTCACAGTCATACATGAGATGTTGCCATGTCTCCTTGCGACCACAGAGGAAACGGGGATCCTCAGTGATTCGGAAGCTAGATAGTTTTGCATTAAATGGCCCATGCCCCATGAGCAGAAAGGTTACGTGGAGCCCTGGTTGGAACCAACTCGGGGGTTTTGGAAAGACTCTGTTTATGCTCGGGAGGAACTTCTTGGCAATTTTCCCTTTAGTGGATTCTGTCCACTGATCCTGCCATTCCTGTCGGAGGTGGTCGAGCAGTCTGGTTTTTTCAAGCTTCCTGTTGTTGACGAGATCCAATGTGAAGTTCAGGATAGTACACGGTATTGGAGAGTGTGGCAAACATATTTCTGTTGCTACCATGGTTGAACTGCACTATTGACTGGGGAGGGTGACCCCCTGTGTGAGTACAATCATAGCTGAAGGTTACTTGTTGCTTAAGCTTCCCTTTAGCGAGTGCTACTTAGTTGCACTCTACACCTCTGGCAGTAATTGCCCTCCTGCAACCACCTGCTTCTCACGGCATTCATCTCTGTACTACACTCAAATGAGAAAACAAAAACTTAAAAGATGTAACTGAATGTCGTGTGCCTCTGCGTTACGGCGAATATAGTTTCTCTTGTGAAAAGGAAGTCGTCGGCGACACATTTGCAGTGTGCCGGGATACTGGATGTGAACAGAGAATTTTGCCACCACAGTTTCGGCAGAAATTAGAATTGTGACACCACCACACTGTCACAGAGCACACAAAACATAAAGAAAGGCCCCCACTATTAAGGAAGGGTTTATCCTATTTGCACCAACAGCTTATGACCAAACTGAAATCACTGAAAATGATGGAATTCTGGCCACATAGTCAATTTCTGATGTCTTGTGACTTGGCCTGCCATTAAGAGCACCTTGTTCTAGAATTGGAGTGTGGCCACGAGAACCTTTCAGCCACCACATCCGAACTTCCCTTATTGACTGGGGATGGTGCCTTCCCCTGTGCTATTATAGGGTAGGACTGTGCTCTATTAACTCTGAGACATTATGTGAACTGTATAGTGAACTAAAATGTGCCTTCAAGATTCCCCCCCTTCCCATAGACATTATATGGGCGGACTTCAGCTTCCCTACTATTGCTCTTACATTGAAATAATTGTGATTCCTGTGATCGGTAGAATGTTGTCTTGGACAGCTTCCTCGTCTCGGACCTCGGAGAAGTGGTCATTTGCCAATGATCTCATTCTCTCCGCCTCGGCGAACTCAAGGGCAAAACTGGAAGAATCTGCGAACCTGGCCTTGGGGCTACTGCAGAACTGGGCAAAACAGAATCACCTGAGAATATCACCAGAAAAAACCAACTCAGCCTTGCTGAAAGGGAACCTGGACCTACGACGGCCTTCTTAAATTAAGATAAATCAGACGACAATAAAATTCTCCAAACAACTCAAGTATCTAGTGGTCATCCTAGACCACAACCTGTCCTTCAAAGACCACCTACAATACATCCGAACCAAGATTAGGAAATACGCTGCCCTCGTTGCTAGGGTGGCTCAAAGGAACTGGGGCCTTGGCCGGCGTACACTACATATCTTCTACAAAGCCATATTCATACCCATCATCACATATGCCTCTGTCGTGTGGTATCACAAGGCTACTACCGCAGTCAACCGACGTATCATCGACTCAACCCAAAGATCGATTCTACTATTTACTTCTCGCACCTGCAGCACGGTGAGCACCCATGCTTTACAGGTCCTGACCAGAGTTCTTCCTTTTGACCTGGAGATTGTGGGCAAAGATTACTTTACCACCTGGCAAAGGGCACTTCAATGACTTGTCTCAGACATACAACTGACCCAGCAAATAACCACACCGCTGAAAAGAAGAGGCTCTATGCTCACCTGCTGCAGGTGTTGCAAGAGAGATGGACAAACTTCCACACTGGGAAGATAACCGGAAAGTTTTTACCTGATGTCAGCAGGGTCTACCCTAAGTTCCCAACGTGGTTCTCACCTGGACTCCATACGGCATACCTTCTCACCGGACATGGCGCCATCAATGCCAAACTTTTCCTTTTGGGAATTGAAGAGGACCCTGCCTGTGTTTGCAGTGGTCTGGAGAGCTGGCAGCACCTAATGTTTGATTGCCAGCTTTATGACGACCTCTGCAACATCCTAATAACAAAGATCCCATATTGTCTTAGTGGGCGGGAGCACAACATACTGGTTACAAAACAAGAGTGCATGGCTTTCTCCAGTTGCGCCCAAGAGCTCTTCGCAAGAAGACAAGTGCTCACTGCAATGGAGCACAACTGAACCCTACATATAACAACCAGGAAAAAATATATACTTAACAAATGACAAGAATTGACTTGACTAAACTGGACGGGACCTGGTCCCATGAGTGATATCCCAAATGGGAACACAAATACCACTGAAGACTAACTGCAGCTTGCTGCTGGCCATGTTAGATCTCAAACCATGCTCCCTTGCATGGTCATATCTTTTCCCCTCTTTCCCCCGGCAGGAGAAGGGGACGGTCTTTTCTGTCCCCTCCCCTCCTTGCCACTCCTCTCTTCGCCTGGTGGGGCATGGGTCTACCCCACTGATTATCTGGGGTGCCTACTCTATTGTGCCCATATTTCTGTCTTTTCCCCCCAGCCTTCTGCCTCCCCCACTCTATCTAATACGCTAGCATATATCCCACATAACTTGAAAAATTTAATTGCGTTCACTCTAAACTCATTTGCCATTTCTACTCAAATTTTCTTAACCCCCACCGAGCAAGAAATTTATTTTTTTACTTTTTATTTTTTTTAATTTTTTTTTTTTTTTAGGTCCTAGCCACTGAAATCTTAGGAAATTAGGTGGCAGGACCTGCCAGAGTAAAAAAAAAAAACCTGATCTGCCTCCATGAAGCATAGTGTGGACAACATTGGGTCCCATCAGGGGTCTAGCAGCTAAATGGCCAGAAGAACAACACTACACTTACAAAATCCATGCACTTTTAAATCTCTGGCTTTTACAGTGAACTGTTACACCCACAATGAAAGTAACGCGGAGATGGGGGAAACCCCTGGTGCTGTTAGACATGAACACACTGTACACTAGGCAACTGTGTGTCTTTCCCTCCCCCTCGCCTGGTAGGTCCCCACTGCCAGCTAACATATCCCACTCCAAGAGCGGGATGGGCAGTTTGACCTTCCTACTGGATTCTACAAGGCATGGACTTGACAACCATCACTGATGGAGACATCTGCAGCTTTGCTGACAAAAAAGCCATTTGGCGATTTGAACTGGGTACTCTAACCCAGTTCCCTTTAAAATCCCATCCCCAGGCAGGGGGGGGAGGAGACGGGTCTCTGTTCCTCCCCTCCCTGCCTCCCTCATACTTCCTCTGGTGGGGCTTGTCCCCACTGACCTCTTTGGGGATGCCTACTCTATTGTTCCCATCCATTTCTACCTGTCTTCCCCCCCCACACACTCTAAACAAAACTTACCGAGTACACCCCTAACAATGCTGCCAAATTCAAATCAGCGTCAAAAAATTCAACTGCTTTCTCGTAAATCTCTTTCGGCCTTTCCAAGTACTAGTGTTCATCGCCCCCCCCCTTTTTTTTCTTTTCTTTTTTTTATTTCTTGCCACTGAAACCAGTACTTAAATAATCTACTGGGTGCCTGACCTGCCTCCTCGAGGCAAAGTAGGTAACGGTGGGTC
The DNA here is from genome assembly GCF_048544385.1 of Mastigoproctus giganteus. NCBI lineage: Eukaryota > Metazoa > Arthropoda > Arachnida > Uropygi > Thelyphonidae > Mastigoproctus > Mastigoproctus giganteus. The sequence continues at coordinate 95,786,994 of NC_143584.1, read as the reverse complement.
CCAATAGGGGCCCAATGGCTAAATGGTCAGAGAAACAACAGAACATAACACTACACAACATTCCACTCCCCACACTTTTTAAATCTCTGTCTCCACAGTTTTGTGTGACAAAAACAGAGTACACAATGCGGGGATGTGGCACAGAACTAATCAAAATAACGAATAAGTTGAAACCGCAACCACATCAACCTCTCCTGGCTTTTTCTAAACTTAGTGTCCCTTTTTTTTTTTTTTTTTTAGGTCCTAGCCACCGAAATCTCAGAAAACTAGGTGGCAAGACCTGCCCGAGTAAAATAAAAGTTGTACTGGTATACTTGGTCTGTCTCCACAAGGCCCCATCAGACCCCAGCAGAGGCCCAACAGCTAAATGGCCAGATGAACAGCAGTACACAATACTACACATAATATACATTACCCACACACTTTTAAATCTCTGGCCTCAAAAGTGTTCTGTTTCACACGACAATGAAAGCAATGCAGAGATGGGGGAAACCCTTGGTGCCATTAGATGCTAATACACTTTAGCATCTAATAGCACCATTAGACGCTAATACACTTTACGTAGGCAATTTGCTTCCCCTTTTCTGTTACTAGAGGATTTTAATGGACACAATACTCTGTGGGGTAGTGCTGACATCAATGGAAGGAGCCAGATTATAGAGCGCATGCTCGAAAACAATGACCTGGCCCTGCTAAATGTGGGACATAACACCATTTTCCACATGCCTACCTGTACATTTACTGCGATTGATCTGTCTATATGCTCCGCCTCTCTCCTTCCTGTTTGTACATGGGAGGTTGAAACAACTTTCACGGGCGCCTCCGTAGCCAGAAGTAGCAGTGCGTAGCAGTGCGTAGCAGTGCGTAGCATATGCTTCTTGATCAGACCGGGGTTCGAGCCCTTGACCACCAAATACAGAGGATGCGGAAAGGTCAGGGAATGACCACCGCATATCCCCAGAGCAATATGGCCTTAGTTGCTAATGCTCCTAAAAACCAAATAACAACAATAACAACGACAACTTTCACAGTAGTGATCACTTCCCCGTGATATTCACCCTTTGCAATGGGAGACCATGCCACAGTGGAAGATCAGTCACTCTGACTGGAATACCTTCAAAGATCTGGCATCGTTTGATACCACCACTGTCAGCAAGGAGCCGATTAATGTCTCGGTAAAGCACATTACAGACACTGTTGTCCAAGCGATGGCAATTGCAATTCCAAAGACTTCAACTCGGTTTCCACAATTTTCAAAACCATGGTGGAACACTAAATGACCAGCAGCAAGGAAGGCTCAAAACAAGGCATGGACTATATTTTGTCGTTACCCCACCATAGATAATTTAATAGCCTTCAAACGTGCACGTGCCAAACCAGATTACGTCAGAGTGAAAAGGAATCTTGGATCCACTTCACATCTTCCATTAACCAGGCTTCATCACCTAAACTTGTGTGGGATAAAGTACAGAAACGAAGGGCAGGTACACATCGTGCCCTTCATTGATCCTGGAGCATAATGGATATGCAGTTGCAGACCCAACTGCAATTGCAAACACTCTAGGGGAGATATGCCGACCGGGCTAGCCGGGTGTGTCAAGTGCCTGCCTGGCAACCCAAAGGTCGCGGGTTCGAATCCCGCCTCGGGCTTGGATCAAAGTACTGCAAAAATCTTGGGAGGTGCATTATGGCCACAGAAGCCAATGCGCCAACAACTACCAAAAAAAGGGGGGGGGAGATATGTGGTAAAATGTCTGCCAAAACATCGTACCCCCCCCACGAGTTTCTGGCCCTTAAACAAAATGCTGAATAGCAACATTTGAAGTTGTCATCAAATAACTGTGAAGAATACAATCGACCTTTCATTTGCTGCTGCTTTCATTTCCCATTCCGTGGGAATGGGAAATGAAAGCAGCACTAACACTATCCCAGGTGAGTGCCGTCAGGCCAGACAACATCCATTCTGTTTGTACAACAGAGTCTCTCTTGAAGGTGAATTTCTGGACTCCTGGCATAAGGCAATCATGCTTGACTTTCTGAATCCAGGAAAGGATCCAAAATTTCCGAATAATTACCGTCGGATTGCTTTGGCAAGCTGCATATGCACGATCCTGGAAAGGATCGTGAATGCCCATCTTATGTGGTATTTAGAAGCAAATGTACAGAGAAGGGCAACGAGATTAGTGAGTCGAACAAAGGAAGGGCTGCTCTTACCAAGAAAGACTTAAGTACTGCAAATTGCAGCATCTGGAGACTAGACACCTGCAAGATGATTTAATTGAGGTGTATAAGCCCTGATTGATTTGAGCAAGCTAAATGCTGATGGGATTCTCCTCTTGCCCAGATTATTCACCTGAGGGGACATAAATTCAAATTGAGGAAAGACAATTGTAGAATAGATGTGCAGAAATTTGCCTTTAGCCAGCGGGTGGTTGATAGTTGGAACAAACTTCCATCTGTCTTAGTGGAGGTCGAAAACTTAAATAAGTTCAAGGCAGAACTAGACAAGCATTTGAAGTGAATGGATGGGTGAAATGGGGTTTTTTTTGGTTGATGCTATAAAAGCTTGCTTTCTTGTATTTTATGCCTATGCTAATGCTAAATGGCCTCCTTTCCAAAGTGCAATGTGGTTTCCGAAGGAATAGGTCAACACTTGACTATCTTATAAGACTGGAAACATCTATGCGAGATGCTTTCCTCAAACGCGATCACCTGGTGTCCGTTTTCTTTGATATGGAAAAGGAATGTGACATGGCTTGGAGATTTGGAATTTTAAAGGATATCTGGGTCTTAGGGGCTATCTATCCCTTTTTATTAAAATTTTTTTAATGAACCACTCATTTCAAGTTCATGTAGGTTCTGTTCTCTCTCCATCTTTTTATCAAGAGGAGGGAGTTCCCCAAGAGTCAGTCCTGACTGTCAAACAATTAACTTTGACAGCTTTTTGCTGTCAAAGTTAATTCTATTACTGAACAACTTCCTCCAACTGTAAATAGTGACCTCTCTGTTGATGACCTAGCCTTATACACTCAGTCAGATTTTAACTGCCAAAGACGATATGTCCGCAATTTTTAACTTTTTTAAAAATCACAAACCTTTATACCCATATATAAATGTTTTTAGTATGCATCATATATATTTCTCTTTTACCTGAATTTATTTTTATCTAAATTTACTTGTCTTATAGCCATTTGTATATGCTGATATATTATTTTTAAATCCTGGACTTGGTGCATCATGGCCTTAGTCACCTTTGTGCCATGAAAACCGAAATCAAATGAAATCAAAATCCCCCTCCCAAGCTACCCATTTTCTGACCCACCTAAGACTGCCTCAATATCAGAAAATATTCTTGCACCCCTTCTATTTAAGTGTATCTCATTCCTGTAGAAACATTCTCTCCTGTTAACAAGCACACACCATGCTGCTTGATTTTAACTTCTCACTGTTAAAATATATGCTTTTAAATTCTCTGAATAAACTTACCCATATCTTTTCCCATTACTGGACTGTCCAAAATTTATAAGAATATGTCAAGTAGCTTTCAGGGATCTTATTAAAAAAACTCAGATTACTAATACTTCAGACTTTGCTAAAGGACTGAAGAGACATTTTGAACATCTTTTTCATTTAATAAATCTCTGCCTATCATCTCTAATTTCTAACCAAATAGACCAGAAATAATCCAAAAAATGTACTTCAGTGGAATAGTCTTCATTCTGTATGTGTAAGAATATCGAACACCACACAAATAGATAGTTAATGACTAATAGTAGACAACTAAGATCAAAGACTGGTGCATTGTGGCCTTAGTTGCCAATTTGCTGTTAAATTTCGAAAACTATTGCTGCTTTAATTTCTCTTTTTTATGATATCCTTTCTTGTTATAATTTAAGTCCTTTATGTTTACTGGTTTGTTACAGATATGTGTAATTTTTATAAATTGCACATATTCTGTATTTTTGTCAGAAGCAATTATAAAATTGCATTAATGAGGGGTGGGGGGGGGATCTTTGAATAATCAAATAATGAATATAGCTATCACAAGCATAGAAATTTTATTGTATTTCTTAAGTAAAACTTAAAGTGGTTGGCTATGAGATGTTTCATGCTAGTTGCTAACATAAGTAATGTAAGACTTGGAGAGCAGTTGCTGTTTTTTATTTCTTCCAGGATCTCTTGAATTTAAAAAAAAAATAAAATAAAAAAAGCTGGCTGTTCCTTACAATATTTTGCCCAAACCCTCCTTAAATAATCTTAAAGACACATTCATGTGATGATCCAGTTTTAATATATTGCGATCAGCAACTAGCACAAAACCCTAAATATTCCTATTTATTATTCACTTGTCTTAGCCAGCATTCTCCATCAACCAAAGTAAGCTAAAACACCTCAGTATGAACCTAATGTCTTGAGCATAATAAAAGCTGACTAGTTGGGGAGTTGCAGAGCCAAAGAAATACATTTTAGATAATTCCATTCTTTGAAGAAAAATATCAGTTTAACAAGCTTTCCTGATTATTACACATTATTTTAGTTCTTTCATCCAATAAAATTGTTTATTCTGAGAGAAGATTTTTTAATGTTATTTTTCTTTTATTTAATTAATTAGTTTATTTTTTTTTTACAGTGGTATATTTGGATCAGTTGCTGAAATATGGAGAGAAGATGGAATATGTGGATATTTTTCGTATGTTTTTTGTTTTGTTATACTTATTTACTCTAATATTTGTGCATTTATGTAGAATTGTTTAGAGAAGCATTTCCCAAACTGGGGTCCGTAGACCAGTTCCAGGGGTGGGGTCTGCAAAATGGTAGTTGACCACATATATATACAGGGTCGTCAAAAAAGGTGCCCATGATTTCATGATAAAATAACAGTGCAAATACTTACATCAATCATTTGATTTATTTGTTAATATCTACAGGAATATCTCAAGTTTTACTTCATACCTTAGTATGTTTCAATATGAGCACCATTCATTGCTTGGCAAACATCCAAGTGGTAGTAGATCTCTGTCCATGTGCACTCAGTCATTTCTGGCATAACAGTTGCTATTGCAGCCATGATCCTCTCTCTTAAATAGTGCAGATTGTGAATCTTTTCTGCGTAGATGATGTTCTTTAGGTAGCCCCACAAGAAAAAGTCTAATGGTGTCAGGTCAGGACTCCTTGGTGGCCTTCTTACTGACACTGACTGAGGCAGTGCGTGTAGGAGTCATTCTGCGCACACTCATGGTGCAGCCAAGGTCATTGTTGTGGTGTCAAATAAAACTTTGTGAGTTACCATGCTGTTTGCTTCTACGATCACAGCAATCGAACAAATATTTCCGAAGATAATTAAAAGGGAAATCACGGACACTTTTTTCGATGACCCTGTATATATTATATATGTATGCCTATAACACATGCATATGTTATATATAGGGGTCTGCAAACTTTTTTTGATTTTTGAAGGGATCTGTAGATCTCAGTAGTTTGGGAACCACTGGTTTAGAGCATTAATATTGCTCTAAGTAATTAGCACTTTGATTGCTGAATTTTTGAATTGTAATTCACGGCAGAACAAAAAAATATTAGTCTGCTGATCGGCAGACTGATATTTTTTATTTTACTTTAAAGAAAGTATTATGTAAAAAAATTAAACATTTCAAAATTCCAATTTTATCAAACATTTTAAAAGGTAAAATATTTACTAGTTTGTTAAAAATTAAAGCAACAGAAATACATGTGATAAGAAAAAATATATTGACAAAGTAAAAACATTAATTGAATATTAATTATTATGTAACTCAAAAATGTTATGCAAGTCACATAGTGCAGTCTGTCAGAATCCAAGCATAAAAAAATAATCACACCAAAAAACAAAACATGTCAGCTGGTTACAAATTAGTAAAAATATTGTTGAACAGATGGTAGAAAAATACTGAAATACTCATGACAAGTAAAGTAAATCCAGCCCGAGCAGAAAATTTAAATGTCTTGCAGTCTGAGACTGCACTGTACTAGTTAACCTGGCAGTGATAGCACCCAAAATGTACCTAAAATGGTGGAAGGTTACCTGATAGGTAACCTGCCATCATTTTGGGTAAATTTTGGTCCAGGTTTCATTTTAATTTTTGGAAAATGTTTTGGATTTTTTTAAATTCTGTTTAAACACCTTTTATTTTCAAACAAAAAATCAATTATATTGAAACTTGCAAAAAAAAATATATACAGTGGAACTTCTATTTAACGAATTTCTCTATATTACGAATTTTTTCGCAAAACATTGCACCTTGAAACAAAATTACATGTAAAATTAACCCCATATAGCGAAGTGTTAGTTTCTCTATAACGAATTTTTAAAAATATTAGTAAAAGCATTTTTGAAGATTTTCAAGCATTTACTGCTAAACAGCCGCTCAAATATACGGCCACCTTCTCTCTGAAATTGCGCACTAGCATCTGGAATTAATCATCCTTTTAGTGAATACTTGTGGCCATTGACACCCATGGGGGAGGGTCTTTGTTTCATTTTTGTTACAGTTATAAAACCAAATGGGTTTTCTTAAAAGTGGTCATAAACTTCACAATAAATAGGGTAGATTTCTAAATTGATGTTAGCTCAGGGGAAAACAAAATTCGCTGCGGTAATCGTTTATCTTGCTGTGGCAGCAATACATAGAAAGCTACCATAGTCGGTTTTTAGTAACGCCTACTGAGTGACATTCACTTCTCACCTCAACCGTACCATGTGACCTTCCTGTCAATCATTATATAATATGTCCGTTCTCATCTAACTGGACTCCCAGTAGATGGTTTTCATGAATTTTTTTTTTTTTTTTTTTTTATTTTGTTCTTTTAGAACAATTTGTCATCAATCACATAGGCTATATGCTCTTGTGTTTTTTTTTTTCTGAAAAGTAACATACAGCATACATTAACCGTAAATTTTCTTCTGTGTATAAATGAATGAAAGTCGTATATTTCTTTAAAGTGATTGATAGGAAAAGTCACATGATACTGTTGAATTGGCAAGCGAACATCATTGAGTAGACCGTACTAACAATTCACTATATGGCCAGCCCAGCAAAGTTTGCGGTGTATGTATCGGCAAGAGCTGCAGTCCAGTAATTTTTACATTTGCGGTAACAATGTCGAAGGGAAGGTGTTTAAGTATTAATGATAAAGTAAAGATTTTTCATAATATTGACCAGGGTTTTAAGAAAAAAGATATTGCGGAGAAATATGGCATACCTGCAAGCAGCTTATCTAAGATTTTAAAAAATCAAGAATCAATTTTAAATGCAATTGGAGGAGGAGCAGACGAAAAGCGAATTAAGTTGTGTATATACGAAGATGTTGATAAAGCTGTTCTAAAATGGGTGCAAATGATACGTCAAAAGAATATACCAGTATCGGGTCCAATAATTAAGCAACAAGCTCTGAAATTTGCACAGTCCCTGGGACATACAGAATTTAATGCGAGCACTGGGTGGCTAGATAAATTTAAGAAGCACCACAGAATTGTGGAAAAGGTTATTTGTGGAGAAAGTGTTAATATAAGTGAAGAAGATTGCAACAGTTGGAGGAACAATACCTTAAAGAAGATTTTGGAAGAATAAGGATGTTTTTCTTAAGGATTTTTCTTAAGGAACCTAAGGATGTTTTTAATGCTGACGAAATGGATTTATTCTTTAAATGTTTACTGAATAGAACACTTGCTTTTAAGTATGATAAATGTTTTGGCGGAAAACAAAGCAAAGAAAGAATCAGTGTGCTAGTTGGAGCAAATATGACAGGAAGTGAAAAATTAAGACTTTTAGTCATCAGAAAATCAAAAAACCCAAGATGTTTTATAGGCACATAATCTTTGGAAGTTGACTACACCTTTAATAAAAAAGCATGGATGACAAGTGATATCTTTGAAGACTGGATATTAAAACTAGACAAGCGTATAACAAAAGAAAAAAGGAAAATCGTGTTGGTAACTGACAATTGTCCGGCACATCCTGCCAGTATTTCTGCCAAACTTGAAAGTGTGAAGTTGTTGTTTTTACCACCAAACGTGACGTCAAAACTCCAGCCAATGGACCAAGGCATTATTAAAAATTTTAAATTTCATTATCGAAAGAGAATAATAATGGAGATTGTCAATGCGTTATCAGAAAATAGAAACTTGGAGGTTACAATTAACCTTAGAGATTGCATCTCTGAACTGGCAAAAGTTTGGACAAACAATGTCACTGAATACGCTATTCAAAATTGTTTTTTGAAAATGGGATTTGCATTGAATACAGAAGTCGAACAAGATGAACTGCCCCTTTCACAACTGAAAAACTTTTGGACATTATTAGAATCATCCGGAAACAGTGAAAATGAAATAACACTGGATAGTTATGTTTATGTAGATCAAGATCTGACTACAACAGAACATCCAAATGAAGATGAAATACTGCTGAACAGTGTTAGACACGACCATGATCACAAAGAAATTAATGATGACGCTGAAGACACATCAGAACAACCTGTAGAAAAGCCAACTCGCGAAGAAATGATTAACACTTTTAAACCGGTTCGTATGGGTCCACAGTTTTGTGAAAATGTTCTTGATAATGTTTTTAATTCTCTGAACAAAAGTGAGGTTTTCTTTGAGAATCAGACATTTTTTAATTGTACTGTGCGAAAATTACAGATTTTTTTTTTGTGATACTGGCGAAAATTGTATAAATGTAATTTAAATAAGTCTTTTTCAAATAAAATACATTAAAAATAAATGTAGATTCATTTTCATTTTATAATTAAATAACAGTTTCTAATAAAAAAAGATATTCTCTGTATAACGAAATTTCTCTATAACAAATTTTTTCAATGGATTTATCGAATTCATCATAGGGAAGTTCGACTGTATTTATATTTCAGACAAAATATGTACTTCAATCTCTGAATTCTCTTCCATTTTACAGTTTAAAAGACTTAATTGTACAAAATTTCAAACATGCATGTGCATATATTTCTGATTATTATATAAATCATATTAAAAATAATTAAAAAAACGCATTATGTATATTCAGTGCTATTAGTTCTGTTATCAGATTTATTTCAAATATGGTGTTCTTCACAGTGCATGAAATTTGTAACCACATATCTTGCTTCCTGCAGTGTAGTGGCCATCTTGTGAGAATATCGGGTTTTGTATAAATTCTCTTTACTGTGTGAAAGCAAGACTAGAATAAGAATATAGATGTTTATTGAATTAGTGGGAGAAGAAAAACTTTAAACTGACGTATAAAAACCATAAAAAATCACTTCAGAAACTATTGCATTAAAAATATGACTGTTTTTAGGAAGGTAAAAAAAAAAAGTGGTAGTGGCAGGTAAATATTTACCTGCCATTACCACTGAGTTAAGGACCAGTATCAGCCAGGAGCATCATAGTGTATGAAGATGTTCCCATGTGATTCATCAAAGCTTTTTATTCACAGTTATTATGTAAGTAATAATACTGTACTCTTAAGACAATTTTATTTTATTATGTTGTGAAATCAAGCTTATAAGGTATTAAAATTTTAGAAAAAAACTGAAGTTAAGAGTAATGGAATTTCAGAACATTTCTAATTATATTGTCCTTCAAAAAAATGAATAAATGTAGTTGCAGTTATGACAAATGCTAATCATGTCATCACGCTAACGTTGATGCTTATAGTTAGGTAGCATATTTTTCTTAACTCTGAATTCGAACAAGGGACTGAAATTGGTCCTGAAACTTTGTGCTGAAGTGGAAAAATTGTTACAGAATAAAGTGATCCTTAAAAGTATTCTGTTATCCATTTATTCTACAACCCATTGATTGGTGATATGTACCGAGGCAACTGAGCACAGTGTCATTGGATGTAGGATGAAATATTTTTAGAATATGGCTGAATGCAGTTACATTATGATAGTATTTAGTATATGAGGAGCAGTCGTAGCCGGGTGGTTAGGAGCGGGAGTGCAGTAGCACGCGCTCTTTGAGTAGACCGGGGTTCAAGTCCCTGACTGCTGAATACGGTCGATCTGCCAACCCACACTGGACCAGCGTGGCAGATTATGGTCTATTTCCCTCAGCATGAATTGTTGAGGAGGCTTCCATCCTGCAGTGGGTTGATAATGGCCGCACTTTACTTTTTTTTTTTTTTTTTTATATGAGGAGCAGTACAGCATTTATTAGTATGTATGTGAAATATAGTTTTTTTCACAAAAAGAAGTGTTTATTTTTGGAACATTATCTGTGGGTTTGGGGAGTGCGCTCAGGAATACGGTAGACAAGCTATATATTCTTGAATGAACTGAATCAAAATGGAGAATTACATCAAACACATCAAAAATAATGAATTTATGTCTATATGAGCAGGCTGTACACTTGCAGCACGTTTGGCAACAATTTAAATTAAATTTTATTTTCATTTTTAATAAAATTTTGTATTAAAAACTGAGAGTTGCATTTTAAATGAATAGCCCTAGATGTCATGGTACATTATATTTTATGTATATTCTGAAATTATAGCTTCTGATCGTCCAAACAACAATCACAAATGAGCTAGAAACTTCTTTATAAATGTAACTCACCTCTAAAAGTATGTTATTTAAATCACTCATATGGGGGCTTATTGGAAGGTTTATACATTAGTTAAATCACTGTAGAAAAGCTTATTTGGGTTAAGGAACATGGAGCAAGTAGTAAAATAAGATGAGAATACTAACCTTTATGTGCTTAAAGATGTTTTTAATCCTGTGGGCTAATGAACTGTGAAAGGTCAGGGACACTATTTTTAGTATTAGCATTAGCAGAGGCATAGGATGCAAGAAAGCAAGCTTATGCAGCATCAGCAAAAAAAAAAAAAAAAACCTCCCATTTCACTTCAAATGTTTATCCAGCTCAGCCTTAAATTTATTTAAGCTATCAACTTCCACAACAACAGATGCAAGTCTGTTCCAACAATCAACTACCTGCTGGCTAAAGGCAAATTTCCCCACATCTATTCTACCGCTGTCTTTCCTCAGTTTGAATCTATGCACCTTCAGGTTCTTAATCTGAGCAACAGGAAGAATCTCATCAGCATTGAGCTTGCTCAATCCATACAAGGCCTTTTACACCTCAATCAGATCACCTCCCATGTGCCTGGTCTCCAGGCACTGCAATTTGCAGAACTTAAGCTTATCTTGGTAAGCACACCCCCTTTGTTCCCCTCACAAATCTTGTTGTCCTTCTTTGTACTCATTCTAGCAACTCTACATCCTTCCTAAAATGAGGCCTCCAAACATGTACACGGTATTCAAGGTGTGGCTTGACCATTGCCTTGTACAACGGAATAATTACCTCCTTGTCCCTGCTAGCAAAATTCCTATATATCATTGACAAGACTCCATGACCTGCTCTGGCAGCCCATCTACACTGCTCAACAAATTCATATCTGACTGTACAATTAACCAAGGGTCTTTTTCACTCTCCACTTTCCTGAGTGTAGTACCACACAGTTGGTATGTTTCTCTTGGGTACCCACATGCAGTACTTTGCATTTGTCAATGTTAAATTTCAGTTGCCACTTCTCAGCCCATTTACTTTTTTATGACTGCACATTATAGCCTTAGTTGCTAATGTGCCAATAAAACCCAACCAACCTCAGCCCATTTGCCCAACTTATCTAGATCCAGTATGCAGTAGCATACTGTCTTTACTGTCATTAACAACCCTGCCAACCTCTGCATCATCTGAAAACTTGAACTTTAAGCCTGATGTACCATCATCAATATCATTGATGAATACACGAAACAACAATGGGCCCAGCACTGAACCCTGGAGAACTCCACTAATAACACTAGTCTACGAAGAGCAATGTTTATTGATTACCACTTTCTCTCGTCTTCCACTCAACCATCTCTTTATCCATTGTAGCATCTTGCCCTCAATGCCATACTGCTCCAATTTGTACATCACTCTTCCATGTGCAACAGTATCAAAAGCTTTCCTGAAATCCAAGTATATGGTATCAAAATTATTTTTTGCATCCATTTCCTTTGTGACCATATTATAGTATCCAATCAAAAAAGGTCAGACAAGATCTCCGCCGACCGGGCTAGCCGAGTGGGTAAAGTACCTGCCCGGCAACCCAAAGGTTGCGGGTTCGATTCCCGCCTCGGGCTTGGATCAAAGTACTGCAAAAACCTTGGGAGGTGCAATATGGCCATAGAAGCCGATGCGCCAACAACTACCAAATCAAAAAAAAAAAAAAAAACAAGATCTCCCTTTAACAAACCCATGCTGTGTCTTAACTACTACTGCTGTCTTGTTTAGATGATCCTACTGCTGTCTTGTTTAGATGATCCTGCAATGCTTCTTCATTATTTTCCCCAGAACACAAGTTAAACTAACAGGCCTATAGTTACTTGTGTCACCTTTTGAATCCCCTTTGTGAATTGGGGAAACATTTGCACACATCCAGTCAATGGGGACCTCACATGAGTCTAAAAAAGTTCTTATAATTATGGCTAAGGGTTCGCATACTTCCTTTGCTGCCTCCTTTAATATAACTGGTAGATCCCATCTACCCCAGGTGCCTTCCTTATATTTTACTTCAACAATTTCTCCTCCACTTTGCTCTCAGTTATTACAAAATCACTTAGCTCACTGCCAGAGTTTAATACACCTCTGGCATTCCCCTTCCTTGAATAATTTCATGTGTGAATGTAGATGCAAAATACTCATTCAATTTATCAGCTATCTGAGCATGATCATCAATAGTCAAACCATCTATGTTAAGTGGACCAATCTGATTCATCCCTTTCCTTCTATTTTGTTATAGCTCTGTAGCAGGTGCTTCATAAAGAAATTTATCTCATTTTAATGGTATGTGTTTGTGCATGTGTACACGCTTGCATACCATAATACATAAAGGACAACTGTCCTTTCATTAAAATAGTGGGAAAGGTTTGGTTATCCTAGTGTCAATTTGCAAAATGTATTCCAAGTTATTCATAAATAAATGCCTTATGACATATGAACTGTTGCTGTCTGATGTGTTTATTGCAGACCTATTAAACCGCCAAATATTTAGAAACTGGAAACTGAAAATTTTTTATTTTAGATCATATTTTTACTGGAAGAAACCAAAAAATATAAGTTCTGTAAAGTGGATAAATTTGTGATAATTGTTATATTTCTTTATATAAATTAGGCCTATCCACCTGCTTTAATTATATCAATATGGAAATTTTAAAACAGCTAAAAGTATGAATTCAGTAAGTGCCAGTTATAGTGATCACGTTTGCAAATTGAATTTTGATTCTAATAAGCGAAAATCGACAAATATTATCCAGAGGCTATAAAACTAAAGATATAAAGCACAAATTTACACTTTATTACCAATTAAATGATACGCGAAAATCAGAAGAATATTATCCACAGGTTAGCAAAATAAAAATAAATTTATACTTACATCCATAGCTTAATTAATATACATATTAATTAAACATAACACTTTGTAATATGATTTAAAAAGTCACTTATTTTAGATTGCTTTAAATTATCACTACAAAGTATATTTATAGATTTTTCAATATTGCATAACAGTTTATATTCACGATCACTTTTATTTATTTTATTTTATTTTATTTTTTTTTTTTATGAAAACCCCAAACACGAAAGGTATCAAAACCTATAGTACTTAGTACTGCATGGGTTGAAGGAGAAGTAAGGGAGGGGGGGATGCCGAAAACTTTGCTCTAGAGACTAAACATGGGTTTCACCACTTCAAGCCTCCAATAAGCAAAGTGGTGGTATTTCACCGGTTGATGAAAGTCATCTACCACCTAGAACTTCCAACACTGTCCTCAGGATGGCTATAGCTTCACGAGTTTGCTGTTTTGTAACTGGAATTCATTCTGGTTACAAAATCTTCATTTTCCTCCTCCTTGGTGAAATTATCATTAGTAGTAGACTGGGCAATTTCTTCATCTGTTAAAGCTGTAATAACTTGTAGATCACCTTCTATGTCCACCCAATCATTAAACTCCTGTTCACCCATGCCTTAAGGCTTTTCAACGTGATTAGTATCGTGACTTAGTTGACCATCATGAATACCCCATGTATAGGATGAATACCACGTATTTCCCCATGTATAGGACGCACCTTTTTTCCAAAACATTTGGGGTCTAAAAACTGGGTGCATCTTATACAGTGGTTGTAGATGATTTTACTTGCATTTCCCGCTTTTTCGCGCTTGTTGTCTTTGCGCTCATTGTTTCACACTTGTTACCAATATATTAGGTTATGTTTTGCCCAGAAATGGCTCAGAAAAGATTTTCGTACAGTGCTGAATTCAAGTTATGAGGAGTTGTATGAATTTTATGATGAATAAAACTTGAGTTCAATAACTTTATGTAATACTTTTTTTTTTTTTTTTTTTTCAAATTTCGGGCCCCAAAATTAAGGTGCGTCTTATACATGGGGAAATACGGTAATTAATCCACATTTTTTTAAACAGTTGCTAATGCAGTTTTCGGAAACTTCATTCCAGGCACTCATTGTCATATGAACTGCATCTAAAACAGTTATCTGCTTTGCTATATCGAATGTTGTTTCCAAACCTTCATCTATAGACTGGATGGTTCTTCGCCTCATATCTGATCTATAAAAGATCTTAAATGTTTTTATTATTCCCTGGTCGAGAGGTTGAATCAGTGACACAGTATTTGAAGGTATAAAATCTAATTCAATATTTTTGAAAGTCAACTTTGGATGAGCTGGGAAGTTGTCCAAAACCAATGCAATTTTTTTGTTTTTCTTATCCAATTGCAAATCCCATTTACGAAGATAATTTTCAAATAAAGAAGCTGTTATCCAAGCATTGGCATTATTGGCATATTCAACAGGCAACTGTTTTATTCCTTTAAAACATCTAGGCGATTTACTCTTAAAACATCTAGGCCTATAACTAACAGCTTCATCTTGATTGTTCCCATCATGTTGCATGTTAAAAAAACTGTAATCCTGTCCTTGATCTTCTTTCCTGCAGATGCAGCTGCAGAGGAATTTTTAAAAATCATGCAATGGTCTGGGGTAGCCTTGTAGTTAAACCCTGTTTCATCTGTATTAAAAATGGCTACAAGATTATAAGTGAATAAATCAGCCGTGGTGATTGCATCCTTGACCATTATTCCATTATATGAAGTGACTGCTTTCATCATAAAGATCAACTTCCACATACTTACATTGGAAAAAAAACTAAAAAGAAATAGACTATAGTATAGTTAGCTCTTATGAAGTTTTCTTTATAAAGTATGAATCAGAGCTGTAATACTCAATATGTTCTACGTTGATAATAATATTAGTAAATTAATAAGAGGAGTTTACCTCAATATAGTAACGTGGAACACTTCCGTATGATACCCTCCAGAAATTAAAACGGAAAAAACGAAAAAATCGACAACTTACCGGTCCATTAAAGTAAAATATAAATAATTAAAGTAAAATATAAATAATTAAATAATCAATTTAACACAATTCAAAATCAATTCAAAACGATTAAAATTAAAATTAACGCAATTAAAAGAATAACGAAAATATTCAAAACGATCTTCCTTCCTGAAGCTGACAATGCTTTTCGACCGACTGTCGTGATCACAGGAATGAAAATCACCGAATCAGGCTAAACCTGCAACTTAAATAGTGATTATGTGTCTTCGCGCATGCGCGTAAAGGTCCACGCATCGGAGATCAAATATGGCCGCCGAACATTAACAGAATTCTCGTGTAATTTAATTTCAATGGTTTCTGCAATTAATAGTCGCGTATAATTACGTTGAACGTTAAGTATTTTGGTCTCGTTAAATAAAAAAGTATGTTTTTCGTTAATGGCATGAAAGGCTAATTCTGACGCTGCTGACCGAGAAGCACGAACTGAGGCTTCGTGTTGATTTACACGGATATTAAGAGAAAACCGCGTCGAACCCTGATAAGACGAGTCGCAATCACCGCAAGAAATGCTGTATACTAGATCATTAATTTGTGTTGCGAACGCGGAAAGAACCGAGCGATTGTTCAGTATAGTGTGTAACTTCCGTATAGGCCTAGCTATAATTTTAAATTCGGTATCTTTAAAGAATCTGTTAAGCTGTTTGTGCCACTGTTCAACGTATGGGACAGAAATAAAGTATTTTTTGATATTACTATTGTTGATTGGTGCAGTATTTTGTATCCTATCCTTAGCTTGTACCCTAATTCGATTTATTGTGTTAATGGGATAACCCCTGTTCAAGAATCTGCTAGTTAATATTTGTATTTCTGAGTCCAAAGCAGAATCCGTCGTTGAATATTTATAGGCATTTAGAAATTGATTAAAGATAATCGATCTTTTGTAGGTGAACGGGTGGTAGCTATTATAATGTAGAAGCATACTGGTGTTTGTGGGTTTTCGATAGATGCTAAATTGTATTTTGTTCGAGTCCCGGGTAAGCGTGAAATTTAGAAAGTTTAATGATTTAGTATCCGTATCTTCCCTTTCCAATGTAAATTTGAGTCTAGAATGAATATTATTAAACAAATGTAAAATGTCTTGGATAGTACTACTATCGGTAATAACTAGAACATCGTCTAAATACCTCCCATAGTATGTGATACGGGGACGAAAAGGTGTCAAATGTATCTGCTCAATCGTTGAGAGATAGATCTCTGACATTAAGCCACTCAGGCTCAAACCCATTGGTAATCCAAAAATTTGTTTGTACACCTTGTCTCGAAAGGTGATGTAGTTAGCCTCAACTAATAGTTTAATTAAGTGAAAAATTTCCTTAATAGGCAGCTTCGTATAATTAATCGGTGTCGAGTTTTTATTTAACATATCCCAAATAATATCTAATGTGTATTCAACGTTTACATTCGTATATAATGAGGTAACATCTAATGAGAATAAATTGTCATTGTCGCCTAGTCTACAGTCTTTAAGATTATTAAATAATGTATCGTAATTTTTAATCCCAAATTGTATAACCTGTCTAAAAGGTTTTATAATGTTATATACATAAGTGGCTAAGGCTGAAAATGCCGAGTTCCTGTAGGAAACAATAGGTCGAATCGGAAATCCAGGCTTGTGTAATTTTACCTGACCAAAAAGTGCAGGAATATTGTATGTTCTGGACTTCAATTCCTTCAACTGAACCATAGTAATGTAGTCATTTTTACGATATGTGGTTAATGTTTTATTGTATTGATTTACCAAATTGGTAAACAGTGTCGGGTCCACTTCACGATAAGTGGAGGTATCAGACACAACTGAATCTAACTTATTAATATAATCATGTTTATCTAGTATTACCACTGTGTCTCCTTTATCTGCCCTCTGTATAATAATGTCCTTATTTTCTCGAAGTTCTCGTAAAGCTGAACTGTCATGTGTATTCAATTTAGGAAGTCGCGTTTCTTTTATGTTATTCACTACTTGGTTAACTTGTTGAATAAATACATCTTTTTGTGGAACACTACGAAGTCCAAATTCAATATCAATTACGCATTGTTTTTTTGGCAGCTTTCGAGGTGGTAAATTATAATTTAATCCTTTGGATAAAAGTGAAATCTGGTCCTGCGATAGTGTACACGAGGAAAGATTTGTAACCTGTTGATATGTCGGTTCGTTGGATACTGGGTGAGGGGGTGTTCGTGAACTAGCCGACATATTCTGTGGTAGTGCGTTATGTGTCTGTGGGGGGGATGTCACCCAACTCGTGTGAACTTGGTCGCAAGCTCGCGACAATGTGTTAGAATTCGCATGAACGTGTCTAGAACTATTCGATAATGTTTGCAACTTATTAACGTGTCTGTTTTTTATCTCTGAGGCTTGTGCTTCCCGTCGCAAATCTATGGAGGTCTTCAATACAGACCAATCGTTCGGATGTAGATAATTTTTTAATTTATCGCGAAGCTTCCTAACCTGGGAAAGGTATTTTTGTTTATCCGAATATCGAGATTTTAAGGCAAGCTTAACAATATTACGTGATGTCGCCAGTGATAGTTGTTTTATGCCTGAAATTTTTTGATTTAAATTCACCCTGGCAAACTTCGGAACGATGTTGTTTTGAAGGCAATATTTTAGGAAAGAAATATGGTAACTTTGGGCCGAGTACCTTAGTGTAGATTTAATGTAATTTTGTACCAAGCCATTCAAAAAATCTCCCATAATTGTGTGTATCGATTGTATACTACTGGAGAGACAGGAAGTGAATGAAATAGTCAATAAGAGTTTGGAAATTAATTAGAAAGTATGAATCAGAGCTGTAATACTCAATATGTTCTACGTTGATAATAATATTAGTAAATTAATAAGAGGAGTTTACCTCAATATAGTAACGTGGAACACTTCCGTATGATACCCTCCAGAAATTAAAACGGAAAAAACGAAAAAATCGACAACTTACCGGTCCATTAAAGTAAAATATAAATAATTAAAGTAAAATATAAATAATTAAATAATCAATTTAACACAATTCAAAATCAATTCAAAACGATTAAAATTAAAATTAACGCAATTAAAAGAATAACGAAAATATTCAAAACGATCTTCCTTCCTGAAGCTGACAAAGACTGTAGACTCGGCGACAATGACAATTTATTCTCATTAGATGTTACCTCATTATATACGAATGTAAACGTTGAATACACATTAGATATTATTTGGGATATGTTAAATAAAAACTCGACACCGATTAATTATACGAAGCTGCCTATTAAGGAAATTTTTCACTTAATTAAACTATTAGTTGAGGCTAACTACATCACCTTTCGAGACAAGGTGTACAAACAAATTTTTGGATTACCAATGGGTTTGAGCCTGAGTGGCTTAATGTCAGAGATCTATCTCTCAACGATTGAGCAGATACATTTGACACCTTTTCGTCCCCGTATCACATACTATGGGAGGTATTTAGACGATGTTCTAGTTATTACCGATAGTAGTACTATCCAAGACATTTTACATTCGTTTAATAATATTCATTCTAGACTCAAATTTACATTGGAAAGGGAAGATACGGATACTAAATCATTAAACTTTCTAAATTTCACGCTTACCCGGGACTCGAACAAAATACAATTTAGCATCTATCGAAAACCCACAAACACCGGTATGCTTCTACATTATAATAGCTACCACCCGTTCACCTACAAAAGATCGATTATCTTTAATCAATTTCTAAATGCCTATAAATATTCAACGACGGATTCTGCTTTGGACTCAGAAATACAAATATTAACTAGCAGATTCTTGAACAGGGGTTATCCCATTAACACAATAAATCGAATTAGGGTACAAGCTAAGGATAGGATACAAAATACTGCACCAATCAACAATAGTAATATCAAAAAATACTTTATTTCTGTCCCATACGTTGAACAGTGGCACAAACAGCTTAACAGATTCTTTAAAGATACCGAATTTAAAATTATAGCTAGGCCTATACGGAAGTTACACACTATACTGAACAATCGCTCGGTTCTTTCCGCGTTCGCAACACAAATTAATGATCTAGTATACAGCATTTCTTGCGGTGATTGCGACTCGTCTTATCAGGGTTCGACGCGGTTTTCTCTTAATATCCGTGTAAATCAACACGAAGCCTCAGTTCGTGCTTCTCGGTCAGCAGCGTCAGAATTAGCCTTTCATGCCATTAACGAAAAACATACTTTTTTATTTAACGAGGCCAAAATACTTAACGTTCAACGTAATTATACGCGACTATTAATTGTAGAAACCATTGAAATTAAATTACACGAGAATTCTGTTAATGTTCGGCGGCCATATTTGATCTCCGATGCGTGGACCTTTACGCGCATGCGCGAAGACACATAATCACTATTTAAGTTGCAGGTTTAGCCTGATTCGGTGATTTTCATTCCTGTGATCACGACAGTCGGTCGAAAAGCATTGTCAGCTTCAGGAAGGAAGATCGTTTTGAATATTTTCGTTATTCTTTTAATTGCGTTAATTTTAATTTTAATCGTTTTGAATTGATTTTGAATTGTGTTAAATTGATTATTTAATTATTTATATTTTACTTTAATTATTTATATTTTACTTTAATGGACCGGTAAGTTGTCGATTTTTTCGTTTTTTCCGTTTTAATTTCTGGAGGGTATCATACGGAAGTGTTCCACGTTACTATATTGAGGTAAACTCCTCTTATTAATTTACTAATACGAAGTTTTCTTTATGCAGCATGTAATGGAACTGTGAAATAAGTTGCCCATAAAATTGTATTAAAAGTTGTTGTGCTTGTAAAATGATATGTCAATAAAAACCTGTTTTTACTATCCATGTGCTATACGTGCATCTTAAATGAATATATATATTGCCTGTGACCGCAACATATACACAAAATGAGTATATATAAGTAATACTACTAAGATCTGTCTTTGCAACAGTTGCAAGATAGGCCAGTAGATATAACCAATTACCGACACCACATATACAGAAAAATCTCATAAATAACACACACACACACACACACACACACACACACACACACACACACACACACACACACACACACACAGTATATTCAAAAAGTTCCCAGAATTTTATTATAAAAGTTTATTGAGTGAACAGTTGGGCTTACTAACCTAATTTGTCTTCAAAGTACCTTCCTTCCTTCTATACACACTCACTCACCCTTGCTCCATCAGTCTTCCCAAGCTTTAAAATCATGTTTTTTTAGTACACACAAGCCACTTCAGCATTTTTTCTTTAATGTCATCCACTTAAGCCAAACGATGACCCCGAAGCCCCATTTTAAGTTTGGGGAACAGCCAGATTTTTTTCACAGAACTGCTGAACTGCCATTGCCATATGACTGGGCACATTGTCAGGTGCAGGATCTAGCCATCCTTCCAATTTTCTGGCCATCTTCATCTCACATTCTCAAGCAAACATGTCAAAACATCAACATAGTAAACAGCAGTAATGTTTCTCCCTTAGTCACAAATTCATGGTGCAATATGCCCTCACTGTCAAAAAAAAAATAATCAGCATGACTTTGACAGTGGATTTTGTTCCATGAGACTTCTTGTGCCATAGGAACATTTTTTGTGTGCCTTTCAGATGATTCCACATTGGTCTCAGAATCATAGGCAAACACCCACTAACTACTTTTTTTAGGAAGCATGGATCCTGCATAGATTTTACAAATCACCTGCAATGGCTTTCCTACAGTCCATTTAATCATCCAACAGCAAGCATAGATTATATATTTATGAATATATATGTATTTTTATCTTAATGGATATTAATTATATATTAGTATTAGTAATGGCCACATGGTGCAAGAAAGCCTATGGCTTATGCTGCACCAGCCAAAAAAAAAAAAACTGAATAAAACAATGATGATGAAAAAAAATAAAATAAAATAATTAATAAAAAAAAGGAAATTAAACCTATCATCCTATGCGCTTCCCTGACCCGAAGGTATTATCCAGATGACCTTTGAATTTCCCCAAACTGTCAGCCTCTACCACCTATGTAGGCAACTTAATCCAGTAATTTATAACTCGCTGGCTAAAATAAAACTTCCTGCAGTCCAATCTAAACATTTCCCCTCGTAACTTGAATTTATGTCCCCTACTTCTAGCATCATTTATAATCTTGAAAAGTTCGTCCTCATTCATTTTACTGATGCTTCTCAGAGCCTTAAACACCTCAATCAAATCTCCTCTAAGGTGTCTAGTTTCCAAACTCTGCAACCCACATATTCGAAGTCTTTCTTCATAAGGACGCCCTTTTGCCAATCTCACCAGGCGAGCTACCCATCTTTGCACTCTTTCAAGAAGCTCGATGTCTTTCTTTAGGTGCGGTCTCCATACTTGAACACAGTATTCCAAGTGTGGTCTAACAAAAGCCGTATATAATGGGATTATCACGTCCCTATCTCTACTTGCAAAAGTTCGATAGATCATCAGTAGGACACCATGGGCCTTCCTTGCAACCTGTTTACAATGCTCAGAGAATTTCATGTCTGACCGTATCGTAACACCCAAGTCCCTTTCCTCCACTACTGGGTTTAGTTGAACTCCACCAAGTGAATAAGTTATTTTGGGATTACTGTTTCCCAGATGTAATACCCTACGCTTTGTTGGATTAAAGCATAGCTGCCATTTTTCTGACCATTCCTGAAGTCTATCTAGGTCTCTCTGAAGAAGCTCAGTTTGACAGTGATCGTTAACTACTCTACCAATTTTAACATCATCTGCAAATTTAGACATCACGCCCTCTATCCCTTCATCAATGTCGTTTATGAAAATTAAAAAAACACTGGTCCTAATACTGATCCTTGGGGAACCCCACTTCTTACATCAACCCAATCTGAGGAATAGCCATTTATCACAACCCTCTGCCTCCTGCCCCGAAGCCATCCTGCTATCCATCTAAGGATTTTCCCAGTGATTTCAACCTGTTCAGCTTATAAAGCAACCGCTCATGTGGGACTGAGTCAAAAGCTTTGCTGAAATCTAAATAAAAAATGTCGAAATTATTCCCTAAATCCACCTCGTGAGTGACCCTTTCAAAATAGCGAATCAGATTTGTTAAAGGTGATTTTCCCTTTATAAAACCATGCTGAGTATCCTTGAGAATTTCAATTCGATCCAAATGATCCTGAATTCCACCCTTGATCATTGCCTTCATAATTTTCCCTACCACTGAAGTCAGACTGACAGGTCAATAATTTCCCACTTCACTCTTAGAGCCACCCTTATGTATGGGAGATACATTGGCACTTTTCCAATCCAAGGGAATCTCTCCAGAGTCTAGTGATGCTTGCATAATTAGCCTCAATGGTTCAATGCACTCACTTGCTGCCTCCCTTAAGATTATAGGGTATATTCCATCAACTCCAGGAGCCTTACTGGCCTGTAGGCTCGAAAGTTTTTTTCATTAAATAAACTTGAGAAATTTCAATATTATTAATTACATATTTTTCAACTTCGCTCCCACAATTTTCCATTGCCACAAAAGGTTTTTCATTTGTAAATATCGATGCAAAATAACTGTTGAGTTCATCTGCAACGGCAGCTGTGGTATTTAATACTATCCCCTTTCCTTTACATAAAGGTCCGATCTGGTTGTCCTGCTCTTCTTGGCATTTATATATGTGAAGAATTCCTTATCCCCCTTCTTTGCTCTGTTTGCTAGTGATTTCTCATAAATTGCCTTTGCCTGTCAAACCTTTTCTGTGGCTCTATTACAGATAATCTTGTAGCTGTTATAGGCTTCAGTACTTTTTATTGTTCTGTAACCTTTCCGTGCCACCTTTTTCTGCTCGAGTAGTGTGGCAACTTCACTATTCATCCAACTTGGAACCCTCCTCGTGGAGTATTTTTTTAATGGTATATACGCATTCAAGGCAGCTGTGATTAATGTTTTAAAAGCATACCACAGTTCAAATGTATTCATTCTCTGCACGATATCTACCCAGTTAATAGAGGCCATGTAGTACCTTAAGGCATCGTAATTTCCTTTTTTGAAATTAAAACCCATTCCTTTGCCTTTTACTACTGCTACCTCTCTCATCATCATCCACCATAGAACTCCGATAATATCATAATTTTCTAACAATATTAGAGATAAAAATATGTTATGATGAGTTTACTTGACATTTTACTAATTTTATGCCAAAGTTGAATCCAAACTTCTTTCTTTGCAGTCCATATCTAACCTTCTAATGTGGAATGCAAAGAGAAGGCTATTGTTATTGGTGATCCTCTGTTTATAGAATATAAATATGCCAGAGCATTTCAGCAATCTGGACAACAAAGCTTTTACTGTATTTATTTTTGTTTTTGCATCCCATGCAATGAAGTATCATATTTAAAGTGGTTAAACTGGTTTATTGTCCAAAAAACCAACTTAAATTTTCCAAGGTTACTGAATTTTAGATTTTGTACATATATTAAAATTCCAACTGTAATTTAAAAATCTTTAAAATGCAATTTTGATTCATCTCAGTGATGCTATTAAAATTTTTCTGATATATTTATTACAGAGGCTTGATTCCAAGGGTAATTGGAGAAGTACTAACAATGTGGTTAGCAGGCAGTGCTGCATTTTTCATTGATACTTATGTACTACAAGAGAAGGTAATATACAGCTGTTTGTACAGAGAATGCTGACTGAGTGATAATATTGAATGTTTGCTGTCTTTATTTCTTATTAAAATGGAAATATATATAAACAGAACTAACTTATTTAGATTCCTTTGAACGAATTTACAATCTTTGAAATAAAAGTATTAAATTTGGTATAAAGATAGCCCTTGATATAAATTACAAATATATTTGTAATGGGGAAAATACCTGGATCCCAGGGGAAAATGGTATCCAGGTATGAGAGCTCAAAGAAAGAATTCCTGTCCCAAGGTAATGGTTTGGCAAAAGAAGAAAATTCACCAGTTGGTTAATACTTGCTACAGGACACTTCGAACTTTGGAGCATCTCCAAATGAGCGGTACCATAGATGCTCATACAAATCATCATACCATAGATGCTTTAAAATTTCATGATCCACCATTTGTGAAAATGAAAGATGTGTTGTAACCTTTCTTTCAATGTTTTTAAGCATAGAAAAGGGTCAAAAATAGCATCAAGATAAGAAGTATGGCAATAAATTATTCAAGTACAAAGATGGTGGAGAACACATGTTGCGAAAATGTAGTCCTTGGATAAAACTATTAAAAGCTGCTGTGTGAATTAATAACAGGTTCTGTAAATGTTTCAATTTGAAAACCATAAAAATCATGTTTGGAAAATAATGTTACTGCCAGATGAGCAGCTTTCAAGTGAAGTTAGACATGCTGATGGTTAATACTAGATAATTATCAGGTAATTATCTGGTATTAACCATCAGCACTATCTGTGCTGATAGTTAATACCTGATCATTTTCCACCAGATATGCCTCTAGTGTTATGTTAAATTGCAATCCTGCTCTATCCTTTTACCAACACTTTCCTTTCAAATCATCAAATTCTTTCTAAGGGCTTTATCATCTTATCTGATAAAATACCTTTTTTTTTTTTTTTTTTTTTTTTAGAGGCTCAAATTACCAAGTAAAGAGAATATACTGTATTAAAATGCTGAGAATTCAGTCATTCTTAGAAAGAGGGCATACAAATGTATTAATATCAGCTAAGTAGTGTTATGAATTCTCTTCTTTTTCCCTAGTCATTATCATTTTGGGTCATATCAGAATGATAAAAATTATAAATAATTTGATAATTCAATATCTTTATAATATATATATATTATATAATACAGGTGTACAACATAATATATACATCTTAGTGCTCTTAATTGATACCATAGAGTGCTAAAGCAGAACTTTTTCCATAAGGAGCAATATAATAAAACTCTGACTTGAAAGAATTTAAAGTATTTTTAATGAATATTTTAATGAAACTGTTAAAATTTTTATATATACATTTTGATTAATATGTGTGTTCGTGTACACACACACACACATGCTATTTCGTGGAATGTGGGCTCTACTTTCATAATTTATTCAGGGCCTTGGAAACAATGGAAAAAGTTGATGTAAACATTTAATTAGTAACAGAGCTACATCTGTTTTAATTTTAAAAAATGGCTATGAAGTTTTCAATGGTAAAAAATAATAAAAAAAAAGTAAGAATAAGCATGGTTGCTTATTCTTACTTTTTTTTTTGCTAGATTTTGCTAGATTTGTATCACTTATTCTTGTTCATTATTTTTATTAATTTTTACCATTGAAAACTCCGTAGCAATTTTTTTTTTTAATTCAAACAGACAGCTCATTAACCATTAAGAACTGACACACTTTACATAAACTTTTTTCACTGTTTTTGGGTCCTGAATTGATCCTAAAAGTATGGCTCGCATGTCATAAAATAACCTGCATCTAAATATATAAAATAAATTTGTTTTTATACTTGTGTATTTGCTAACTCATTTCACTATTCGACCAATCTCCATCAAACATGGGGACTCCTTAAAGTCCCCTAGAAGTAACTTGAGGCACCTCCGTAGCCAGGTGGGAAGGAGCAGCAGTGCATAGCACACGCTTCTTGATTAGACCGGGGTTCAAGCCCGTCGCCACCAAATACGGAGGATGCGGAAAGGTCAGGGAATGACCACCGCACATCCCAGAGCAATATGGCCTTAGTTGCTAATGCTCCTAAAAACCAAAATAACAACAACAAGTAACTTGAATGGATCAAAATTTGCATCAGGTTTCTCACAAAAAAGGTTATTTATTTTTTTATTGTTTATTATTAATTAATTTATTTTATTTTATTTTTTTGCCTTTTCAGAATACCATCCTGTTACATTTCAATTGAAACCAAGTATATAAACATCATATAATTTTTCTTAATTATTATAAATATCCAGTGTAATTTCTGAATTCTCTTGAACCATCAGGGATGCTAATACATATTATGAACTTAATGGTTAGCTGACCTTTAATGTTGGTGAGAAAGTGTGATCTTCCAAAATTATGTAATGGCATGAATAACATGTAGCAGTAAATTCTTACTACTACATGTTATTGAAACTGCAGTTACAACTGTTTGCAGAAAGTGTCTTCATTTCTAGAATTCCTTTGTTAAGTGATTTTCCTTTTGTATTTAGTAGCAACCAGTTTAGAGTTGCCACTTTTTCAAAAAATTTTTGGATTATTTTTTACCAAAAAATTAATTTGTTAAACATTATTTATTAGGAAAATATATGTCTTTTGAATACTTTTATTTCTTTGCATACTGAAAGTAAGTAATTACACTGATTATGCCACATGAGTGTTTAACTTAAGGACATCTAGACATAGTGGTTAAGGATTGTAAAACAGTATAACATGAAGGACAGCCTGATAGAAGTAATGCAAAAATATATATATTGTTGTATGTAACCAGTAAGCTTTAAAACTGAACCAAACACTGCATGTCTGTGTGGTGGTAATGTGCAGCTTAACTCTTAACCAGTGTGCAAATAAAGAAATTTGCTTTTTCAATCAGAAGACTGTATCTTCCTCTCCCCATCTCATTTTTACTTTTTGGTTACACTAAACAAGAAAGGGTAATAAATTGTACACTTATCACATTTGAATTTGCTTCGTTCTCCCCCCCCCCCAAGAGGGAAAGAAAGTTGCCAAAGGGAGTTTTCTGTTTAAATTTTATAATTTCTGTTAAATGTTATAAAGACTGATATTAAAAGCTTAGCTTAGTTAAATTGCTTAATTTCATGTTATTCTACTTCAATTATTTTTATATTTTTTTTTCCAGAGTTTGAAAGGCTATGTAAATGCATCGATGTTAGTAAGTTGAAAGATTTGAAATAAATTTGTAGGTTACTAATTAAAACATTTAAGACAATTATCCAGTTTATCATATGTTACAAAAATAATTTCATTCCAAGAAAATTTTGAATGAATTAATATTTTCTTTACATTCCGTGATGTCAGTAATTTTGCAAAATTTAAAACTATAGTAAAGCAGTTTTTTTTTTTAGAATTTTAGCTTCTTTGTCTGTTTTATTTTGTTTATGCAGGTACCATACAGTGAACATTTAGTAATTTATTGCTACTGGAATTCTCATGGATGAATCAACTTCAACTGGGGAAATGGGGGAGGGTGGAATAGAAAGAAAATATTTTGAATAATTACCTGTGGCAGTTCAAGATCAATTACCTACCAAATATCCAGTGCATACAGATGATCCCATAAATCTAGTGTCATAGGAAATTATATCTTTAACTAAATATGAAAAAAAAATACAGTAATTATAATTAGTAATTCGCTATGCTATTCTGCATTCAACAAAAAAAAAGAGGGATCAAAGATACACACTATCTTCTGATACATATTGTGATACCTTACGCATTGGTTATTGGTTATTTCCATAGATCGCAATAAGTTAAATGGTGGTACCATTTAAAAGTAGGATATAAAGGAATAATACCAATAATGGTAGCTGGTCCCAAAGTGGGATGAAAAAAAGACCTCGATCCCTTCCCAGGAGAAGTCACATAAGTTTTCACTTACTCGACGTGTCCATTTGCCAGATGGCGGTAAGAGAGGTTCACCCAGAATCAAATTTTGGAAACATGTGAATGGAAGACAGTAATCCAGTCATTCATTCCAAGTTAGGCAGACCACCATTGTTGACATCTAGAGGATGTCTACAGTTGAAATGTATAGTGAGAAGAAATTACAAAAATACCTTTAATAAGCTGACTCAAGAGAGACAGTTGACATAACTGAGATAAGTGCAGAACCAAGAACTATCTGAAAAACAGTATGGATAATAATGGTCATTCAACTGCTTATAAGCTAAAGCAGTCTTCCATGTCAATACCTTTCTTGGTTTCAGATAACCGAAATATTGGTTGTTATAGCAATGGAAGTACATGATGCATGTTTAAAGTGGTGTTCTAGCACTGCTAGAACACCACTTTAAACCACTGACAACTCAGTGATGTAAAGTGATGGTATGAGCTTGTCTTTTATGTGTCTTGGACTTGATTTGCTGGTTGTCATGGATAAAATCATCATTGTAGCTATCTGTTGTGAAATTTTGAATAATTCTTCATTTACATGTAGCAATTTTTTGGATGAATTTTTATCAGCATGGGAACACTGCATGTCACAAAGCATGGTTAGTTCAGCAGTGATTTGAGAAGAATAATGTGGTAAACCTGTAAATCCTAGCTTAAAGCTTAGATCTGAATCCAGCTGAACCTTTGGGATGTTTTTAAACAACTGAGAGCCAGAATGGGACACTCTAGTTCAAGAAGAGAACTCTCTGCAGGCTTAAAACTGGGAAAATCCAGATGGTGCTTAATATTAAATTTTTTTTCTAACGAAATGAATTCATTTAGTGTCTCAATACATGTTGAAGGATATGCCTTTATCTCTGGGACTGGACTTAGGCAGATAATTCTTATATAGCATTATATACATACTGAACAAAAAATACGAACCTCTGTATTAAGAGGTCATTAAACCCCTGTGAGGTGTCCGGATTATATGAAATACACTTTGTAATGTCTAGGTGTAACAAAGTTGTACATCTGGTTCAATTGATAACCCTCCTTTTGAATAAAATCATTCAGTTGTTTCCTGAAAGTCTCAACAGCTTCAAAATCAGCACTAAGAATTTCCCCACACATTTTCATGTTTGAAATGTTGTGCCGTCTTCTAAATCTAAAATGCCAACCTGAGC
Source organism: Mastigoproctus giganteus (assembly GCF_048544385.1). Lineage (NCBI taxonomy): Eukaryota > Metazoa > Arthropoda > Arachnida > Uropygi > Thelyphonidae > Mastigoproctus > Mastigoproctus giganteus. The sequence continues at coordinate 95,757,748 of NC_143584.1, read as the reverse complement.
TCGGTTTAAATTTTTCAATTCCTAACTGTTTAGCCAGTCTCTCTGCCGCTGCTTGAATTTCTATTCCTCGCACATCCAAACCAGACGAACAAAGTTGAGAAAACCATTTGTACACAGCATCATCTAGTGCTTTATCAGTAGGCATCTGCATTCATTTATCTTTATTTTTTTCTTTCTCCACGTATAACTTGAGAACAAAATTACGAATTTCACTTTTTTTTCTTTTCTTTTTTTTTTTCATCACAAAACAAACCGTGTCGGTTTGTTTTTCGATGCCATACTCAAGACAGATGCTGGACACTGAAGCTCCTTTTTCAAGTTTTTCTATCACCGATAGTTTATCGTGAAGAGAAAGCGTTTTATGCTTACGCTTCTGTCCTACACTAGGCTTACTTAAAGATATTGTTTAACTGCACAGCACAAATGACAAAAGATGGAAGCGTGTAACTGCAGAGCAAATGACAAACAACTGTCTGAACCGCAGCCGGGAACCAGGTTGTTTGTGCAGCGTGAGTCATCACGGCCCCGTGACCTCAGACACAATACATATGACCTTGAGCCCGATCGTCATTTGCTTTTTACGCTTTTAAATTTTTTTAGAGCTTTCTGGATTAAGCGACATCCAGATTACCGGGGTCCGGATTAATGAGGGTTTACTGTACATGCAAAGAAAAACTGTGATATGGGATGATGACATGTTACCTCATTGAGTATAAAGACTGCACAGCTGTTCAACTGCAGTAATCTGAAGCCAGAATGGTGAAAATGCGTAATTTGTCAGACTTTGAAAGAGGTCTTTTCATTGGTGCACGTTTAGCAGGAACCATGGTTCAAGAAAAACGAAAGACAGCTATTTTCTGAGAAGTATCCATCTCAAAGGTTTTTAATGACTGAAAAGCAAGCAGTTCTTCCACATCTCAAGGGTGTAAATGTGGCAAAAAAAAAACAATACTTCAAGAGCTTCACTCTTGAAGTATTAAGTCTTGAAGTCATACTCTAAGGAGGATTGTACGGAAAATAAGATATTGTGCAGCAAATAGCATCTAAATTCAACCAAGCCCAGAACCGCCCTATTTCAAACCATACCATGTGCCAGATATTGAAGAAATGGGGTATCGCCATCACCTGCCTATTCAGGAGTCACTTGTTTCAGAGAAAAACAGAAAAATCCACTTGCAGTGCTGCTGAGAACATCATAGTCAGACAAATTATGAAACACTTTGTTTTGAACTAATGGTAGGCAGAGAGTATGGTGAGAACATTACGATGGACCCCGCTTACCTTGTTTAAACAACCCAAGTATCAGGAGGTGTGGCGCCTCCGTAGCCAGGTGGGCAGGAGCGGTAGTGCGTAGCACACGCTTCATGATTAGACCGGGGTTTGAGCCCATCACCACCAAATATGGAGGATGCAGAAAGGTCAGGGAATGACCACCGCATATCCCCGGAGCAATATGGCCTTAGTTGCTAATGCTCCTAAAAAAACCAAATAACAACAACATCTGGAGGTGTTATCATGGTATAGGGAATATTTTTGTTGGTATGGCCTGGGTCCATTGATACCAGTAGAAAGTTGAAGGTCATCCAGGGAGTACCTGAATTTTGTATAAGATCTACTGCACCCTGCAATGTTACACTTTTATCCCGAAGGCAATGGCCACTTTATGGATAACAATGCAACGGCACATCATGCCAGACTCATTTCCACCATCCTCCCTGACCCCCACATTCACATGATCTCAACCTGTTGAGAATGTGTGGGATATGCTGGAGAGAGCTATTTGGTAACAAATCCTCTTCCTTCAACTTTGTCGCAGCTACATGATATTTTGCTGGAAGAATGGTTATAATTAGGGCCAAAATGTCCTAATTATAACCATTCCACTAAAACACCTAGAATCCATGCCATGTGGCACATTTGCTACATTCAAATGTTTGAATGTAGCAAACAATTTGCTAATTCACTGTAAATTCGTGTTGCAAGTTTTGTGCCAATAGAATAGTGTGCTTTGTGCAACAGATTTATTATTATTATTTTTTTTTTTCCATTGAGTATTTTATAGCCTATACAGTGGCAGATGTTAAGAAACAATGAATATGAATCAAATTTTGTTGTAAACTTGGAAAAACAGCTTTGTAACCTTAGGACATGCTTAAACAAGTGGTGATAATGCTATGGGTAGAATACAAACTTTTCAATGGTATTTATGTTTTGAAGGCTGCCAAACTAGGCGTCTCCGTAGCCAGGTGGGAAGGAGCAACAGTGCGTAGCACACGCTTCTTGATTAGACCGGGGTTTGAGCCTGTCACCACCAAATACGGAGGATGCGGAAAGGTCAGGGAATGACCACCGCATATTCCTGGAGCAATATGGCTTCAGTTGCTAATGCTCCTAAAAACCAAACAACAAACAAACAAACAAACACAAGCTGCCAAACTTCATTTGAGGATTTTGAATGTTCAGATCATCTGTCATCAAGTCAGACAGATGAAAATGTTGAAAAAGTGCATCAGATTGATTTTGATTGTTTTATTCAAAATTGAGGAATTGTTCATCAGGAGTTCCTCCACTAGACCAGACAGTAATTACTAGTTCTATATTGTGGTGTTAAGACAATTTGAGGAGGATGTCAGAAGAAAACATCCAGACAAATGGCACACTCAGGATTGGCCTCTGCATCACGATAATGTGCCATTCGGTACACACTTCGCTTTGTGAATTCAGCAATTTTTAGCCAAGGGCAAATTGGTAAATGGTTCCAGATCCTCATTTTTCTCCCAGCCTGGCTCCCTGTGACTTCCCCAAAATGAAAAGGGCAAAGATTCAAAGGCATCGTGGGTGGTGGGGGGTGCTCAAGCTGAATTGTAGAAAGCATTAGACAACATGAAACAGGAGTTCCAGAGATGCTTCAAACACTGGGAGAAGTGCTGAGATCAATGTATAAACTCTGGTGAGGACTGCTTTGAAGGGGCAGTTAACATGTAAATAATATACACCAATGAGCCAAAATATTGACCACCTACCTAATATGATGTTGGTCCTCCACATGCAGCCAAAACAGCTTGTACTCGGCGAGGCATGGATGCTACAAGATTTCTCTCGGCGCCTCCTTAGCCAGGTGGGAAGGAGCAGCACATGCTTCTTGATTAGACCGGGGTTCGAGCCCATCACCACCAAATACGGAGGATGCGGAAAGGTCAGGGAATGACCACCGCATATTCCCGGAGCAGTGTGGCCTTAGTTGCTAATGCTCCTAAAAACCAAATAACAACAATTAGTTACAAGATTTCTAAATGTGTCTTGTGCTGTCTGGTACCAATGCATGACCAACAGATCCTTTAACTCCTGTAAGGTCTGTGGTTGAGATGCCACAGATCAGAGTTGCTGTTCCAACACAAACCAGAAATGCTCAATGGGGGTTGATGTCTGGGGAATTTGGAGGCCAGAGCAATACCTGGAAGTCTTCCTTCATGTTCAGCGAACCAGTCTTGATCAATTCAGGTAGTGTGGCATGGCTCATTATCCTGCTGAAAGACTGAACCGCCAGAGGGGAAGACCATTGCCATGAAAGGGTGTACCGGGTAAGCAATGATGTTTGGATAGGTGGTAGACGTCAGATACCCGGCACGTGGATGACTGGACCCAGGGTATCCCAGCAGAACATTGCCCAAAGTGTGACACCGCCGCCACCAGCTTGTTTTCATCCCGCAGTGCATCCAGGTGTCATCACTTCCCCAGGTAAACGACGCACATGTACCCGGCCATCCACATGGTGCGACAGGAAACATGATTCATCAGACCAGGCGACTTGCTTCCACTCACTCAAGGTCCAGTTTCGATGCTAGCTTGCCCATTGTAGGCGCTGTCGCCAGTGAACCATGGTTAGCATGGTTACTCGGAGTGCCCTGCTGCTACAGCTCCATTTTCAGCAGGGTTCGATGTACTGTGTGTTGTGACACGTTACTCCTATCACCAGCATTCCGATTACTGGCTAGTTGCTCCACAGTCACCCTTCTGTTGCCACGTACCATCTGGGAGAGCCTTCGCTCACCTTGAACATCGATGAGCCATGGTCATCCAACACCTCGCCAGTGGTTCGTGGGTTTCTCTTACTCAGACCACTTATGGTAGGTACTAACCATGGCTGACTGTGAGCATCCCACCAGCCGCGCCATTTCAGATTTGCTCTGACCCAGTCTGGCCATTACAATTTGGCCTTTGTCACACTCACTTAAGTCCGCTGCCTTTCCCATCTGAAGAACAAGAGTAACACTGTATAATGGAGCTCAGTATCAGGTGTTTTTTATTCTATGTCCCGACCTGCACGCGCGTCGTAGTTCACCTGCAGTTGCTTCGATTTGCATAACGATTCGCGGGTCATAATGTTTTGGCTCATTGGTGTAGTCTAAATTAATTTTTTTGTCCCAATCTGGAAACTTTTGGCTAACATCTTATACTGTATTGCTGTGTGTGACATGGTATACAATTCCCATTGAAAAATAATGTTCTAATAAATGATGAGATAGCACATTTGGTAGTGTTTTATTTTAAAATTGTTTTGTGGACGAGTGTCCAGTACTTTTTGGTTATTAAAGATAAAGAAGTATATTAAGCAATAGATGTTTTTGCAGCATTAGTCCTGCTAGTTTCAGTGTGAGAACATACCAGACACTATCATGAAAGAAGAAAGAATTGATGTACAGTGATCCATTGTTGGAGAGCTGATAAGTGCACGAGTAACCAAGTCACAAAGGAGATTAGGCAGGCAAAGGCAGATTATGAGAAATCCTTGGCAAAGGATGCAAAGAAAAACAGAAAAGAGTTCTTTACCTATTTAAACTCAAGAAGGAAAGGGATGAATCAGATTGGTCCACTGGATGTTGATGGTTCAACAGTTGAGGATCCAGCTCAGGTGGCTAACAATCTAAACGAGTATTTTGCATCTACATTCACACATGAGGAGTTATTCAGGAAGGGGAATGTCGTAGGTGAAGTAAACATTGGCAGTGAGCTAGATGATTTTCTAATAACTGAGAGGAAAGTGGAGGAGAAATTGTTGAGGATAAACATAAAAAAGGCACCCGGGGTGGATGGGATCTATCCAGTTATATTAAAGGAGGCGGCAAAGGAAGTAAGCAAACCCCTAGCCATAATTATGAGAGCTTCTTTGGACTCAGGGGAGGTACCCATGGACTGGAGATGTGCAAATGTAACCCCAATTCACAAAGGAGGATCAAAGGCTGACACAAGTAATTATAGACCTGTTAGTTTAACTTCGGTTCCAGGAAAATTAATGGAGACACTGGTTAAAGAAGCACTGCAGGATCATCTGGACAAGAATTCAGTTATAGCTCAGACACAGCATGGTTTTGTTAAGGGCAGGTCTTGTCTGACCAATTTGATTGGATACTATGATGTAGTCACAAAAGAACTGGATGCAGGGAATAACTTTGATATTATATATTTGGATCTTAGAAAGGCTTTTGATACTGTTGCGCATGGAAGACTGCTGCACAAATTGGAGAAGTGTGGCATTGGAGGCAAATTGCTGCTATGGATAAAGGGATGGTTGAGTGGCAGAAGACAGAGAGTGGTAATCAATGGACACTGCTCAACGTGGACTAATGTTATTAGTGGAGTTCCTCAGGGTTCAGTGTTGGGTCCATTGTTGTTTTCTGTATTTATAAATGATATTGATGATGGTGTATCAGGCTTAATGTCCAAGTTTGCAGACGATACCAAGGTTGGCAGGGTTGTTAAGGACACTACTGATACTATGCTGCTGCAACAGGATCTGGAAAGGTTGAGCAGATGGGCTGAGAGGTGGCAAATGAAGTTTAACATTGACAAATGTAAAGTACTACATATGGGAAACAGTAACCCCCAGATCAACGTATCAACTCTGTGGTACTACGCTGACAGTGGTAGAGAATGAAAAGGACCTGGGGGTAATTGTGCAGGCAGATATGAAGTTCTCTGAGCAGTGCAGACGAGCTGCAAGAGTAGCTCATGGTGTCTTGTCAATGATATACAGGAATTTTTCTAGCAGGGACAGGGATGTGATTATTTCCTTGTATAAGGCATTGGTCAGGCCACACCTTGAGTACTGTATACAGGTCTGGAGGCCTCATTTCAAGAAGGATGTAGAGCTGCTGGAACGAGTACAGAGAAGGGCAACAAGATTAGTGAATGGAACAAAGGGTTGCTCTTACGAAGAAAGGCTTAAGTTTTGCAAATTACAGAGCCTGGAGACTAGGCATCGGCGAGGTGATCTGATAGAGGTGTATAAGGCTTTGAATGGCTTGAGCATGCTCAATGCCGATGGGATTCTTCCTCTTGCTCAGAATAATCACCTGAGAGGGCATAAATTCAAATTGAGGAAGGACGGATGTCGGATAGATGTGCAGAAATTTGCCTTTAGCCAGCGGGCAGTTGGTTTGTGGAATAGACTCCCATCGCTTGTTGTTGAAGTTGATAGCCTAAACAAATTTAAGGCTCAGCTGGACAGGTATTTCGAACCGAGGGGTGAAATGGGAGTAGTGGTTGTTTTTTTTTTTTTTTTTTTTTTTTGGCTGATGCTGAATAAGCTTGCTTTCTTGCATCATATGCCTCTGCTAATGCTAAAGCTTGAAATATAAGAAATTATCCTAAGTCATGCTTGCCATTTAAAAATTCCTCACAACAATGCTGAGTGTGAGAGAATATTTAGCTAGGTTATTAAAAACAAAAGGTGAGTTTAGAGATCATCTCTTTCTGGTGAAGTTTTAAAAATTCTCCTGACAACAGGACCATTTTTATGGACAAAACTTGGGCTCGACATTTCTTAAGTGGGCAAGTTTGCAATATCTTTCTTGAAGCAATCAAAATTAATTGATCTTTTAACAGTGTATCCAAACAGAAAGAAATCCATAGACTTCCAGTGGATTTCTTTGTTTCAAACATTAGGTAAGCTAATGATTGAAAACATATGGTATTGTTTAACAATTCTATATGTATATTTTAATATAAAATGTGTCACTGAAATGCAATTTCTAGTGCAGTGTGGACTTTACAAAAACTCCTTTTTCTGAAAAATTTCCTGTTTTCCTCCTGCTCTTTTCAAAAATCATGTTTACTACTTGTCTTACCCCAAAATTCTCCTGTTTTCCTCCTTACAAATGCCCGATCACCATCTTTTTGAGAGTTAAAAGTTAGCAGCTTTCATAACTGTAGACTTTTCAGAAAGACCATAATAAACATGCCAACACAGTACAAAAAATCTGATTTGCAAAATATGACAATAATGATTGTTCTGAAACTTAAAAAAGACAAGGAAGCAAAAATAAGCCTAAAATTTACTACATCAGAAAAATTTTTAAATTTGAATTGAAATTACTGTAAATAGATCATTCTGATGAAAACTAGCCCACATGAATAATCTCAGAATATAACCAAAATGACATTTCAATACACTAATAGCTTGCAGTCTTCAAACACTGACTAAAAATAGCATAAAATGCTACAGCCAAAACATTTTGAGAGAATTGTCTTAGTAGCCTCAAATAATGCAAGGAAGTAAGCTTTATTACAGCATCAGCAATAAAATAAAAAATAAAAAAACTTCCACATCATCTTTCCATCCCCTCTAATGTTTTTTTAATCTTTCCTTACATTTATTCAATGTACCCACTTCCACAAAGCTAGTTGGAAGTTTGTTCCAAAAACCAATTACTCCCTGGCTAAATTGAACATTATTCTGCAACTATTATTTTTAAGTTTAAATTTATATCCCCTCAATATGCATCATCCAAAAAATAATAAAGATGCCCTGTGTTTAGTTTGCTCAATCCATTTAAAGCCTTAAACTCTTCAATCAGATCTCCTTGCAATTTCCTAGTTTCAAATTGCTGCAATTTCCACAACTGAAGTCTTTATTGGTAAGAGTACACCTCTGACTAATCTTGTTGCTCTTTTCTATATCTGCATGTACTACTCAATGTGCAGCCAAACCATTGCCTTATACAACAGGATAATCACCTCTATGCGTCTGAATGAAATACCTGTATATCATTGACAGTGCTCCACGACCTAGAGAAATTACTTTCCCACTAGGTGTTTGTTGTGCTCAGAGACTTTCATGACAGACTGTACAATTATTGATTTATTGATGCAATACTTTATCACTAACTCCATTATTTTCCCAGGAACAGATATCAGGCTTATAGGTCTAGAATTCAAAGGAAATAAGCAAAGCCTTAGCCATAAATTATGAGAGCTTCCTTGGATTCAGGGGAGATCCCCCATGGATTGGAAATGTGCAAATGTGTCCCCCATTTCGCAAAGGGGGATCAAAAGGCGACATGACTGATTACAGACCTGTTAGTTTAACTTCTGTTCTGGGGAAATTAATGAAGTCTCTGGTTGAAGAAATAATGCAGGACCATCTAGACAAGACTGCAGTTATAGTTCAGACACAGCATGGGTTTGTTAATGGAAAGTCTTGTCTGACCAGTTTGATTGGATACTATGATGTAGTCACAAAGGAACTGGATGCAAAAATAATTTTGATATCATATACTTGGATTTCAGGAAAGCTTTTGATACTGTTGCACATGGAAGACTACTGTACCAATTGGAACAGTTGGCATTAAGAGAAAACTGCTGCTATGGATAAAAAGGAATGGTTGAGTGGGAGAAGACAGAGTGGCAATCAATGAACACTGCTCTTTGTGGACTAATGTTATTAATGGAGTTCCCTAGGGTTCGGTGTTGGGCCCATTGTTGTTTTCTGTATTTATTAATGATATTGATTGAAGTATATCAGGCTTAATGCCCAAGTTTGCAGATGATATGAAGGTTGACAGGGTAGTTAATGACTAATGACAGTATGCTAGTGCAACAGGATCTAGAAAAATTGAGCAGATTGGCTGAGCTATGGCAACTGAAGTTTAACATTGACAAATGTAAAGTACTGCGTATGGGTAGCAGTAGCCCCAGAATAACATCAGCTGTGTGGGACTATACTCAGGGTAGTGAAGAATGAAAAAACCTGGGAGTGATTGTACTTCAGGTGTGAAGTTTTCTGAGCAGTGCAGACAGTCTGCAAGAGTAGCTCATAGTGTCTTGTTAATGATATACAGGAATTTTTATAGCAGGGATAAGGGAGTGATTATCCCCTTATATAAGGCAATGGTCAGGGGACACCTTGAGTATTGTATACAGGTCTGGAGGCCTCATTTTAGGAAGGATGTAGAGCTGCTGGAACGAGTACAGAGAAGGGCAACGAGATTGGTTAATGGAACAAAGGGTTGCTCTTATGAAGAAAGGCTTAAGTTCTGCAAATTGCAGTGTCTGGAGACTAAGCACCTGCGAGATGATCTGTTTCAGGTGTATAAGGCCTTGAATGGTTTTAGCAAGCTCAATGCTGATGGGATTCTTCCTCTTGCTCAGACATGAGGGAACAAATTCAACAAAGTCAAATTGAGGAAAGGCAGTTATAGACTACATGTGTGGAAATTTGCCTTTAGCCAGGCAAGTAGTTGATTGCTGGAACGAACTTCCTTAAATAAATTCAAGGCAGAGCAGACAAATATTTGGAGTGAATGGATGGGTGAAATGCAAAGGGTTTTTTTTTTTTTTTTGGCTTATACTGTATAAGCTTGCTTTCTTGCATCATATGCCTATACTAATGCTAATTACTCATTGATCCCGCTGTGAATAGGAGTGCATTTGCACATCTCCAATCTGTAGGAACATCCCCTGAATCCAAAGATGCTCTCATAATTATGGCTGAATTGACTGCTTCAATAATTTCTCTTCCATTTTCTTCTTGGTTATCACAAAATCATTTAGATTCCATTTGTAGCTTGGTTTACTTGTTGTGTTGTCATGTCTAAAAACTTTTCATTGGTAAACCTTGATGCAGACTATATATTTAGTTTGTCAGCAACTCAAACAAGACCATCACTAGTTATGCCATTTATATTTAGTGGGCAGATATGATTTATCCCTTCCCTTCTAGTGTTGACATCAAAGAAAAGTAGCAAAGAATTCTTTGCATTATTAGCCAAAGATTTCTCATAATGTGCCTAAACCCCCTTCGTAACGTGATTGTAGGCTAGTTTATACTTACTGTGTTGCCTGCTAATTTATAATCATCCCATGCCTTTTTCCTCTTTGCCACTAGTCCTTTCAATTAATTTAATATTCATTTAGGTCTAAACTTTGAACTTTTAATTGGTATAAAAGTTTACTGGCTTTTATTACTTCCCAAATGCATTATACTTAAAATTTGCCGTTAGTAATAGCAACGGTTAGTTCCAATTAAAAGAAATTAAAAACTGAGGCCATTTGGTCATCTTTACAAAAGCAAAATTACTTTCCTTACATTTGACAGTTAATTGGTGTTCAAAGAAAGTGCATCACCCCTTAAAATTGTAATTGTCCTCTGAATAACATAAGTATATGGCAATATTTCTTACAGATTGCATAAGATAAGATTGACATGCATAGCTGATGATGTAATATTGCATCAGCTTTTACTTTCAGCTATATAATCATGTTCTGCAAGAGTTGCAGTAATTCCTTGCTTGTGTCAGGATGGCGAATTATGTGCAGTTGATGCCACGAAGAAAGAGTGCTATTGTTGCGTTATACGAGGAAAGATGTTCTTCCCATCATATTGCTTATAGAGTGTCTTGTAATTAGTCAACAGTGAGTAGATTTCTTTCCAAACTCAAGAAATTCTGCTGATAGGAAAAAAGGAACCAGACGCAAACAAGTCTCTATGCCAAAACAGGACCACGTTTTGAAGCACTTATCCCTTAAAAACCGTAAAACTTCTTCGTCTGAGCTGAAAAGAAAATGGGAAAAACATACAGGAGTGGTAGCAAGTGCAGTAACAATCAGAAGACGCCTCTTCAAAAATGGACTTGTAGCGGCCCGATTAATTTGGTGTAAGGAGCATGCCAAATGGAACCCCGAGCAATGCAAGTCAGTTATTAATTTTTTTTTTTTTTTCCACAGATGAGAAGAAATTCAACCTGCATGGCTCTGATGGGAGACAAATAATTCGCCGTAGACGTGGTGAAGAATACCATCCAGACTGTATGGTGGCGCCTCCGTAGCCAGGTGGGAAGGAGCAGCAGTGCGTAGCACACGCTTCTTGATTAGACCGGGGTTCGAGCCCGTCACCACCAAATACGGAGGATGCGGAAAGGTCAGGGAATGACCACTGCATATCCCCGAGCAATATGGCCTTAGTTGCTAATGCTCCTAAAAAATCAAATAACAATGACTGTATGGTGTCTACAGTGAAATGATATGGTGTGCATTTCATATTGCGGAGTAGGTCACCTGCAGTTTATAAAAGATTCCTTAAATGCCAATGGATACTTGGCTATATTGGAAGGCAAATCGCTTCCAACCATTAGACTATTTCAACCTGGCAAGTAACAGCATCTTTCAGGACGACTTTGCTCCTTGTCATTGAGCAAAAAGTATAAGTAGGCACTTCTGTAGTTACTTTAGCTTCATTTCTGCATTAGAGGTTTGACAGTAATGTGTTTACATTTGTTACAGGTGAAAAAAATGGTTGGAAGAACGGTCTATTACAACTCTTAGCTGGCCAGGAAACAGGCCCTGACCTGAATCCTATAGAGAACTGTTGGCATCGTGTGGAATCTGCAGTTTCCAGAAAGAAATCAAAGACCCTTCGTGAACTTCAGGAAGACATAATTTGTGTTTGGAACCACGAACTATCGGTTGATTATCTTCAGAAATTGATCTTGTCGATATCTCGACGGTGTGCTGCTGTTCAACTAAATATTAGTTTGCACCTGGTGAACTTTTCATTTTGTTTTCCATTTAAAATGATAAACTGAAGCAAATTGAGGGCTTCTGATAACATTTCAGCCATAATTAGTGTTTACCAAAACTGTTGTAAAAAGGTTTCAAATGATCATTTTGGAATATTTTGAGAGCACCTGTCAAATATTACTTAGCTTTGTTTTAACTATTAATAAATATCTTTTGTTGATATTTCTATTTGTGATGCTAGTCATTAATGTACTATACCATTGCGAAAAAGGGTTAGAAATGTGAAATTCCTAGGTGATGCACTTTCTTTGAACACCATTGTAGTTATATCTTTAAGTAAATCCCACATCAATGTGCTGTGATTACCGAAGATTCTTAATTCATGAAGAATCACTGCCGATAACTAGATCAAGAGAATTGTATTTTCTTCTTGCCTGTATAACATAGACACTGGCTACCCATGCCAACCAGGTGCACCGACATAGATTGTGTGTGTTTTTTAACCAAGGACATAACTCTGCCCACCCCTCCTATCCCACTATGTTCAAGTATCACCATTTTATGCTGTCTCTCTAATGTCTGAGATGAATGACTTAACCAATACTTGAAATTCTTACAGACGAGTAAATGTGCACCTGTTTTTGCCTTTAGTAACCTTAACACAACCCAAATGGAACATGAATATTTCAGTTCATTTGGACGATTCTGTATCTGATAGAACCACCCAAAAAAATGTGACCTAGGCTGATATAAGTTCTCCTATTAGTCAGCTTCTGACTGATCAGCTTACCCTTAGGCCTTCACAACAGATCAATAATAAATAACAAGGAAAGAAGACAAAAGTGTAAGGAACAGGCCAATAACAACTTGCTCACAATTGCACTATCCTTATTCTTCTGCAACAGTTGATTAAGCCATGAGGAACCATTGATAACATAGACTTAGAACAACTAGTGTTGTTGCCTTAAAAAAAAAAAAAATTCCTCAGTCTCAGCTAAATTCAAATAATGTGCAATATTGAGGCTTTAATCTTAATTTTTATGACATCATTCAAAATTTAATTAACCATTTTAACCTGCAGGTCTCTGTAGGAGACTTACTAAATCCTAAATTTATTATTATTATTAGCTATATGTTGCAAGGAAGCCTGAGGCTTGTGCTGCACCAGCCAAAAAAAAAATTTTCTGAATTACCCCGAGAGAGAGAGAAGTAGAAGGGAATCACCAAGAAAAAGAAGAATGATGACATCCAGCTCAGGACCCTGGGTGTGCCAAGCCCATACTCACCAGATGTGAGCCCCTGGGGTTAAATAAATTTCACTCTACTGAAGAAAAAGGAACACTGCAAATGCTGCTCATGGTAGTTTGTTTATTCGGGAAAGAAAATTCCATCTAGGCTAGGTTGACCAAACATCCTGGATTTTGGAGGATTTGTTCTGGATTTCACTGATAGTAGTAGCAGTAGTAGTAGTGGCATGTGATGCAAGAAAGCAAGTGTATGAGCTTATGCAGCATCAGCCAAAAAAAAAAAAAAAAAATCCCTCCAAATGCCTGTCCAGTTCCTTATTAAATTTATTTAACCTATCAACTTCCACAACAACAGATGGAAATTTGTTCCAGCAATTAACCACCCACTGGCTAAAGGCAAATTTCTGCACATCTATCTACATCTGTTTTTTCTTAATTTGAATTTATGCCCCCTTAGGTTCGTAATCTGTACAAGTGGAAGAATCTCATCAGAATTCAGCGTGCTCAACCCATTCAAGGCCTTATACACCTCAATCAGATCACTACGCAGGTGCCTAGTCTCCAGCCACTGCAATTTGCAGAACTTAAGCCTCTCTCTTGGTAAGAGGATCCCTTCATTCCCCTCACCAATCTTGTTGCCCTTCTCTGTACACGCTCAAGCAAATCTACATCCTTCCTAAAATGAGGCCTCCAGACCTGTACGCAGTACTCAAGGCTGACCATTGCATTATACAGAGGGGACAATCACCTCCTTTTCCCTGCTAGCAAAATTCCTATATATCATTGACAAAACCCCACGACCTGTCCTGGCAGCCTGTCTGCGTTGCTCAGAAAACTTCATATCGGACTGCACAATTACTCCCAGGTCTTTTTCATTTTCTGCCACCTTAAGTGTAGTACCACACAGTTGGTACGTTTCTCTGGGATTACTTCTACCCATATGCAGTACTTTGCATTTGTCAAGGTTAAACTTCAGTTGCCACTTTGTAGCCCATCTGCCGAAAAATATCTAGATCCTGTTGCAGTAGCACACTGCCATTGCTGTCATTAACAACCCTGCCAACCTTTGTATCATCTGCAAACTTGGACACTAAGCTTGATATACCTTCATCAGTATCATTGATAAATATACAAAACAACAGAGGACCCAACATTGAACCCTGTGGGACTCCACTAATAACATTAGTCCAAGAAGAGCAGCACCCACTGATTACCACCCTCTGTCTTCTCCCACTCAACCATCCTTTTATCCATTGTAGCAACTTACCCTTAATACCATTCTGCTCCAATTTGTACAATAGTCTTCCATGTGCAACAGTGTCAAAAGCTTTCCTGAAATCCAAATATATGATATCAAAATTATTTTTGATATCTTATATTTATCCTGATATCCTGGTAGTTTCTTTTGGGCTGAACCATTAATCAAATTCAAATTTAGGAAATGGAAACTTTTAAAAAGTACACCAGTTTGGGAGGAACTACCAAATATAAATAAAAATATTAATGATATGGAATTGCGAATTGCCAAAATTTTAAACATAATGGTAGTACCTTTTATAAAAATAAAAACATTCACATTTCTAATGCTAAAAAAAATCACTTTATACACACAGTAATTATGCACAGTAATTCACACATGCCTGACATATTCAATGAGCAATTGCTGAAGATTGCATAGTAGAGGACATGAGTTACGTGTGTCAAATGATCAAAGAGTTCACCAGTAACCTCATCTTATTTTCTTAGAATGATCAAGAGCTCATTCAAAAAAAGTAAGGCTCACAGCTGAGCATATATTTTTTTCTTTCTCTTTTATCTATAAGTAGTCTCAGTGGTGCAGATTTTGAGTGTATCCGTTGTACAATTTGCCTTTTGTTCTATGGAACAAAAGGCAAATTTCCATGTGGATAGACAATCTAACTTGCTGTCTCCAATTCTGCTCAAGAATGCAATTTTATTTTGATTACTAGTGCATCAAAATTTCTGATTTTGAGAATTTTGTTCTTTAGAAAATGCAGCATATAACAAGTTATCAAACATTCCAAAACTCATTGGTTGTGTTTACACCAAGCAGCCGATAGAGTATTAAAATTTTTCAAAATATTGAAGGCATTTTTATTGTTGAGAATAAGCTGCCAAAATTTATCATAAGCATTTTTGAATCACGATCATCCATGACGCAGAAGTAATTCATACATGCCTGACATATTCAGTGAGCAATTGCTGAAGATTGCATAATAGAAGGATGAGTTATGTGTGTCAAATGATCAAAATTATGCATTGAAAAAAATTTGTTTGTTTATGTGCTTGCAAAATTTTAACTGATCATGAATTCAAGGTGAAGAAATATCATTTAAAGATGAAATAAAATAAATTTTCTGTTAAGGTCAGAAAGTTCAAAATATACAGAGAATACGGAACATCACTGTATTTAGCATTAATGCAGGCTTAAACTATGTCTACCTGGCTATGGTTGAATTGTGAATGCCTAGAAAAATGGGCTGAATCATTCAACAAATTCAAATTTATGAAATGGATACTTCTAAAAAGTACACCAATTTGAGAAGAAGTAAGTACCAAATACAGTTGTGCCCCCATATCTGCTGATTCAGTTACCGTGGTTAACCACGGAAAAAAAAAGAAAAAACTTAGCACATACTACTTGCATGTCCAATATGATGCTTTCCTTTATTTTTTATTATGTCTTGTATGGTTTGGTCACCAACATTATAATGGTTCTTTATAGAGATTTAATGGCTGCACCATTTTCAAACTGTTGAATAATTTCAAGTTTTTGTTTAATTTTAAAGCACAACTCTTGCATTTTCCTATCATTTTCACGATTTCTAAACAAAATAAAAAAAAATTTCAACATCCCTGACATAAATAACGAAACGAAACAAAATTTGTCCTTTTGTGGTGCAGTGCAACACAACAATCAATGCGACGCACTTTTTTTTTTTTTTTTTTTTTTTTGAGTGGTAGGTGAAGACAGCGGGGGGGGTTGCAAGATAATAGGTACACTAATCTCCCAATGACTTATAACACTGGTTCTTGTCACTTATTTATGACTCGCAAAACATCTGTTTATACCTATTCTAGTTATTACTTAAATTTTATGATTTCTGGTTGTTTTTTTTGTTTTTTTTTTTTTTTTTAATTTGGATTTTTGAACTGTCACGGTTAATCCACTTCCCGGTTAATCCCTGTAAATCGAGAGTCTGCTGTACTTTATTATTATCGTATTTAATGTTAGTAATGTCTTACTGTGTGTGTGTGTGTGTGTGTAATTTATCAATTAAACTTTATTATACGTATGTATGTTCAAGAAAATCACGTTCTATATGGATTCAGCAGGTGTTCACTTACATCCACGGTAGGTCTTGGAACGTATCCTCTGGATACAGGGGTCTTACTGTATATATAAAAATATTAATGATGTAGAATTGCGAATTGGTGAAAACATTATTTAGCCAGTTTTCTTTGCTTAAAATTCATTTAGAAGAGTTGAAAAAGAGGAATGATGACAGCTTAAAAGATCTTATTACAGTTGGAGATAATTGTTTTTTCTGAAATTTGTATTTTTCTGAGTGTTTGTTTGCTATTCCAGCATATAATAGAAATGTTGCAAAAATATTTTTTGGAAATTCATGTATCATTCAAAATTATTATAATTGGCCATACTTAGCTCTTCCACATTGGCACACATTGTCAAATTACAGGAACCCCCCCCCCCCGGCTTACGTAATACTTGACTTACAGAAATTCGACTTTACGTAAGTTTTTGCCGGCCAGTGCAAACTTAAAAAAAATCGTGGAAACATATTTTGTATCCTGTAGGAATAAATGAAGGTATCATTAAAATATCGTAATGTGAACCCATCTAACACATTGTTTTGTTTGGTAATTCATTCCAAGACCTCGGAAGTTGAAATTTTTGCTATATAACTAAACTATTTATCTCTCTAAAAGGTCATTTTTATAATGGAAATTGAACTACACTTTCATCGTTATCATATGTTCCATTATAAGAATCATTTTGTGATATTTTTCTAAAACACATTTCTGGAGGTCACTACCATAAAACAATAAAAACAATTTGCACTTTCCGGTTTATTGGGCTTTTCTGTTTGTGCAATCTATTATAAACAGGTAGTAAACTCGATCTTATTGCATTTAGATAATATCAATAACTGGAATTATGTGGGTTTTTATGTTACATATTATGGTGAAATGTATGTCCCCTTCACTGAAATCTTCAATCATATAAAAACCATACATACATTTTCAGAATCTTCTCTTCATTCCTATTTACTTATTACAGTGGTGAAGGGAAAGGAACCAACGGAAAGTGCAAGTGCTGGCAGTGCTAGGAAATGAAACAAATTTGATTTAGAAATGAAGATGATTAATTAAGAAGTACAAAGCAGGACAAAGTTTGTCATCTATTACACGGAATTAGGTCTCGCTGCTTCAACAGTGAATACTATTTTAAGGGACAGTGCACATATAAAAGAACATGTTAAAGGATCAACGCATTTAAGATCCTCATTGATCACAAAACAGATTTCAGGTGCTATATTGGAAATGGAAAAGTCCAATGTCGATTCAAGCAAAAGCAAGAAGCATTTATGAAGATATTAAGGATAAGTAATTTAGTAATTTTCTTTTAGCCATTCCTTTTTAGATTTTTTTTTTTTTTTCTTACAACACACTTGTACAAACTTGCGGAAAAACACAACACAATATGATGGATAATACAGCGCCCTAACGGACTTGTTTTCACAAAATCTCTAACAATACCGACAAATGTATTACGATGTTTGAGAGTTTATTTTATCGTAATTAGTTTTGCAGTGCTCGCTGCACGTGCAATAAACTAATCACAAACGACCTTCATATGTATGCCGTAAAAGCGTCACACGTATGTGGCCGACACAGCTTCTCAAGAAATAAAGTAACCAACATATGTGTCCACATTGGCCACATATATGCGACATAAAAATATACTTTTTTTTTTATATTTTAAGCAAAAAAACGACAACACTGACATTACAATATTTATTTTAGAATTACTAATCAAATTATTTGCTAAATATTTTTTGTCCCCTGGGGAATTTTTTTCTTAAACTAGCTTGGCAGTCGTGTTAAAGTGGTTAGCTGTTGGGTAAACTGTATGTGCTAAAATAACCACCAGTGATCCGGCAAATTCACTAATCCGGCACCCCACAGGTCCCAACGCTGTCGGATTAGTGATGATCGACCTGTATAATATGAGTGCTAATATTAATTCTGTAGCTACTAGTTTAACTGTAAATTGTTAATGAGATTTAGATGTCATCACAACTTTGAAATAGTATTAAGTGAGGGCTTTCCTATATCTGCAAGCAAATTGTGTGTGTGTGTGTGTGTGTGTGTGTGTGTGTGTGTGTGTGTGTGTGTGTGTGTGTGTGTGTGTGTGTGTGTGTGTGTGTGAGAGTGAGTGAGTGAGTGAGAGAGAGAGAGAGAGAGAGATACCCAACACAGTACAACGTATATCACTCACACGTACAATACAAGTAACCCTCATTTAAGACAATGGTAGCTTGGTTCCTACAGAATCTCGTGTGATGCGAAACCAGTATAAAAGGGGGGGGGGGTTTACATTCCAAAAGCTAACAAAAATAAACCATTTTTTTTATAACTATCAGAAACTTAATTTTTATAATAGTAATAACTGAACAAACATCTTACCTTACAAACTCTGATACATATTATATGTCAGATAATGTACGGTCATTTAATTTTCTTCCTCTTCATCGCTGCTAAGCACAATCAAACGAGAACGTTTTCTCTGTTGCAGAATATCTTCACCTTCTGAACTTTCTTCTGCAGCATCTAGATTTTGTGTACCTTCTGCTCTCTTTAAAAATCAGTAATCTGGATTTGTTTGCTTTTTCTTGGTATGGAGCTAAACATTTTTGAAGCTCCCTTTTGAACTTTGTGCCCCTTTCAGTAGAAGGAGCTTCATTCAAAAAATAAGATTCTACTTGCTCGGCTAAGTTTGCCTTCCCGTATGCTTTTTAGTGTGAAATTTTCAACTGCACTATCATCCTCTGAATTAATTTGGTTTGCCTCTGATGCCATTTCCACCAAATCCACTTCGCCAGTCTCTTTTTCTACCAATAATTTGTGAACGTCTTCAGTAGTCATATCATCAAAACCTTCCCTTCCTACCGACTTATCAAGTTCTACTATCGCACTAATTCCGTTTTCTGCTGGTTCGACCATATTTCCTGAAGGAACTGACTCTGGCCATACATTTTTCCAACATGCATTTAATGTTGGCAGTTTTACTTCTTTGAGCAATAAAGCTATGATTCTGTTGCAGTCCACAATTGAAAAATGTTTCCATGCCTCCATCATAGATTCAAAATCAATTTTTTCCAAAATCCATTGTAACGATTTTCTAATGTAATGAGTTTTAAAGGTAGATATAATGCCTTGATCTAATGGCTGAATTAAAAAAGTTGTATTAGGTGGTAGGAACATTACTTCAACTTTTGGATGACTTAAACCTTTTGGTTGGCCTGGCGGGTTATCCAATAGTAATAAAACTTTGAAATCTAGATTTTTACACTTTAAATACTTTTCCGCAGCTGGCACAAAACAATTTAGAAACCAGTCTTTAAACAAATTAGTAGTTACCTAAGTTTTTTTATTTGCTTTCCAGTGTACTGGTAATGCATTTTTATTTACACCTTTCATTACACGAGGATTAGAGGATCTATAAACCATCATAGGTTTTATCATGTAATCTTCTGATACATTGCTGCACATCAGGAGATTAAATGATAAAAGATTTACATGATCTTTTGATGCCTTAAAACCTCTATTCTCTATTTTTGAAATAAACATTCGGTTGGCCATTTTTTTCCACCAAAGACATGTCTCATCGGCATTGAAAACTTGATGTGGTGTGTATCCATGCTCTTCAATAATTTTTTAAAATTTCTCTGCATACTTCTTGGCAGCTTCTTTATCAGCAGATGCACCCTTGAATTCCTGTGTTATGTAATGAGAAGTGGTTTTTAAATCAATCATACCAACCTTTACTGGCAACATACCCCTGGTTAACAGAAGTTTCTCCATTTTCTTTTAAATGGTTATAAATTTTATTGGTGCCTTTTATTTAATTACATTCCCATCTAACAGGATCTGTTTTTTTACTGCTATTGTCAATCCAAATACTGAGTGCTTTTTCCATTTTCTCAGTTATTGCAAATATTGCATTTCTGCAAATATGACAACTCATAATATTTGCAGAAATTAATGATTCAGCAGTAACAGCAGTTCTAATTTTCTGTCCATTTTTCTTTATGGTCCAGATTGTTGCTTCATTTAAATTTAAACTTTTTGCAACATATGATACCTTTTCCCCTTTTTTAAGACAATCCAAAATTTGTATCTTTGATTCTAAAGAAATAAAGTTTCTTTTGAGCGGTGCTTTTTTGCTTTCCTTAGACATAATTTAGGGCTGAAATTTTAATTCACAACAAGGAAATTATTCCAATACGGTTCTTAAGAGCAAAGTTTAGTAATACATACCCAGAAAAATTTATAAATGAACAAATAAAACCCAAAGTAACCTTACAAAAACCTTAAAAGTCACAAACTGCACTCTTTAAAATCACAATTTTTTATGGTCTCAAACAATCACATGTTCCATAGTGCAGAACCTAACCCAGAGATCTCCCAACAGAATACAGTGGACCCCCCCCGCTTTACGATTGGTCCACTGTAATCAAGTCACTTTATGATGGAATATTCTTAATAAAATACAGTTTTAAACACCATTTCTAATAAGTGAAAATAGGAGGAATATTATCAATATTATCAATTTGTGCATAGGTGCACAAAATTTATTTATTACCTTACCAAGTAACGAAGTTAAATGATATGTGAAAATCAGAAAAATATTTTCCAATTAGCAAAATAAAAATAAATTTGTGCTTACGCGCATAGCTTAATTAATATGTACATACTAACTAATTGATATTTCTGTTCACTGACATTTTTTTTTTTTTTGGTTGTAAAATTGAAAACAGAAAAATGATAAGCAATTAAGAAATAACAAAGAATGCAGTATGCACAAGTTGCAACACACACAATATGTACAAGCGAGATACTGAGTAATGTAAAGTGATGGAACCCGTGTTTAGTCTCCAGAGCTAAGTTCCGGTCAGCCTTTCCCATCTCTTCATCATGCAGTGCAGTATGACTGATGACTTTTGAGGTTATGATGGACATCATGGCAAGATCCAATCTTCCTTACATTTTAAGGGTACGGCTCTAAAACTGTGTTCGCAGGCTAGCCGCTAGTTACCACACCGGACCAAACCTATTGGTAACTCTCTAGGAGGCTTCCGGATCAGCTAGTGTATAATCTTGTGCTACCTCTACTCTGCCAGATAGTGACTGGAGGGAGTCCGAGTAGTGTGTATGCGGGGGCAATGTCAAGGCCACATTATATCAAGGATCTGGGTATATTCTTACCATGTATATTCTCGCCATATCCAAAAATTTCATTACTTCATACAGCATGTTCCCCCCCCCACTTTTTCTTATTATTGAATACACCATGAATTGTCAAACTAATAGAGTAAGCTTATCTGCGAAAATATCTAAACCTCCCAAATGCTTCCTAGTTCATTTCACAAATATATGTGGTCTCAGTTCTAATCTCGATGTCCATTTCCACTTCCAGTCTGCCAAATCCCATGTACTTTTTCTGACAGAATCTCAGTTATCGGTTGATTCAATTACTGCTCATCTCAGTTGCCCAAATTATTTGCTGTATGATTCTTTTTGCCTCAAAGGTGGTACTTGTGCATATGTCCGTTCCGATATTCCCCATCAAAGACTTGGTAATTTGGAATCTCCTCTCTTCGAGATCTGGCTTAAAATCTCTCTACCTCATTCTGTCAAATTCATCTGTTGTCTCTACTGTTCTTCCAACTCCACTAATCACTTGGAGCTCTTTGACTGCCTCTCTTTGCAACTTGACTTTCTACAGTCCAACTTTTCTAACAGTGAGGTAATTTTCCTTGGTGATTTTAATGTTCACAACTCCAGCTGGCTTCTGTTTTCTGGTCACACAGACCCAGCTGGTAGAGATGCTGAGGCTTTTGAAAAAAGATCAAGTCCGAAAAAGATCAAAAAGATCAAATTACTAATGACCACGCACAGATTGTTCATTTAACTACGAGAATACTGGACAATCCTAACCATACAGCCAACATGCTTGATCTTTTTCTCAAAAACAACCCTTCTAAGCACACAGTCGAAGTGTGAGTGGTCCTTTAGGCACCTCAGATCACAACTTGGCAATTATCTCTTCTCCAATAGAGCCTTTATCTCATGGCTATTCCCAACCTCGTGTTGTTTGGCAATACAAGGATGCAAAATGGGATGACCTGCAAGATTTGTCTTTTCCTTGGTCGGATTACTGTTTCAAAATTTCTGATGTCAACGTTTGCTCAGATCGTGTCAGTGAAATTATTCTTGCAGGAATGGAATCCTTTATCCCACACTTCACTTTAAAATCTCGTCCTTCATCTAAACCTTGGTTTTCCAATAAATGTGCTAAGACTGTTCAAGAGAAGAATGTTGCATATCATAATTGGCTTGTTTCTAATTCTTCAGTTTCATTTTCTGCCTACACCAAAGCTCGCAACAATTGTAAAGCTGTTATTAATCAGTCCAAACTAGAGTTTGAACAGGCCAAGAGTAGAAAACTTGCTTCTTGCCCTAATGGTAGCTGAGCATTCCGGTCCCTTGCCAAAGCTATTGGCCACAACTTTTGCCCATCTCTGCTCCCACCTCTGTCCAAACCAGATAGTTCTGTTGTCACTTCAGCCAAGGATAAAGCTGACCTGCTGGCATCCCATTTTTCTTCCAACTCCTGTATTAATGATCTTGGTAAAACCCCTCCCACCATTCCCAAACACTCCATTCAATGCCTTCTGCGGTCTTCCATCAAAAGGATGTCAGAAGGATTTTGACGAAACTTGATGCTCAAAAAGCTCCAGGTCCTGATGGTATTTCTCCACTTGTTCTCAAAACCTGTGCTCCTGAACTTACTCCTGTTCTTTGCCACCTTTTTTCAATTTCTTATCCCAAAAGCGTTTTTCCTTCTGCTTCGAAATTTGCTCATATCCAGCCAATTCCTAAAAAGGGTGACAAATCTCTCCCATCCAGTTATCGTCACATTGCAATTACTTCTATGGGCGCCTCCGTAGCCAAGTGGGAAGGAGCAGCAGTGCGTAGCACACGCGTCTTGATTAGACTGGGGTTCGAGCCCATCACCACCAAATACGGAGGATGCGGAAAGGTCAGGGAATGACCACCGCATATTCGCAGAGCAATATGGCCTTAGTTGCTAATGCTCCTAAAAACCAAATAACAATAACAATTACTTCTACTCTTTCTAAAGTAATGGAGAAATCAACTAACCACAACTCTTATACTACCTAGAAACCTTCCATCTGATCAATGATCGCCAGTATGGATTCCATCATTGTTGATCCACTGGCTTATGATATTCTGACTTATGTTACCGATTTATGGACAAATTCAGTGGAAAAGTTCGGAGAAACACAAGCAGTTGCTCTTGACATCTCAGAGGCTTTCGATCGTGTTTGGCATAAAGATCTTCTAAACAAGCTTCCATCTTATGGTTTGCCAACTGTTTTTAGTAATTGGTTATCCAGTTTTCTCTCTGATCGCTCACTGAGGGTAATGGTAGATGGCTCTCTGTCTTCTAACTTCTCCACTAATGCCGGTGTCCCCCAAGGTTCAGTTCTTTCCCCCACTCTTTCCTCTTGTATATTAATGACCTTCTTCCATTGACTGGAAATCCTATCCATAGTTTTGCCAATGATAGCACATTGCATTCCACTTTCCATTTTGAGAAACCTTGTCCTGCTCAATCAGCTTCAACTTCTCGAAAATCTGCTACCAATTCCTTAAATGCCGATCTTCAGGTAATTCTCCAGTGGGGCAAAGACAACTTAGTTGATTTCAACCCTTCTAAAACTCAGTCTTGTCTTATATCTCGCAAAAAGGATTCTTCTGCTCCTATGCTTATCTTTGGTGACACTCCGATTTCTAGACAAAATGATATATCTCTTTTGGGGATTACCCTGACTTCTAATCTCTCTTGGCACAAGCACATTACAAATTTTGCACATCTGTAAAAATCACAAATCCGCCCTACCATGGAATATTGTTCCCACATCTGGGGCAACGTCCCCAAAACCTCTCTCAGGCTTCTACATTCCATTCAGAAGAGGGCAGTTAGGTTAATAACTCCTCTCTAACAGAGTCTCTCCACTCGCTTTCTCATAGACGTACTGTTTCTGCTGCATGCCTCTTCTTCAGATACTTCCATGGGCACTGTTCTTCTGAATTGGCTTCTATAATTCCCGCTCTCTCTTTCAAAACAGTCCGAACATGTGCCGTCAACATCCATTTACTGTCCAACTTCTAACTCACAGAACCAACTTTTCATTTTTCTCGTTTATTCATTCAACTGCTGTTTTACTCATAGAATTACAGCTATTGGAACTATTGCAAATGTAATAAAATCGAGTTTACTGCCCGATTATAATTGATTGCACTAACAGAAAAGCCCAGTAAAAACCGGAAACTGTAAATTGTTTTTATTGTTTTATAGTAGTGACCTCCAGAAATGTGCTTCAGGAAATTATCACGAAGACGATAACAACTAGCGAGTCAACAGCGGGAATTCACAAAAAGGAATGGAAATGTTGAACATAAAAGCAGGATTTTCCCAGCACAAAAGCTCAAAAATACTGTGTTAGAGTGAAACCGTGTTATACAGGGGCTGCCTGTATATTTTAATGCAGTTCTTGCACAGCATTATATGTGGATTTTGGTACTACTTGTGTGTACTTTACTAAATCTTCACATTAAAAAAAAATAATAATGTTATATTATTATTGATGATAATGAAATTTTTTTCTATTTCACTCTTACAGAAGTATTCTAACCATTTAAAGCCATTGATTTAACTTTGTGTGTCTGTAGCTCACACAAAAGATTTATTTATTTATTCATTGCATTTTTCTAGTACTTTGCAAATATGTTGACGTATCCCTTCAGTTTGGTTTCCAATGTTATGGCAGTTAATAACTGTGGGTGAGTTTATTTTTGAACTATTTATTTATTCAGTAGTATAATATAACTAAAGTATTTATTTAATATTGAGATAGGTTTAGAATGTATAGATAGTGATGGCACTGCATGCTTTTAGAGACAAAGCAGCCCTTGTCAATTGGTACAGCATCTGTCATCGTCACTTTGGCCTTTACAGCACTACTGCATTTGTGTCCCTTGAGCGTCACTTAAGTTGTTTAAAGAGATGGGTCTGGAAAAGCCACATGAACAGTATACTTTTGACAGATATACTTCTTTGCTATGATGTAAGGTCCTCCAAGTACAGTTTTCTTAATACCCCTGCCATAATAATGCACAATTTCTTTTGCATTGTATGAAATTTCTGGTATCATTCTTTTTTCATAAAACTACCTGCAGCACTCTACCCTTTATTCTGTTTTGCTAAAACTTCATCAAACAAGGTGAGGCATGTTTGTACCAAACTGACAATTGCTGTTTTGTCCGTTGGTCATACAAGAAGCGCTAACCTCTTTTTTTTTTTTTTTTTTTTACCATCAGTTATTCTACTCAGGAAGGTGGTCTACTCTGCTTCTAGGTCATCTCCATGATAAAACCCCTCAGAAAGTTACAATTTGAAACTTTCTTAAGGATTCATTTAGTGGAAGCCATCAAGGGAGTTCTTGGTTTGCATAAGAAGCCAGCCCAGTGGCTTCCACTTTGTGGAAATGTGTCTGGATTAAATTTTTCAGAAAAAGGAACTTTATATGGACTTTTCCACGGCACAGCTGAATTACAGGTACTTCCCGACTTTACGAGTTAATTTGTTCCTAGTGCGTGCTCGTAAAGTGGGAATTTATTTCCCATATATGTAATGTTAAAAACAGGGGTTACGTTCTCAACAATGAAATTTGATCATAGTAATGTTATATAAAGATCAACAAAAGAATAATTTGTGCTGAAACAATGATTTATTTCTCCAAAGAAATAAAAACATAGCCTTTAAAATCAAGCTAATTATAATAATAAAGAAATTATTTGTCATACAAATGTTAAAGAATGTTTATTCTTCATCGTCATCAACTAAATGCACACTCGTTGATGGTTCAAAGCTCATTGTTAGCTCGGCACTTGTTGTTTTGTTGGAAGCACAAGGAGTCAGCTTCTACAGAAATGCTTCAAGAGTTGTTTGTTTCCGAAACAGCCTTCTCTTTTCTTTATAAATTTCACGATAGCATGCATAAGCATTTTTTAAATCTGTAGCAACTTTTCTAGTGTGCTCGAAATTTGAATCTTGTGACTCAAATTTCAATTGCTTTTTCTGTGTGGGGCATGCTTCCGTAGCCAGGTGGGAAGGAGCAGCAGTGCGTAGCACACGCTTCTTGATTAGACCGGGGTTTGAGCCCGTCACCACCAAATACGGAAAGTCATGGACCAAATATGGAAAGTCACCAGATGCGGAAAGTCAGGGAATGACCACCGCATGGAGCAATATGGCCTTAATTGCTAATGCTCCTAAAAACCAAATAACAACTAACAAAGCTTTTTCTGTGTTGAAAAGCTTCTAAGAGCCACTTGAGAGTGAAGAAATGAACAGGAGTTTCGGCTGTTAAATCTTCTTCCTCAGCTCCTTCCCATTTTGCCATTTCAAGGTCTTCATTTGTGAGCTCTCCACTTCATTTGTGTGCTTGAAGCAGATCAGCGACGTGAGTTGTAGAAACCTCAAGCTGCAATTGGTTAGCAGTTAATGACTGCTTCTGTTTCATTTTGTACGATCTCTGCTGGTTCTTGAAATCCTTCAAAATTATCAAAAAACTGAGGACAGTTTATTCCGCTGAACTTCATGCAATAAAAATGGCTATCGAACACGTCAAAAACAGGTCTAATGAAGAGATAATAATCTATACCGATTCCTTGAGTGCAGTAACCTCTTTACAACATAAATGTCCGAACTTTCACCCTATCCTGAAAGAAATCAGAGCAGAGTTAATTAATCTCACAGAGCATAACACAGACGTAAGATTCTGCTGGATTCCCAGGCATGCTGGAATCCAGGGAAATGAAAAAGCAGACCAGGCAGCAAAAAATCCAGTCAACCCCGTTTCTTCACTTGCTTCAATTCCTTATATGGACTGTAAACTCATCATAAAACAGTTATGTATTGACCAATGGACATCAGTATGGCAGCAACAGACCCATAACAAACTTTTCCAAATAAAGAAAAAGCCACAATACTGGAAATCTAGTTCATAATTAAACAGACGAGAAGAGGTTGTCCTTGCAAGGACACGCATTGGGCATTCCCATCTGACCCACCTCCATTTGTTGACAGGTGATGAACCTCCTCACTGTCATCATTGTTCAGCCCTACTTATGGTGAAACACATTCTCCTCGAGTGTCCCTACAATCATGCTGCTCGATTAACAAATTTTAAGTCGGTTTTAACCCAAAACAATTCATTAGAGATGAACCATATTCTTAGTGATGATGCAAATTTCTCCGATTTATTTAATTTTTTAAAACAAATTCGTTTTTATGAACTTATCTGACATATGACTGGAAAAAAAAAAAAAAAATCATTTGCAGAATTACTGTGACAGGTGCAGTTTGCCCTAGTTAGTTGCCCTTGTGCCAATAAACTTCCATTTAAACCAACCAACCAACCTATACCACTTGGAAAAACTGGTATAATGGTGAGCCTCCATTAATGTTGCACACAAAAATTCATTAACTTTGCACAAATTAAATTTGCATTAACTCTGCACACAACATTTTTGAAGTACCTCCATAAATATATTGTGTACAAAGCTCAAATGGTGATATCATTTGTTAATACTGAAAACACCACAGCTACTGTGATACAAATATCATACACTACAGTGAAATGCAGTGTTTGGTGTGTAGCACTATGAGACCACAAATGGTGGGATTGTTAAATAACTTCATTACCCAAAATTGTTGAACCTACATCATATTCCATCCTATTTTTCCTTAGCATATCTGTCCTTTGATGAAATTACATCAAATTATCCCTTTGCAGTTTCATCAAATGTTGTTAGTTTCCAAATCAGTCATTCATAAAAAGATAAAACTTGACAAAAAAAAAAAAAAGAGACAAATCTTATATTTGAGTGATGATCAAAAAGTGTGGGATTGACTGTATCTGGAAATTAACCCATAAATCACTTATTTGTCTGCAATCAGACTAAATTAGTGCACACTGAATGATGAAACTTACCAGCTTTCATCTGAACAGGTGGAATGCTTCATTTTGTGCATTTTGTTACATTTTAAAATGACTAATTTTACTGAGCAAAGAATTTGCATTGAATTTTGTTTAAAATTAGGAAAAACAGAAACCGAATAACATATGAAAAACAGTTTTAGGAGCAAATGCTGTGTTTTTCAGAGGCACAAAGACACTTTCAGCTGGCCAGTTGTCCACTGAAAATCTCTCTCTCTCTTTGTGCTTCAGCTTCAAACATTGATGATTCAATTGCCTGTGTTTCTTATGGGATATGTTAGTTAATTTTGGATTTGGGAATGTAATACATTTCATCCAAGTTTATGCCTGGCATCCTCACTGATGATCACAGATAGTGACAAGTTTTTGCATTTTCGAATCTTAATTGATGTGCTGCTGTTGACTAACATTGTTTCTTCCATCATCACTAGTGATGAATTGTGTGCATATGGCTATTACCCAGAAACAGAAACCCAATTCTCTTAACTGATGACTCATCCTTCTTCAAGGCTCCCAAAAAAGCAAGTCAATTCCCATGATCAAAGAGCGAACCAGGAATACTACTACAATTGGGCAGTACTGTTCTGAAAAGGATGTAGAGTTGCTGGAATGAGTACAGAGAAGAGCTGCAAGATTAGTGAATGGAACAAAGGGTTTCTCTTACGAAGAAAGGTTTAAGTTTTGCAAATTACAATGTCTGGAGACTAGACATCTGCAAGGTGAGTGATCTGATTGAAGTGCATAAGGCCTTGAATAGTTTGACATGCTCGATGCTGATGGGATTCCTCCTCTTGCCCAGTTAATTGCCTGAGGGGACATATTCAAATTGAGGAAAGACACTTGGAGAATAGATGTGTGGAAGTTTGCCTTTAGCCAGTGGGTCATTGATTGCTGGAACAAACTTCCATGTCATTGTAGAAGTTAACAGCTTAAATAAATTCAAGGCAGAATTAGACGAACATTTGGAGTGAGTGGAGGTGTGAAATTGGAAGGTTTTTTTTTTTTTTTCTTTTGGCTGATGCTGTATAAGCTTGCTTTCTTGCATCATTGCCTCTACTAATGCTAACACAGCTGAAAAGCAGGCTTCAAGGAATTAGCATTTTCATCATGACAACACTAAGAATTTCTTGTATATTGCTCCATCATTGTAGTCTCGTATTTGGCATACTCACCACATTTATCTTTTTTTTTTTTTTTTTTTTTTTCCAAGCTTAGAGTTTCACTTGAAAAGTCACAGATTTGCAAGAGCTAAAGGCATTTAGAATGCTTCCAGAAGTTGGAAAAGCATTGGAATTGTGATATATAGTGTCAAGGAGACTACTTCAAAAGAAATCCTTCTGAACAGTTGGTGAGCTTCATTTTCAAAATATTAGTTCAATTTCTGTACTTTTTGATCATACCACACATATATGTTCCTACTCTGTCCCATATCTTAAATAAACATGTACAGGGTCATTATACGGTCCTTTTGCAGTTTTAAATTTTCATAACTTCTGTTCTATACATCAACCATTCTCAATCTTTTTTTTGGCCATGGCCCCCTCGGGGCATTAATCAAATTCTATGGCCTCCCTGTGAAGCAGAGAAGTTTGGTTGGTAAGTTTCTTCCGTACCTCTCTCCTACCAACTACAATACGTTCTAGTTGTTAAAAAAACTTATTGATGTAATCACTTCGTGAGAGTATTAAGGTTTTAGTCAAAACAAGTTTTGCATCAAAATCAAGGAAGTTCTGTTCAAGACTATTGAAAAGTTAACTAATAAGTAGCAAGAAGTCATTAACATTACCCGTGAATATTGGATTTTTACAGAAAATTTAATGGATACGTGCACTGCACTGATTGATTTATACATGATCAAATCAATCTGTAAAAATCGTTAGAAATGTAATTTAATGATGTTTGGTATGTATTAAGAGTGATTCATTTATTTTATTGTATTTTAGCAAAAAATTTCATTATTATTATTTTTTTTGCAGAATTAGCCTTGACCAAATGGCTTCATTAGAAGAGAAAGTAAATTGTGTGCTGTGGTTGGCCGAGTTGAAGTCTGTAATTGCAGTACAAAAAAGTTTTAGAACCCATTTAGGAACTTATAGGTTAGAACACATTTAGGACTTATAGGCGATACAGTGCTTCAGCAAAATAGTGCACCTTGTCACTTTGCTCTCAGTGTTAGGCAGTTTCTGAATGAAAATTTCCTTACAGATGGACTGGAAGAGGTGCACCTCTTGGCCAACACATTCATCAGATTTGAGCCCAATGGATTTTTTCATTCAACAGAACTCTTTAGACCTTCGGACTAGGATAACTAATGTTATTCAGGGTATTACTGAAAATCAGTTGCAAAACATTTATATGACTTCAGAATCATAGCTCAGTTTGTATACGTAATGACGGTGGGCATGTTGAGAATTAACATTATATAAAATTAATGTATGTAAAATTAACAGTATGTAAAACTATAATAAATTCTTTCCCTTACCCTGTATACAGTAGAACTTCAATTTTCTGTCACCCTATTTACCATCAATCTCTGTTAACCATCATTTAAACCCACTACGCCATAATGCATTGTGATATTGGTGCCATGTGTCACTCAGTCTTTGTTTACAACTCACTGTATATAGTTGTACTTTAACCTCATTTCATATTTTTATTTAGTAAACCCATTGAAATTATAGAGAAACATAAACGAGTAGTGTTGGGATTATCAAAGAAAAATGAAATAATCAATCGTCTAAGAAAAGGTGAAAGTGCTACAAGTATAGCATCGGTTTATGGAATAGGAAGAACAACAACAACAGTAAATGATATAAATCATGATGCAGACAAAATTGGAAACCACTGATAGTAATGTTAAAAGTCGCAAAACAGTGAAGCTTGCTAAAAATGAGCAGTTGGAAAACCGCAATGTTTCAATGGTTTGTTCAAAAACGTAGCCAGGGAATTCCATTGTTGGGACCTATAATAATGGAAAAAGCCATTGAAATAAATAAAAAAAAATTAGGCGGAGATCCTTCATTCAAGGCTGGCATCAGATGGTTGGACAAATTTAAGTTTTGTCATGATATTTGACAGTTGTCGATCCAGGGTGAGAAGCTAAGTACAGATAGAGCAGCAATTTCTGTTTATCGTGAAAAACTACAGAAGCGCAAATAGCTGATTGAAGTTTGGTTAAAGACCAAATATACAACTGCGGTGAGACTGGCCTTAATTGGAAGGCAGTACCTCAAAAGACACTGGCCTCAATGACTGAACATATAGCACCAGGATATAAGATACAAAAATATTGTATCACTATAATGATATGTACCAATGCCAGGGCGCCTCCATAGCCAGGTGGGCAGGAGCAGCAGTGCATAGCACACGCTTCTTGATTAGACCGGGGTTCACGCCTGTGACCACCAAATACGGAGGATGCAGAAAGGTCAGGGAATGACCACCGCATATCCCCGCAGCAATATGGCCTTAGTTGCTAATGCTCCTAAAAACCAAATAACAAACTAATGCCAGCAGTAGTCATAAATTGCCTTTGGTTGTTATAGGAAAACCAAAAAAAGCCTAGATCATATAAAAATTTTAATTTAAATTCTTTGCCAGTTAAATATTTCTCAAAAAACAACACTTGGATGAGCCAAGATATATTTCATGATTGGTTTCATAAAACATTTGCACTATGTGTAAGATCACATTTGGCATCAAAAGGTTTACCACAATATGCAGTGCTACTGATGGACAATGAGCCTACTCATGACATACACGTATGTGATTTAAAAAGTGATGATGACAAAGTTATCAAAATTTCTGCCAGCAAACACAACATCTCTCATTCAACCAATGGACCAAGGCGTGATTGAGAGCATGAAACGTTGTTATCACAAAATGTTCATTCAGAAACTTGTTTTGGCAAAAAATAAATTAGATGTGATAGCGTTTTGGAAATGCTACACTTATAAAAGATACAATTTTCAATGTCGCTGATGCTTGGAATGATGTTCCAGTTCAAACAATACAAAGAAGCTGAAATAAGTTGTGGCCAGAAATATATTCAAGTGAGACAGAAACCATTGATTCCAAAAGAAACTGAAATTTTGCAGTTATGTTGAATATTCCTGGGTTTTAAAAATATTTTAATGGAGGAAGTAAATGATTGGCTGGATATGGACAAAATGGACATCGGATGTGAAATTTTAGACGACAATGAAATTGTACAAAGAGTGATGGCAATTTTGGATGAACTGAAAGTGAAGAAGAAAAATAAATAAATAAATTTTCTGTTTATACTCCGGCATGACAAACAAGTCAGTAGAGTTTACAATAAATCGTCGATACAAATATTTATCGTATTTAGTAGTCACGGGCTTGAACCCCAGTCACTCAAGGAATGCGTGCTATGCACTTTCGCTCCTGACCACTCGGCTACATCTGTTGCTGATGAAACAACAAACATAATTAGCCACTGTGAAGCTGAAACTACTTGAGGTACACGAAGCAGATGCTATGCAAGTGATACTTTTGCATAAAATTCTTAACATTGCCTCCCAAGAGGCTCAATGAGTAATGAAAAAAAAGAAATTGACTGACTTTTTTAGAAATGAAATTTAATTATGTAATATTGTTTTCTTTTAAATTTTTTTATGACATTACTAGACCAATGTAAGTCAAAATATTAAAAATAGGTATATATGTAGATATCTGTACTATTATTTTTTGATGACCCGGTAAAAAATAAATAATAATTAAAGTTTAAATTTCATTAGGTTATGTGTTATGTAATAAAATAAACAAGTTAGATGATCCGGTCTATTGTATGTATAATGTTTTTAATGTACATATTCTATTATCCATCATGGTCTCGGTCCCATACCCTGACAGACAATCGAAGTTCTATTGTATAAAATTGAGATTAGAAACTGTATAAAATGTTAATTGAGAAGATGAGAGTAGAAAATGAACTACAAACAGGGATTGGAATTATGGAAAACACAGAAAAATATGAGAAAATAAAAAGAAAAAAGGAAAAAAAGAAAGTACTAATTGCTGAAAAACTCATGTTTCAATGTCTTCTTCAAGGGTCAACCAACAAAATCATGGGAAAGACAGCAAGAAGTAGGGGCCTCTGTTACTGGCATGAAATATTCATTAGCATATTTCATGCCAGTAATGGAATTTTGAATTAAGTGGTAAAGGGAGTTAGGCCTAAATGCTGAGATAAGCACGTGAATGGTGACCATATATTTCATGGCAGAAAACAAAAAGGAAGGTTAAAATGAGTATAATCACTGAATCTGAAGAGGTATGCAGTCAGAGGGAACTTTCTGGACTAGACAAGTTGAAGCCAAAAGATCTGTGAAGCCATATGTTTGCATTTAAGCTGTATGTAATGACCCTGTGTTTTGAAAGTCAGAGACAATAAATTACAAGTGTGTTGAAAAATTGGAATTAAATATATGAAGTAGAACTGGCCAGGATAGAAAGGAAAATAGTCTTAAAAAGTAGCAGTAGCTAGTCGCTAAACTTTGTGGAGACAAAAAAAGCATTTTACAGAAAAATAGCATCTTGGTATTGCATTCAGTAAACTTTCACGAGAAATAAAAATATAGAGTAATAGGAAAGTAAAAAGAATATGGAATAAGAGGGAAATAAGTGGGCGCGGGCTGTTCAGGGTTGCAATTCCTCTAGTTAGGACCCTGAACATAATTCTGGGAGTGTACTTCATATGTTTAAGTCAGTTATGTAGTAAATAGAGTTAAAATAAAATTATATACAGAGCTTATACCCCTTAGTAGCCAATTGGTGGGTACAAGTTTTCTACACTGTAAAACCCCAATAAGCTGTGAGTATAATGTGTACAATATGTACAATCCTTTTAACAGTTGAAAATCAGCTTTCAATTATATTATGGATGTTAACTTGGTGGTTAATAAGCTTCTTATGTTTGATGATATGGATGGCTTTATTAAAGTGGTAATAAAGATAAGTAGGTGGAAACTGGTTGTAGCTTCATAGATCTTCTGGCTTCTCACCTTGTTCAGTCCAGAAGGTTCCCTCTACCTCTTTAGATTCAGTGAATTATACTTATTTTAACTTTCCTTTTTTGCTTTCCGCCTCTGTTGGATCAGCCATGAAATATACAGTCACTATTCCTGTGCTCATCTCAGCATTTAGGCCTAACCCCCCTTTACTGCTAAATTCAAAATTTATTTACCGCTACCTCCATATTCTAGCAAATATTTCATGTCAGAAACAGAGGCCTTACTTCTTGCTGTCTTTCCTGTGATTTCGATGGTTGACCATTTGAAGTTTTTCTGAAATCATGAGTTTTTCAGCATTAAGTACTTTCTTTTTATTATTATTATTTTTTTATTTTCTTATATTTTTATTTTATCTTTTCTTTTTATTTTCTTATATTTTTATTTTATCTTTTCTTTTTATTTTCTTATATTTTTCTGTTTTCCGTAGTTCCAATCCCCATTTGTAGTTCATTTTCTATTTTCGTCCTCTCAATTAACTTATATATATAATCCCTGTGCTTCCTTTGTTTCAGTTAAGTGTAGACAGTTTGCATGGGCATTATATAGTCTGTTCTAAACATGATGGAAACCTGCACAGTGTCTGAATAAATATATATATGAATATATATATATTCATATATATATTTGATATATATATATATTTTTTTTTTCCTTCAGAAGATTCAGATGCATTTAAATATTAAATTTAAAGATGGTATTCTGAATATCTTCTCTCTAAATAACTGTTTTAGAACAGTGTAAGGAAATTCATTCACAGTTTGCAGTTATATGATACTAAATTTTTTTTTTTTTTTTTTAATTATTACTAGAAAAGCACACCTGAAATACAGACAGTTTGCTTAAATGCATCTTAATTGCTTACTGGCTGTGTCTGCATACTGCTTTTCCAATGGTGTCTCCAATAATTTTATGCTAAGCATGAGATTTAAAAATAATAATAATGCTTTTTTTTTTTTTTTTTTTTGTATAAAAATAGGTGCCAGTACTCATTTTTTGCTATCAGAAAAAATTGAAAATTAAAAGAATATGAAAAGTACTTTAAAAAGTTTTTTTTCCTGATATTGTTACTTTAATAGTAATGTTTTTGAAATAAGAACAATGAATTAAGTATATTAACACACAGTTTATTAAGCATAAATTTATTATTATAGTATATAAAAAATATAAGTAAAATGTGTAAAAAATAAATAAAATAAGTAAAAATAATTTCATAATAAAGTTTTTGTAGAATATTCCAAATTTTTATTAAGTTCTCATCTGATACAATATGCCGACTCCTTTTCTTACTATTTTTGACTGTTGCTGAATGACATTTCCGAAGCAGCCACGAATCACATATTTTGCTGAATCGAAGCGGTGGGCCTACAATTTTAAGAAATATAGTGAAGAAATTGTTTTTGTCATCAACGAAGCTCTGGTTGGGCTGACGATCAGGTTCATTCATGAAAATCCTCATTCACATTCACTTTATGAAATTGGTGTTGTACTCAGAGCATTCATCAAATGCTTCAATTCTTTCGAAACGATCTTTTCAATTAGGTATTCCCGAAATCCACGAATCGTATCTCTTTCATTTAACTGTAGCCTAATTGACAATTTTCTAACTTCATTTTCACCAAATGCCAACATTCCATGTTTAGAAGGTTTAATACCTTCGTTGTCCTCATTTTCCTTCTCTCATCATCGTTATTGTCACTAGTTCTTTGAACTAGTTAAATTTTAATTTTTTATTTTATTTTATTTTTTGAAACTGTACAAAATGTTGGTGTTATTTGGATATTCAGGTACTGTGACCATGTAAACAAATAGAGGGAAAAATGTGGATAAGGCACTTCCGCAAAACAAGAGATGATTATTTGTCGGGGTAAAAGAAAATCACCCTCTCTCCTGATTCTCAAACAGGGTGCTTACAGTTGATTCACAGTGGTGTCCCACCTACGGCCCATGCAGAAAGTGAACCAAAACAGCATTTTAAATTTTGTTAATTATCAAAAAAATTTTCTCGCTAAATGTTTTGTTCAGTAAATGTAATTGTGTATTGTACTTAATAAAATATTTGAATATTTTCAATTTTACTTTAACATGTAACAAGATATGGAAAATGTAACACTAATTTTTCTCGAATCACTCAGTGCTGCTCACAAAAGAAATCTAACTTTGAATTATTTTTTTGAATATAGCCCCTGTATGG
Source organism: Mastigoproctus giganteus (assembly GCF_048544385.1). Taxonomy (NCBI): domain Eukaryota; kingdom Metazoa; phylum Arthropoda; class Arachnida; order Uropygi; family Thelyphonidae; genus Mastigoproctus; species Mastigoproctus giganteus. The sequence continues at coordinate 95,721,057 of NC_143584.1, read as the reverse complement.
GAAAATGTTGGACACCATTGCAGTAGAAGGTTGATTTGACCACATCCCATTGTCAGCATCAGTAATACCCCTTGATCTGCTCACTCTTCACCAGCATGACTTCTCCATATGTGGGACAGGTGGTCGGATAGGTTTTACGAGTACCACAAATTTGTAGAATGGTAATCCCGTTGGCTCTCTTAATTCATGCAGCAGCACTAATTGCTTGAAGGCCAGAAATGCACCGAGTTAAGTCTCCTAATCCATTCGTTATATGAAAATTTCCTTTGCTCAATGGAAACTATTTTAAATGTAACTTCCAAGGGGAATTTAAAAAAATTCGCTATAAAAGGAGTTCGTTAAACAGAGGTCTGAGTAATTTAGAATTCTAAAAATGGTTATAAAGTTTTATATAAAAAATATCTTAACAATACACAGTAAAAAATGCAAATTTAGTTAAATAGGAGACAAAGTGAAATGCAATGAAGATGCAATTTGCAGAGATCTGAGAACTTCAGCCAGACCTGAGTGACCTCATTAAAAGTCTAACCCTCTCCAAGAATATAAAGTCAAACTTCTCGCCCCGCGGGCGGCAAAAAAAAAAACACTTAAGTTAAAACATTAAAATGAAGGGCTTATTTGAAGACTCCAGTAACATCTTACTATTCCTTTAGAGTCAATACACTTTTTTGCCACCGATGCTGCAATGCATTGATTCCAGCTGCAAGGAAAGTTGTCTCCTTAGTCTCCAGGGATGCATCCATTGCAGAAGTGATATCACTGTCAGTGTGAAAATGGATGCCAGCTAGGTATTTTTTCGAAATGGGTAAAAGTCTGATGCTAGATCTGGTGAATATGGTCACAGGTTTCAAAGCCGCACTCATGCAGTACAGACATGGCAAGGACAGACTTGTGAACAGGTGGAACAAAACTCCTTTGCTGAGTTTTCCTCGATGTTTTTCTTTGATGTTTCACACAAACATCTGATAAAGTCTACATAATATGCTCCTTTGACTGTCTGGCCTTTCTTAATATCCACTCCATCAACGCCCAAAAAACTGATGCCAGCAGAAGGAATCAACTTAGATTTTTTTTTTTTTTTTTTTAATGGGGAAGAGCTGTGTTCCTACTGTTTGGACTGCTCCTTTGTCTCTAACTGAAAGTGATGGGTCCATGTCTCAACCGTGGTTACAAACCTTGCAAGGAAATTTGCTGGATCTGCTTGAAAATTATGCAAATGTTCACTTGACTTGACAACTCTCTTGTATGTTTTAGTTCTTTTGTCAATAACTTTGGGACCCATCATGCTGAAACCTCTTTCATAGCAAGAGCCTCTGTTATTGTAGAGGTTCCAACTTTCAACTTTGCTGGCTAATTGCCTTTCACCACTTGTCTGTGAGTTGGCAGTGGCATGCAAATTACAAATAATACCTTTACCTTCTGCTGCTGCATTTATGCCTCTATCACACTTCTCTCTCTCTCTCTCTACAATATTTGAATTAGTAAAAATGTTCTTAACACATTCACTGTGTAACTTGTATAAGCTGTACCCAAAGTTCTGTTCTGTAATGATTATATCCATTGTGGAACAACACTCAACGTGCCATAAAGGGAATCATTCTTAAGCAGTCAATATATGAATGGTGTAAAAGTAAAGGCACATGAAGTGAACTGCTCAGTTGTGTTGGCATACACTGATTTGACCTCCAGGCCATTAGCAACAACAATTCATTTTTATTTATAGCTTGGCACACATTTTTATTTGTTTTTTCTCTTTTTTTTTTTTAGGTTTAATTTATATACATAGAAAAAACTTTTGATAAAATTTTGGGAGTTTGGTTCTGATTTACAGCTCAGCCCAAAAACTAAGTTCACTTTTAGCTATGAATTCCCGACTTTTGCTTTTCAACCATTACTTACAAATTTTCAGATTTCTGAGAATTTGTAAATTTTCAGAATGTTAATTTCTCTACATTCTGAAATTTATAGCACATTTGATGGGCCCTCTCATATACAGGTGGCAAGTGAATGTATAAATCATCAGTGTCCTAATGCTTTTGATGAATGATGTGATATAGAATAAAGATATATAAATAGCATATATGTTATGTTTTTTTTTTTTTGTCATTGTGATTTTTTTTAAGAAACGTTATGTATTTAAACTTCTACAACATAATAATTGGGTTTTTTTTTTTTTTTTTTTGGTTTTTTTATATTTAGACTTGTTGCTGGTTTGCCACCCAATATGCGTATATACACAAATTGGACAGATTGTTGGTCACATCTTAGTGCTATGGTAATTATAATTTCAGTGTTTTAGGTTTTTAATATTTTTTTTACTTGAATCTTTATCAGCTATTCTTTAGCAAAATATTGCAGATATCCTTCATGTTGCACAGTTAATGCATTTCTAGAAATTGGTTAAAACTAAATCTTGTATCATAGAAATAATTTTCCCATAGAAATAAAAAGATTTAGCTATGTTTTGAATCAGACTAGTAGACCCCCTTCCCCCATTTAAGTGGTTATATTTTACATCAGCTGTCAAGGTTATGAACAGTAAAAAGAGATGTATATGTACTTGTATGTACCGTAATGATAGGAGTTTAATAAACAAATTTGATGAATTTGAAGTACAGGAACTCAACGACTTATGGAAATTTGACTTTACATAAGATTTTGGCGGCCAGTGCAAACTTAAAAAAATTGTGGAAACGTATTTTGCATCTGTAAGAATAAATGGAGGTATCGTGAAAATATCATAATGTCAACCCAATAACACATTGTTTTGTTTGGTAATTCGTTCCAAGACCTCGGAATTTGAAATTTTCCTATATATAACTAAGCTATTTATCTCTCTAAAAGGTCATTTTTATAATGGAAATTGAAGTATACTTTCATCATTGTCATATGTTCCACTATAAGAATCAATTTTGTGGTATTTTCTAAAACACATTTCTGGAAGTCACTACCATAAAACAAAAACAATTTGCACTTTCTGGTTTATTGGGCTTTTCTGTTTGTGCAATCTATTATAAACGGGTAGTAAACTCGATCTTATTGCATTTAGATAATACAAATAACTGGAATTATGTGGGTTTTTATGTTATGGTATTATGGTGAAATGTATGTCCCCTTCACTGAAATCTTCACTCATATAAAAAACATAAATAAATTTTCAGAATCTTCTCTTCATTCCTATTTACTTATTACAATGATGAAGGGAAAGCTACCAATGGAAAGTGCAAGTGCTGGCAGTGCTAGGAAACAAAACGAAACAAAATTGATTAAGAAATGAAGGTGGTTAATTAAGAAGTACGAAGCAGGACAAAGTTTGTCATCTATTGCAAAGAATTAGGTCTTGCTGCTTCAACAGTGAATACTATTTTAAGGGACAGTGCACGTATAAAAGAACATGTTAAAGGATCAACGCGTTTAAGATCATCGGTGATCACAAAGCAGCGTTCGGGTGCTATATCGAAGATGGAAAAGCTATTAATAATATGGATGGAAAATCAGATTCAGAAGCAAGTGCCCCTGAATTTAACGGCCATTCAAGCAAGAAGTATTTATGAAGATAACGATAGCTAGGGCAAACCCAAAGCCAAGTTCGTGGCAAGCAATGGGTGGTTTAATAGGTTCAAGCATCTCGCTGGTTTCCAAAACATTTACGTATGAGGTGAAGTCGCCAGTGCCAATTCTGCAGCTGCAGAGAAATTTTGTGATGTGTTGGAAAAAAACCTATTCTAAATCTCCACAGCCCTCAACCTCTGCAACAGCGTACTTATCAGCTGGAGATGTTGATTCTGGCAACGATGCCTGAAAGGTAAAACTTGCTGATGTTATGCCTGTCTTCTCTCTCATTTTATAATTTTGAAATTTTTGTAATTTTGTACACTTCTGTAATTTTTCCTGCATGTGAGATAAAAAAAAAAATTGAATAAATAATTCTGCAGTATTTACATGTTTGTCCAATATTTCTTTTTTGCTTCAATCAAATTTTCTTCTATCAAATTCAGCACGCATAGCTGCGAGTGCGGAATTTCCCTAAATGCTTATTTAGGGAATTTCCGACTTATGTAGAGTTCCACAGAACGCAACCCTTACGTTAATCGGGGAGTGGTTGTGCTAGTTTAGTCATCGAGCATGGACATTATAGGGATATCGGAGACATGGTGCTACCCAGACATAAGGGATGGCACAGAATTTGAATGTGAGGTGTATACAAAGGACAGGGGGTTATGCTCTCAGTTAAGAGGCACATGGAATCTAAAGCAATGCACCCATTTGACAGAGGTAGCACTTTTCCCAAAGTAGCAGATGTGCAGTCATCTTAAGTCACTTCTCCATCAAGATGTGACAAGTACCCTGCAGTCAGTCATAAACTGAAACTGCAGGGATCAAGTTCACTATTCTGAAACAATTTCATTAGCATTTGCTTAAATTTAAGTACTCCTGGTACTTAAATACTGTATTTGAATTTGAATATTGTATTTGAACACTGCCATAAGCTTTACCGGGGAAACCCCGGTGGGCCGGAGGCTGGTGTGATTTTGGCCATAAACCATAGTATGAGGCCACTATAAATTTTTCTGGGTAAGAATTTTTGACCCAGTCCGCCTCTGTTTATCGATATTGCTTTTCTTTTTCTCTCTGAATCTGCAGTGTAACCAGGACGCTTCCTTTTCACACCTTTTAAGTATTTTACTCATTTTTAGAGAATAAAGCACAATTATAAAATGAGGAGGCACGCTTGATACACGTAAAACAAAGCGGCGCGTGTGTAGCAACTGAATAAACAACACCGTAAAGGCAGAGATACACTATTAACACCTCACATTTTACTAAAGCACATTTCTAGGAGTTACTACCATAAAACAATAAAAGCAATTTCTTTTGCGTTTCTGCTAGTGGAATTTGTTATAAACTGGTAGTAAACTCGATCTAATTGCATTTGCAATTATACCAATAGCTGGAATTGTGTTGGTTTTTACGTTATTATGGTGAAATGTGTTTCCCCTTCACTGATATAAAAAACATAAATACATTTTCAGAATCTTCTCTTCATTCCTATCATACTGCGTTTGGTTGGAGTGATTCTGCGTTCGACTGCCATTTCTTGCAAACACAAAGGCAAATCATGCATAAGCGAATTCAGTTTGTGTTATATAAGATATCGTTCCCCTATTTATAAATCGTGTATGATCGAATTTGTGTAGTGTAAACACGTGTTATATGAGGACTGACTGTATAACACATAATATCCCTCTTCAATAATTTTAACAGGTTCTTTTTGAAAGTTTCGGCTCCTTGATCTGCACTTGCGGCTTCTCCCTGGATTTTAAATGTATTCAACCAGCCCTTACTAGTTCTGCACGGTTCTGCATTTTTTTTTTTAGGTGAGTTTTCTTCAGATCATCATATAGGCTTCTCTCTCTCTCTCTCTCTCTCTCTTTTATTTTATTATAATATTTAGCTTAACTGAATTCTGCATTGGATATTATCTTCAATAAAATTAAAGTCTCTCCATTTGAATCCTAATAGCCAGCCTAGCCCTAGTTGCTTGCAGTGGAACATCTGTTTTTCCCGCTGCTAAAATTAATCTGCTTGTCGTTGACCGAAATTGAATTCGCTTAAAAATGTCTAATTTAATTTTCAAATTCAGTCGACCGATCCTTCCCCACTTTGAAACCTGGCATGTTTTTTTTTTTTTTTCTTTCAATATGAAACTTCTTTTAGGCATTCGTTTCCACAAAAGTCCTGCTTCATCTATGTTAAAAACTTGTTGAGAAGTATAACACATAATACCCCTCCAATAATTTTAACAAGTTCTTTTTTGAAAGTTTCGACTCCTTCATCTGCACTTGTGGCTTCTCCCTGGATTTTAAATCTATTCAACCAGCCCTTACCAGTTTTAAATGGTTACACATTTTTTTTTTTTTAGGTGAGTTTTCTTTAGATCATTATATTGGCTAATCTCTCTCTCTCTTTTATAATATTTAACTTAACTGAATTCTGCATTGGACATTATCTTCATTAAAATTAGTTAAAGTCTTTCCATTTCAATCCTAATAGTCGGCCTACCCCTAGTTGCTTGCAGTGGAACAGCTATCTTTCCCACTGCTAAAATTAATTCTTTATTTTTTTATAATTGTTCTTACAGTTAAATTTGCAAGTCCTAAATTGTGGCACACATCCGCTTGTCATTGACCAGAATCGATTTGCTTCAAAACGTCTAATTTAATTTTCAAATTCAGTCTTTTTCTTACATTTATAGTCTTCGTACTGCGTCCAGACGTTGCTTTTTCATTCTTATCTCTTCGAAAATGTAACTGCGTTGGTTGCATTAATTACGATACAATGATTTTGTGTAAACTGTCCGTTACGCACAATGTCTAATACTGTACCGAGTGATGACTAGATTTCAGATAAATGCGTATAACGCAAATATTACAAGCAATATACTTGATCATTTTTTAAAATGTTGATCTTGGAACTACGTAACAAGTCACTGTACTGCAATTAAATTAGCGTGCGAGAAAATTTCACTGAGCGTGGAAAACGTTTTAATGCTGTTTTGATATTCATTTTCAAGCTATCGACTCCATCAAATGAAACAATTTCATTAAATATGCCAAAAATGCATCTGTAAAAGAGAGTTATAGTAATTTGTGACAGCGTTATAGTCAGATACGGGTTATAATATAAGAACAGCAGTATAGCGGTAGATGACTTTCATCAACCGGTGCCGACCGGGCTAGCTGAGTGGGTAAAGTACCTGCCCGGCAACCCAAAGGTCGCGGGTTCGATTCCCGCCTCGGGCTTGGATCAAAGTACTGCAAAAACCTTGGGGGTGCAATATGGCCACAGAAGCCGATGCGCCAACAACTACCAAATCAAAAAAAAAAAAAAAAAAAATCATCAACCGGTGAAATACCACCACTTTGCTTACTGGAGGCTTGAAGTGGTGAAACCGATGTTTCGTCTCTAGAGCAAAGTTTCCGGCTCCCCCCCCATACTTCTCCTTCAACCCATGCACGGTACTAAGTACTATAGGTTTTGATACCTTTCGTGTTTGGAGTTTTCATAAAAAAAAAAAAAAATCAGCGTAAAGTGAACCGCATTATAACGAGGGCCTGCTGTATTTTTAGATTTTCAGTTCGCATTTCTTAAACATTGGAAGTGGAGTTTTCTTGCTGCTGAAGGAATCGTTTCTTTCAAAAAGTTCCAGAAGCTTAAGGGGCAAAGGGTTTTTCCAAGCAGATTCAGCGTTGCAGTAGTCTGTCGATTCCACGGGTGGGGTTTAGGTGGAGAGAGAGAAATTTGGTGTGTCAAGGATTTACCTTGCGTGACTCGTGCAACTACTTCCAGAGCTATTTAGAAGGGAGAGATGCTAATCGTACTGGTACCCTTTCTCTGAGCTTACCACATGGAGAGTTTTCCAGTAAAAATATTTTGCAAATGTTAACTTGGATTTTCCACAAGTCTTTAAAACCATCAACTCCCTTTGGGTAGATACATCTTAAAATTTATTCTACGACTGACTGATCAACTGACTTTGAGAAATTTCATGGGGAAATTTGTCCATTTGAAAGTTCCTGGAAGCTCCTGATTGTCTAGTTGGGAAAAGTAACTTTTCCCCCAGTGACCTGTTTTATTCATATGAACTCTGCATTGCATGTTGTGCATTTATCCTCGGTAGTTACCATTTGTTGCAGTTTACTAGTGTTGAATAGGTATGTATTATAAATTCAATATACTATTAGTTGTTAATAGCACCTAAAAGAAGATATAAAAATGAAAAAAAAAATAAATATATATATATATATATATATATACATACATTCATCATCAGCCGTTTTCAATCCACTGCAGGATGAAGGCCTCTCCAGCAACTTTCTAGTTCCTTCTGTTTTGAGCACTGGTCATCCATTTACTACCCACAAACTCATGAATTTCATCTATCCATCTCTGCCTTTGTCTTCCAGGTTTTCTTCTAGCTCCTCTTTGGTACCATTCTGTTATTTTCTTAGTCCATCTGTCATCATGTCTTCGAGCTATGTGTCCTACCCAAGACCATTTTAGTTCGTTAATTTTGATAAGAATGTCCATTACTTGAGTTTTCTGCCTAATCCGTGTGTTCCTCTTCTTATCTAACAGTCTGGTTCCCAATATAATTCGTTCCATTCTTCGCTGTGTAGTTCTCAGCTTCTCTTCCATTCTTTTGGTGAGTGCCCAAGTTTTACTTCCATAAGTCATGGTGGGGAGTATACATCGGTTCATTATTTTACGTTTCAGACAAACTGGGATATTGCTCTTCAGTATGTGACTATATTTCCTGAATTTTCAAGAGAAGAATAAATTTCCAAAATTTATTCTTCTCTTGATTTCCAGCCATTTATCATTATTACAGCTAATAACTTGTCCCAGATAAGTATATGACTCCACCTTTTCAATTACTGCTCCTTCAATCATTATTTCCCTTTCTGTGGCATACTTGTTCATCATTACTTATGTTTTAACCATATTCATCTTTAGTCCAAATTCCTTACTAACTGTGCATAACTGATTAAGATTTTCCTCTAATTCTTTGGGGTCGTGGCTTATGACCACAATGTCATCTCCAAATCGTAAATGGTTTAGCAACTCTCCGTTCACATTGACTCCTTTCTGCGACCAGTCTAATCTTCTGAAAGCTTCCTCAAGGGCAGCAGTAAACAGCTTCAAAGATATTGTGTCTCCTTGTCGAACTCCTTTCTCGATTTTAAATTTCCTACTGTCTTTGTCTAGTCTAATAAAGGAGGTAGCATTCTCATATATTTTCTTCAAAATCATAATATATGGGGTATCAATGCCTTGTCTTTCCAGTGCCTGAAATATTGCCTTATGCTGTATGGAGTCAAATGCCTTTTCATAATCGACAACTGCCAGGCATAATGGTGTATTATATTCATTTGCTTTCACCATTAGCTGTGATATTATGTGAAGGTGATCCATAGTTGAGAATCCTGTCCTAAAGCCAGCTTGCTCTTTCGGTTGATTCTCATCAAGTATTCTTTCTAATTTGTTAGTAATGACCCTTGTGAACAACTTGTAGATGTGGGATAACAAGCTAATTGGTCTATAATTTCCAATTTCTGATTTATCTCCTTTCTTATGCAGCAAAACTATGATTACATTATTCCACTGCTTAGCCGTCACACCTTTTCTAATGCACTTTGTGAAGAGCCTTGCCAGTTTTTGTGTTATGTCTCTTCCTCCCAACTTTAACAACTCTACAGTAACTTCATCTTCCCCCAGGGCTTTCTGATTCTTCATTTTCTTCAATGCATTTTTTTCCTCATCGGGAAGAATATCGGATATGTCGTATGTGTTGCTAATTTGCAATCCATCTTTCCCACTGCTGGCATCATTCCCTCGCTCCTTGTATAATTCTCTATAGTAGTCTTCTGCTATTTGAATTATGCCTTCTCTGCTGTTTATTAGTACACCATCGCTATTCTTCAGTTTCAGTATCATTTGTCTTTAAATCAGCAGCTCATGGCTGCTGATTTAAATCCTTTGTTTTCCCTTAATGCTTGTTCTACTTTTCTTATGTTCTCTCTGAGTCTCTTTCTAATGGCTTTGCATAACTCAGTATACTCAATTTTCTCCTTGTCAGTGTTTATCTTGCTCTTCACTTTTTGCCTTCAGTTCATCATAAGTGTTTCTTGACTAATTTTTCTTCTTTGGATTTCTTTTTGCCTATAGGTTTCTTGGGCTTTATCACTTTCAGAAAGTTGTAATATTCCTCGTCAATATCTTGGTCCTGAGCAGTCTGCAGAAGCTCAAACTTGTTCTTAAGTTCCAGTACATACTGCTTTTTCTCCTCTTCTGTTATCTCAAAGACCTTTGTATTATTTACTCGAGTCAGTTTTTTCCTTTCCTACATCTATATCAAGTGTACATCTTACCATTCTGTGATCACTTCCAACATATTCAGGACGGTAACATCATTCACAATATATCTTCTGTTAGTGAGGATGAAGTCGATTTCATTAGTTGTTAATCCATTTGGACTCTTCCAAGTCCACTTTCTGTTCACCCTTTTCTTGAAAAAAGTGTTCATTACTGACAATCCTTGAGATTCTGCAAATTCCACACGTCTTTCGCCTCTTTCATTTCTTTCACCAATTCCAAAATTTCCTGTAGTTCCCCTTTCTGTGCTGTTTTGTCTTTTTCCAACCTTAGCATTGAAGTCCCCCATAATAATAGTGTAGTGGGTTTTCTGCTCATCTAGAAGACTCAATTTCGGTGTACATTTCTTCAACCTCTTCATCATCATGGCTCGATGTTGGTGCATAAATCATTATAATCTTTAGTTTGTACCCCTTAGAAATCCTGAGTATTAGTCTTGACACCCTTGGTGATGTACTTTTGAATTCCAAAATGTTGTTTTTTAAATCTTTGTGGACCAGAAACCCAACTCCACCTTCACTCCTTTCACTGTTTCCATTGGTGTACAGCAGATTTCCACTTGATAAACTTATAAGTGATTCATTTCTTCTTCTTGTTTCAGCCAAACCGGTGATATTCCAATTCACATTTTCTAATTCTTTTTCCAGTTCTAATATCCTGTCTTCACCGATGAGTGATCTTACGTTGTAACAGGCCAAGTTCAGTTTCCGTGCATGGCAGCCTGGTCGTACCCAGAGGTTCTTAGCACCCTCTGCTTCCACTCTGATCCTCTCACTGCCGTAAGAGGGGGAGAGTGAAAGCCGCTGGGGACTGAGGGCCATTTGTTTTGTCGTGCTGTCATATGCTGGAGGGTTTGGTCTTTTCCTCTTCACGCTGACCAGGCATCTTGAAGAGAACCACTCTACACGTTCGTTGCCACCTAAGTGACGTAACAGGGCTTACCATCGAGGTGTGCATGAGTGGATTTTAGGGAGGCAGGCCAACCGGACTTCTCCTAAATCTTCTGTAATAGAAAGATATTGGATCCATCAGTGTTTTAGACTGAGTGTCTGATAACACACAGGATACCTGTTCCCCTCTAAGCCCCATATATATATATATATACACAGGTAGTTCTCAAATTTATGAGTTAATTCGTTCCTAGCATGCGCTCGCAAAGCAAAAATTTATTTCATGATTCCTTGATCGACGTAACAAGTCACTGTACTGCAATTAAATTAGCGTGTGAGAAAATTTCTCAAGTCAGCGTGGGAAACGTTTTAATGCTGTTTTGGTATTCATTTTCAAGTTTTCGACTCCATCAAATGAAACAATTTCGTTAAATATGCCAAAGATGCAATCTGTAAAAGAGCGTTATAGCGATCTGTGACAGCTTTATAGTCAGATACGGGTTATAATATAAGAACAGCGTTATAGCGAATCAGCGTAAAGCGAACCACGTTATAATGGGGGCCTGCTGTATTTACAATTGAATGTTTGCAATAAAGACTGTGTGTGCTTGCATGCGTGCATTTAAGTTAAGAAGAAATTGTCAGCACATCCACTACATTTCTCCATTCCTGAAGTGACCTTACTCAAATCCAGTTCCTTCTCCCCCTTTTTCCCTCTGCGGTATGCAGGAGTGGCATATTGCCATACTTTCATTACATAATAAAATAGTATTGTACTGTGTGATGGGTTTGCATACTGGTGTTTCTTTTTCTCTAAACATTGCCACAAGAGATCCACTGGTTCAGCATGTAGAATTACAGCATAATATTATAGCACCATCATAAGATTAGAATTACTAATCGTATTGGGTAATCCTGTGCTTTAGCATGGTTAACTTCAAATTTTGGATGCTGAAAATTAATATAAAGAATAAAAAAATGAAGAATATGAAGTGAACCTAGTGTGAAAAAAACCATTTTATTAGGCATGTATTTGTGTATTCTTATTTATAATTTCAATTATTATTTTTTACCATTCAAAAATCTGTAGACATTTTTAAACACTTCAAACAGCCAGAAGTCTGTTACCTTTTTAGAATCAGACCCATGTTGATATAACATCCCAAACCTTACATAGCTGAGGACTGGAATATAGTAAATATTCACTTTTATTTAATCTTACAACAATGTCTTTTAATATCTGTTCATTTTATATTTTTTTAAATAACTGAGAAGACACGTAATGTAAAAAATTATAAACTTTTAACATTGTATAGCAACTTTATGCCATGGGTAAAGTATGTACTGTAAAGTACAGTCATACTTTACACCTTTTCTAAGAAAGAATTTAAAAAATTCTTTACTAAAATTTTCTTTAAAAAAATTAAATATGTGGTCTTATATCAATTATACATATTATAAATTATGGGGGGGGGAAGATAACTAGCAAATTTATATCTAAATACCAAATAATATTTTCATATTATTGAAGGCAGCAAATCACAAATTTTAAAAATTTTATTAAATTATCAACTACATCATACTTTTCTTAATGTTACATATGTTAGTAATCTGTTTTCATCAACCAGGAACTCAAGTGTGTAACAATTCTTGAAATGCCGAGATACAATGAAAGTGATGTGCAAAAATAATTTTAAAATTCTGTGAATCATCTTTACGCATATAGCAAAATGTTGATATAACAAATACGAAAGTAACGAAATCGCTTTCCATCCTGTGCAAATTTATCTTTATGTAAAAATGGTTTGTTTAATGAATACCATTGTAATGAAAATATCAGTTCAGCCCAATAAAAATTCATACTACTATGAAAAAAATATAATCACTACAACATATTGTTGACTATAATATATCTTTTAATCAATACAGCATACACTTTTCAGTCTTTCGTCTTTAGCATTTGGAAATGCTTTAATAACTGAGCAGTTAATGCCCATTCAAGATCAGTGGGTTTTTACATCTGCTTTCCTAAAGTCTCATTTGAGTACTTTTCGAAATGACAGAGGATTTTCACACAGAGTTATAATTTAATGAAATGCTTAATAAAGTCTCGTTCCATTGAAAATAACAAGAGAAAGAAACGGTTTTTAATTTTTAATTAATTTTGTTTGTCTAGTTCTTCCTTGAATTTATCCAGACTACCCACTTCTAAAACACCAGATGGAAGTTTGTTCCAACAGTCAATAATCCCCTTGCAAAGACAACTCTGCACACATCTGTCCTGCAACCATCTTTCCCTAATTTAAATTTATGCCCTCTCATGTGCATGCTTTGAGGCGCCTCCATAGCCAGGTGGGCAGGAGCAGCAGTGCGCAGCACATACTTCTTGATTAGACCAGGGTTCGAGCCCATGATTACCAAATACGGAGGATGCGGAAAGGTCAGGGAATGACCACCGCATATCCTTGGAGCAATATGGCCTTAGTTGCTAATGCTCCTAAAAACCAAACAACCTGAAACCCGCATGCTTTGAGCAAGAGGAAGGATTCCATCATTGAGCTTACTCAATCCATTCAGAACCTTAAACACCTCAATCAAATCCTCTTACAAGTGGTCTCGAGATGCTGAATTTGCATCCTTTTTTTGTTCCCCTAACTAATCTTGTTGCTCTTCTCTGCATCTGCTCCAACAGAATGCACATCTTTCCACAAATGAGACTTTCAGACCTGTATGCAGTACTCAAAATGTGGCCTAACAATTGCCTTATACAACAGGATAATCACTCTTTACCCCTACCGGCAAAAACCCCATAGGTTGTCCTGGGAGCCTGTCTGCACTGTTCACAGAACTTCATATCCATTGCTTGATTACCCCCAGATCTTTTTCATACTCCACTACCCTGACTTTGGTACCAAACAGTTGGAACATTAATTTGGTATTACTGCTACCCACATGGTACCTTGCATTTATCAGTGTTAAACATCGTTTCCACTTCTCGGTCCATCTGCCTAATTTTCCTAGATCTTGTTGCTGTAGCATTCTCTGATTATCATTAACCACCCTGCCAACCTTCGTATAATCTACGGGCTTAGACATGACTGATATGCCTTCATTAGTATCATTAATAAATATTGTAAAATAACAACTCTCCGTCTTCTCCCACTCAGCTATCCCTTTATCCATGGCAGTAACTTGCCCTTTATGCCACAGTGCTCTAATTGTACAGCGGTCTTTTAATTTTAACAGTATCATAAAATTTTCTAAAATCTAAGTATATGATGTAAATATTATTTTTTGCATCCAGTTCACTGTCTAGTAGTATCCCGTCAGATAAGGCCATCTCTTAATAAATCCATGCTATGACTGCAGTATAAATGCATTCCTGTCTAGATGGTCCTGCATTACTTCTTTACCCAATGATAGCACTCCCCACTATCATTATTTTTTCTAGAACCAAAGTTAAGCTAACAGGTCTGTAATTACTCGTGTCACCCTTTGATTCCCCTTTGAAGTGAGCATACATTTGCACATCTCTCCACTCCATACCTACCTGCCCTGAAATCAAGGATGCTCTCATAATTATGGCTAAAGGTTTACTGACCTCTCTTCCTGCCTCTTTTGATGTAATTGGATACATCTATCAACCCCATGTGTTGTTTTTTTTTTTTTTTACATTTATCTTCAACAATTTTTCTTCCACTTTCCTCAAGTTATCACAGACCCATTGCACTACTGCTAGAATTGAATACACTTCTGGCATCCCGATCCCTAAAAAGCTCCTTGTGTGTGAATTTAGATGCAAAATACCTATTCAGTTTGTCAGAAACCTGAGCAAGTTCATCAACAGTTAAACCACTCATCTAGTGGACCAATGTGATTCATCCCCTTCCTTTTAGCATTTACATAAGTCTTTGCTGTTTATCTTTGCATTCTTTTAACTATCAGACACAGTTTTATTGAATATCTGAGTTTTTATCATTGCACAGGTTTCTTTTAGCACTTTTAACCATCTAAGCCTCAGATATTGTCTGAAATTTTTAAACCTGTATAAATATATTTAAATATATTATTATCTTTTAATAATTATTTAATTATTATTTTTAATAATTTTAAATATATTAATATTTAAAATTATTTATTTTAAAATTATTTTTAACATATACATTTGGACTTGGTGCATTATGGCCTAAATTGTCAATTTGCCAAAAAATAAAATCAAGCCCACCAACTTATGAAAAACCAATAAGCATTGTACTTTCAGTGTGTCTTAGATTTCTAAATGTGTAGAGGATTTTGTTTTTCAGTAGTGCTATTCAATATAAGTATTAGGCAGAAACATTGATAATGATATTTGTCTCTAATTTGAACATAAGTCCCAAGCCTTGATGGTTGAAAACACAACCATTTGTCTTTAGCTGGAGTCAAGATCTCATGATTGATAACAGTATAGTGTACAAATTTTATTCAGTGAAGGTGCATACAATCACTGTGTCATTTATTTAAAAAAAAAAAGCATTGGGAATTCTAAGCTTTCTTCAAATTCTCGCAGGAAACCCACACAACTACAGACACAAAAATAAATAAATAAGGTGGCTAAGAAATCAAATGTTTACCACAGAAATTCAGTAGGTAGTGCCAAATCTGCAGACATAAAGCACAGAAACAGAATGCTATGGTTGACTTGACATAAGCAATATGGAGGTAGTTGACAAATTAAATCATAACTTGAATCTCTTTACATCCTTTGCTCTAGTCTAACATCAGATCTGTAGTCCAAATCTAGCCTATCATGGAGGTAGTCATAACTTAACATGATGTAACCATTGTGAGTTATCATTCTGCTATGAAGGTTTGCAGGTGTTATCTATTTCTAACTGTTGTTGGGTTCCGTTTTTCCAGTGCAAATGTGGACAACAATAATTTTTTACTTTTTTAGTTACCCTTTTCCTCTCTTTTTTATTGAACTTTGTCTGTTTTCTTTCCCTTCTTTATATCTTTATTTATAAATAAAGATAAAAAAATATTTTTTTTAAATAAAACCCCCACTGCCATGTTTTAGATCTGTTACCTTTACTGTCAGATAGTGAAACTTGAAATAAACTAAATTCAAATATCCTGCATGATGCAGTGAATGGTCCACCATCGGAGAGAATAAACATCAGAAGCAAACAAACACTTCCATTAGGAGACAGATGGATCAGTGACAATAATATGCTTTGGTATTCATAATACCTGCAATGTAATACACAAACTGTATAACTAAAACTTATATAAGACAGGATTAAATTAAAAATGATAAAATAAAATATAAAGAATAGCAATTACACTATACGGAATAAAAGTGATAAAAACAACCTTGGCTTTCAGAGGCGACCGCCTCGTTTATCAACAGTAAAGCTTAACTTGTCATGGTCCATCCTTAAATAACTACAGGATGGTAGCTCGCAGCACCTGTTGCCATAGGAGCACAGGCAGTATCCTCCACGTATAGTGTAATTTCTATTCTTTATATTTTATTTATTTTCTTACTGCTTTTATTGTACAATCATTGTATTTTAATTTTCATTTTTAATTTGATCCTATCTTATAATATTTCTATTTTAATAAAGTTTCAGTATTACATTGCAGTTATTATGAATCAGAATTTTCCCAGCCTCTGAGGCCTATTTGAAGATGCACTTCGGTAATTGGATGGGAAAAATGTGGCTAATTTTAAATTCTTGTTTTTCAACATGAGATAATTAATATGCATGAACAGGCTTGGTATTTTTTTTTTTTTTATGGCCAAACTTGTTCAATAGCAAAACAATTAAAGATGCAGAAAAACAATAATTGAGAAATTCATAAATTGGCATTGGTGTCACTTGTATAGATTTTGTTTAAATTAGAAAAAAAAAAAAAAAAAAAAAATGGCTCTGACATACCTTATCTTAAGGTGTATACTCTACACTTATAGAGCTCAGCCAGACTAATGTACAAAGTGCTTTGTCTTGATTATATTACTGTACATATTGTATTTATATAAAGTGGCTTCCATTATTTATTTGACAAAACATATTACATATTATTATTATATGTGCATGCATAATTCAGATTTGAGCATGTCATTTAGCCAGTATTGTTATGCTTGTGTGATTCTGAAAGAGTATATATTGTTTGCATTATTTTTTTTATACCTACACCTTAAAAATGGCTGATAAGAGAAAATCAAGTACTACATTGTTATACAGGTTAGTTCTCACTTTACAAGTTTTTTTTCCCCCCCAAATATCAACAAAATCGAAAATATGAACATTAATTGCAATAAATAAATGCTAAATATTCATAAATAAGGTATTTCACACCACATAGCATCTCACTGACTCACATAACATTTATCCCCCTTATTAATACTGTACAGTATGCCAAAAATACTACGGAGAATGATGTTAATAAAAAGAAACAGCAAAGAGAAAGAACATTGGAAACAAAATATGCGATCATAAACAAAAATGCAGCCAGAATGACTGTTAAAGATCTTTGTGTGTAATGCTATCGTGAAATTTATATAGAAAAGAGAAGACTATCTTGGAAGCAAATGACTGTGCTTCCAACAAACCAATAATGAGTCGAGTGTGCATTTAGTCAGTGATAACAAATAAACATTCTTTAACATTTGTGACATACATAATTACTTTATTATTATAATTTGATTACTTTTAAAGACAGTTTTAATTTCTTTGGAAAATGAATCATTGTTAAGCATGAACTAGTTTTGTTGACCTTTATTTAACATTATGTCTATGGGGAAAAAATTCCCGCTTTATGAGTTTTCGCTTTAAGAGCTCTCGCTAGGAATGAATAGGAAACTCGTAAAGTCGGGAACTACCTGTAGTTCTGTGAATTGTAGAACCATAACAATGGATGAATACAAGATTGAAGTATTAAACATCCTGAAAAAAGGTGAGACATCGGTTGAGCCTTAGGTATTCCTCGTACATCAGTGGTGACAATCATAAATATGAGATAAGTAGCAAGAGGGTTTTATTGCTGATGTTGAAAAACTTCTTACCATTTGGATTCACATTCAAACAAAATGCTGTATACCCTTGGATTTAGCAATAATTCAAGAAAAGGCCAGGATTCTTTATGAGCATTTTAAAGATAGTTGGGCTGGGGAGGGGTTCTAATGTCTTAAGCACTTTATTCCTTTGGTATTATTTTCAGTGACAGTTTCCCAAGCCATTACTGCATCCCTATTTGAAGCCTTTAATTATTTTATTAAAAACTAAATAAATCACCTGATCACTGGGATGGGAATGTAACCCATATTTTTAATATTGCTCTTATGGGTAAATCTTCTTTCCCTTAAGACCATTTTCAGGAACCACTTGTGTCATAAGTGTTACTGCCTATATTTGAATTGTATTTCTTTTTCCCCTTTCTGTTGAGGTCTTCTCTTTGTGTACGTTTTTATGACTTTTGCTTGATTTTCTGAAATTTGGTGTTACACAAACCTTGTATAGTTGTAAGAATAGCAGCATAGAAGATATTTTAGAGTTGATAAAAATGATTCATTTTTGTAATATCTCATATTTTTCACACAGTATTAGATTTTAACATATCATATAATTTTGAAAGTAGTTTTTTACCATCTTATTTTATTTTCAATGCAGTTACAGTAAGTTGTTATGAGAATTTAAGATTGCATCCTTTGAAAGTCGTTTCAAAAATTTCAGAACTTTTTTACACTGTGTACATGTGATAAATAAACTTAAAACAAAATGCAGTAGATTTCTAAGAGGTAGTAAAATTATCAGCACTTCATAATATATATTTACAAATAGTTACATATAGTGTAATTATATATATATATATATATATATATATATATATATATATATATATATATATAAAAAATAGTAAATTGTAGGTTTTCTTAATCTGTGCCCTCTTCCTTTTCAATTTTAGGGACAATTAAAACGAGGTTCCAGTATTTTATGGAGGTATTATCATGGACCCTACGTGTTAGATAGGCAAGGACACCCAGAATTTGTTAAACGTTCAAATTTTCGAAGTCCATGAATGTGGTTTTTAAATAGTAAGTCCTGTAGTTCAGATGTTTGTTGCATGATGCATTTAAAAGAATACAGCATTAATGCCTAAAACCTTGTTAACCAAACTGATTAGTGATAGCACAAGTGTAGCATACTCAGGCCATAGTAGCATTTGTACATAACATGCTAAGGAACAACAAAAAAGGGGAGTGGGTCAAGGTTCATTTGGTCTATATTTAGAGGGTATTTCTTTTACAAATGCACACACACACACACACACACTATCACTCATTTTCGATGTTTTCTCTCCCCTTCTGTATGATATATTTATTAGGCTTTTTATACCAACTAAGAGATATTATTCAAGGTTTGGACTTAAATGGTTGTCAGATAACATGATAAAAGTGCATGGGATGCCTATTAAATTATCAGCTGATAGTGGGTGTAAATTAATCTGCAGTTAAAGTCACAAAGTGGGTTAGGCAAGCTTAGGGGGGCAGGTTATGAGAAGAATGCAAAGAAACGTTGCAAGGACTTCTTTACTTATGTAAACACTAGAAGAAATGGGAGTGAATCACATTGGTGCACTAGTTATGAATGGTATGATCTGCTTGGGTTTTTGGTAAAAACTGAATAGATATTTTGCATCTATGTTTGCAGATAAGGAATTTTTTGGAGATGGGGAAGCCAAAAGTATATCAAATTACAGGCAGCTAAAACCTTTAGCCATAATTATGGGGGGAGACATTTGGACTGGAGATATACAATATATTCCCAATTCACAAAGAGGGACTAAAGGGTGAAATCAATAATTAAAAACCAGTAAGTTTAACTTCTGTTCCAGGGAAAATAGAAAAATAGAGTTAGTGGTTAAGGCAGTTATGCAGCCATTACAACTGAGGAGCAATTTTGTCTGACCAATCTGATGGATACTATGACAGCAAGGAAATAACTGGATGAAAAAAAATAATTTTAATATCATATGCTCTGATAGTGTTCCACATGAAAGACTGCTGTGCAGATTGGAGCAGTGTGGCATTAGGGGCAAGCTACTGCCATGGATATCAGTGGGCACTGCTCTTCTGCTCTTTTTGGACTATCATTATTAATGGAGTGCCTTAGGGTTCAGTGCTGGGGCCATTGTTGCTTTCAATATTTATTAATGAAGGAATATTAGGTTTAAGTTCACTGTCATAGGCAACAAAGTGAGATTGGATGGCAATGCAAGGTACTGCATATGGGTAGCAGTAATCCTAGAGTAGTGATGCAGAATGAAAAAGATGGACATATCTTGTGCAGATAGGCTGTCTATAATAGCTCATGAGGTTTTGTCAGCAGGGATAATGAGGTGATTATCCCGTTGTATAAGGCAAGGGTTAGACTACATCTTGAGTACTGTATACTTGTCTGCAACCCTCATTTTAGGAGCAATAATCTGCTAGAATGGGTATAGAGAAGGGCAACAAGATTGGTGAGGAGAACAAAAGGGTGCTCTTTCCAAGAAAAGCTTCAGTTCTTTCTGGAAACTAGGAACCTGTGAGGATATCTGATTGAGGTATTTAAGACTTTGAATGCATTGAGTAAGCTAAATGCTGATGGCATCCTTCCTCTTGATTAATGCGCAGAAATTTGCTTTCAACCAGTGGATAGTTGATTGTTGGAACAAACTTATATCTGGTGCTTGGAAGTGAGTAATTTGAATAAAATTTTTTAATTTAATTTTTTATTTATTTATTTATTTTTTTGTTTTATGTTGAAAACATCTCTAGTGGAGTTACTTGAATTTTTCTATTAGGAAAAAGCATTACAGCATCAGCATCATAAAAGCATTACAGGAAACCATAAACTTGGTTTCCTGCATCATTTGCCACTACTAATACTGTTCCATCTTTGTGGCGAAATAATGATGCAGTAATATAAAAATATGTAGGCCGATCATATAGCCACCTCAAAACGCTGCTGTTGTTGAAGCTAATAATGAGGCACCAAAGACTGATGGAACTTATCCAATTATGTTAAAAGAAGCAGCAAAAGTGATGAGCAAATTTCAGGCCATAATTATGAGAGAGTTCCCTGATGCTCAAATATCTCTCCTATTTATGAAGGGCAAAATGAGTAATTACTGAGCTGTAAACTTGACTTCTGTTCCAGGGAGAATAATGTAGTCAATGGTTAAAGCAATATTGTAGGATAATCTTGACTAGCATGCAGTTAAATGGAAATTACAGCATGGATTTGTTAAGGGGATGATCTTGTCTGACCAATTCAATTAGTTACTCTGATGCAGTAATAAAGGAAGTGGATGCAAAAAATAATTTTGACATCATATCCTTAGATTCTACATGAAATGCTGCAACACAAATAGGAGAAGTGGTGTAGCATTAGGGGCAAGTTACTGCTATGGATAAAGGGGTGGTTGGATGGAAGAAGATAGAGGGTGGTTATAAATAGGTATTGCTGCTCTTTCACTAATGTTATTAGTACACTCTCTTGTGGCTTAGTGCAGGCTCCCTTACTGTTTTCAATATTTATTAATGATACTCATATCAATAAAGCATATTAATCTTATTGTGTAATTTGTCAGGGTAACTAATGACAGCAATCAAGGCCTACTGCTGCATCAAGGACCAGAGAAATTAGGCAGATGGCTGAGAAGTGGCAGTCAGGGTTTAATATTCATAAATGCGTGATACTACATATGGGCAGTAGTAATCCTAGAGTAACATACCAAATGTGGTGTGTTATTTTATTCTGCACTACTCTGCATGGTACCTACATGCATGCAGAATAGTGCAGAATGAAAAGTAGTAATGCAGTCAACATGAAGTTCATGGGTTCTCTCAATGAGATGCAGGAATTTTTCTAACAGGGACAAGGAGGTAATTATGTCCCATTTCTTTAAGGCAGTGGTTAAGCTACATCTTCAGTACTGCATACAGGTCTAGAAACCTCATTTTAGGAAGGATATGGATCTCTTGGAATAGGTACAAAGCAACAAGATTAGTCAAGGACATGAAAGACCTCACCCTGAAAATTGCAGCACTTAGCAACTAGGAACTGCAAGGTGACTTGATTTGAGGTGTTTAATGCTTTAAAATCCTTGGACAACACACAAGGAGATTTAAATTGAAAAAGGATGGTTGCAGGATAGACATGCAAAAATCCTTACAGTAATAGACTGATAGAACAAAGTTTCATCTGGCATTGTCACAGTTGGGCTGTTTGAATAAATTTAAAGAATCATTAAACAAATCATTGGACAGGTGACATGGTGAGTTGTTGTCTGACTGTATAAACTTGCACTCTGGGATCATTTGTTACTACTAATACTAAAATTTTCTCATAATTACTCACTTAGTAACGTCAACACATATTATTTAATATTTCTTTAAAATAAATTTCATGCAAATAGAAATACAAAACAGTGATGACTTAACATTAAAGTTGACGTCTATTTTCATGCATATTAGTATTGGCAAATGATTCAAGGAAGCAAACAAGTTTCTAAAGCATCAACTAAAAAAAAAACTTCTGATATTACTTGTCCATCCCCTCTAATAATTTGTCTGCTGATTACAAAATAGATTGTAATCACATCTCCATAACCACATCATAGTCTAATGTAACTAAACAATTTGTCATCAATTTTCAAAATACATATATGGCAGTGTTCATTACACCACTTTTTACTTTTCCAATCTTAGCAATAGTGGACATAAATATTTAACTTTTCATTGAAATTAACAGGAATTGTGTTAAACGGCATTAGGGTTTCTAGCTTGTTTTCACAATACATGTGGCTCAATTTCTAAATAATAAATTGATGGGCATTAATTCTCCATGGAAAATTTTTTAGAGGAAATAAAACTAAGAAAATCATAAAATTATAATTCAGTATGTACCTTACCAAACATGGTCAGATATGGCCCAAGCTTTGTTCTAATTTTATTTTATTTTGGTTATTTTATAACAAGAAACAAAATCTGATAACAATGAGGGGAATTCAATGTAGAAATCAAAATCAAACAAATTTGGCATGCATTATTGCATTAGTTATACGATCATGGGAACATTCTGTTCCCTCAAAAGATTGTTGCTTAAGGCTTGGTCATAACGTCCAACTTCAACATGCATATTGTTATACGGGGTTCTGCTTAAATTGCTAATATTTATTTAAATTGCGTAATGTCACCAGAATATGCAAAAAAAAATCTACTATGCATTGAAAAATTTGAATTACCACCAGGACAACTGTTTCAAAGCTTCTCATCTGCTAGTGGGTTGCGTCTATTTTGTCTAAGTGGTGTACAGAAAGAAACTTCCATTTAAACCATAACTGTTAAGTTTGTGTTCCCCCAGAAATTATAATGTATTTAAATGGAACTTTTCTTCCATACATTGCGTGTTCACTTAGAGAAGAAGGAACATTATTCGCACAGTTCAGCATATGTTTACTAATAGAGGTTAATCCGTCAGCTGATGAGAAGCCAGTAAATTCAAAACTACTATCCTGGCAATGTCTCAGCATTTATAAATGCATAGTGAATTCAGGTGATGCTATACAATTTAAGAATATATTCACAACTCAGGTGAACTGTGGATAATGATATATGCCTCTAAGTTGGACATAAGGCAAGCCTTCCCGGCAAGTTCTTGGTATCGATCTTTTGAAGGAGCAGAATGTTCCTTGTGATCGATAAAATCAACACAGCAAAATATGAGAAAAAAATATCATACTACAAGGAAAAATTTGACTGGAGTCAATTCTGATCTTGCTTGGTATGCCAGAAGGTTAATATTATTTTTATGAATTAATAGTATATGAAAAATTGATTATTCTTTCCAGGTAAACTGTGAATCTAGCCAGAAACCATTTTTGTTCCTGAAAAGCTGTTATAATTATGAGGTTCAACAAGAGAGCCAGTTGATAGTCATATTTGTAATACTGTTTACTGCCTATAATTAGCAGTAGCACTTAATTATGAATCTGTATAAACTGAAAATCTAATAAATAAATAGTTTATAAATTTGCTGTGTAGTTGTTTCTTCAGTGAAGTGTGTGTGTGTGCGCGTGTCAGCAGTTTAAGGAACATAGTATAAAAACCATAGAGAAAGAACACAAAAATGCCATTGCTGTGATAAAACCAAGATGGTACAATGTGTGAAAATAATATGGAATATTCATTAGCAAATGGTTAATTATGAATCTGTATAAACTTATACAGATTCATAACAAGAAACAATAAAATCAGAAACTAAATAAAATCATAAACTGCAATATGGTTTTATTTAGTTTTTATATATATATAATTTTTTTTTTTTTTTTTTTTTTTTTAAATTAGTGAGTGTATTAGTAAGACCAATGAGAGAGAGAACACAGAAATTTGTTATGCTGGATATGATGCATGGAATATGGAATACGACAGTCACCAACCATATGAACCAGTGAGAATCACAGTGAATGAGAGTCTAATATGCACTCCTGAGTATTTTAGTGTTTGAGTATCTCATCACAAAAACTCAAGAAACAATAATCTCTTAGTAAAGGAGCTGAAATATCATAGAATGTAACTAAAATTTTTAAGTGTCTTTTCTGTATGGTAAAAATGACGCTTGATTGAATTTTTACATGAAATGAAAAGATAACTGAACAAATTAGAAAAAATTGACACTAGTAGCGAAAATTATTTTTTTAATAAAGCAGAAAGGAAAATGCAATGTAACTAAATTCTGTCTTGTGACTTTTAAATCTTATCTTCTGCATCTCAGTTGTAAAGTACGCAACACTAGAGGAATAAATATATGCTGAAGCACACGAACCCCCTCTCTCAATCAGGCGACAACAAGTGATACTACGTTACGCCTATAAAATTAGATCTATGCCGGAACACCCGAACTGGCCCATACTTTTCACATCACAGCACAGTAGGTTATATCAAAACCGCCCTAATGCTAATCGTCCTTTGGGTATGAGAATAAAACACCTCTTAGAAGAACTAAATCTAACCTTAGACAATGTGGCACATAGCCTCCCATCCTCTCTTGCTCCTTGGAATATCATTCCACCCTCATGTGACTTACATCTGCATGAATGGAATAAATCTACTTTGCATAGAGAAAACTTCTCACAACTATACCATGCAGTATTGGACCAGTTTCCCAGCTTTTCCATAGTACATACGGATGGATCAAAGAATGATGTCCACGTCGGAATCGCCGCAGTTTTTCCAAACATCACATTAGCTTATCAGTTATCACCTGAGTTCGGTATATTTTCCGCCGAACTAATAGCAATTCAGGTTGCACTGAATCATATCGAGTCCTCTGATATTAACAACAGTTTAATTTTCACAGATTCTTTAAGTGCACTTCAAGCACTAAAAAACACCATGAACATCACCCACCCAGTCGTGAAAAGAATAGTCAGCTCTTTACATAGCTTATCAGAACTTGGAAAAAACATACATTTCTGCTGGGTCCCAGGACATATGGGAATTCCTGGAAATGAACTAGCGGACAATGCTGCCAAATCAGCTCACCTACCACCCGAGAAAAAGTGGAAAGTGCCTCATCAAGACTATCGACCAATAATCCAGAAAAAATGCATGTGCCAATGGCAGTTATCATGGGAAAATCAACCTAATAATAAACTTCGAAGTATCAAGCCAAACCTTGAGCGATGGCCTTCCAGCTTTAGTTCAATCCGACATCAAGAGGTAATTTTGGCTCGACTGCGAATAGGCCACACAAATATCACTCATGGTTATCTTTTAAGAGGAGAAATACCCCCTCAATGTCATCACTGTAATACACTGCTCTCAGTGAAACACATTCTGGTCGAATGCACAAAATATACAAGAGAACGCCAGATTCTTTGCACTTCAGCCACAACAAAAGATCCTACACTTACCTCAATTTTAAACAATGAAACAAATGTCTCAAGCATATATAACTTTCTGAAGATGATTAAAGTATATCACCTCCTTTAGTTAGGGAAAAAAAATTATTTTCTGGTTTCTTTTTCCATTTTCTGTAATTGAGAAGAAATAGCATGCATAACTATCATATGTATGGCGCACTATGGTCATAGTTGCCGATGCGCCCAATAAATCCCGAAACAAACAAACAAACAAACAGAGGAATAAATGGCAAGAGTTCTGCCATATTCTATTTCTTCAACTTTGTGAGTCATTTTATTAGGTATATTCCTTTTTTGCAATACTTTTGGTCTTCTCGTTCTGCCAGCTGCTTTTAAAATCCATAAATAAGGAAAGATCTTGTAAAAAATTTCAAAAGGACAACTGTTTTTCATACCACATCCACTGCATCTTTAACCGGTGACAAGCAATTTTTTTTTTTTTTTTTTTGTCATTCTTCAAGCTGCAGATAATCAAACGTTTTCTTAAGATGAGCTAATGAAGTGATCTCAAACCACTGATCTGGAATATAGATAACTTACCTTTTTGCTGCTTTCTCTACACACCTGGAACATTTCTGCTCTCTGCCATTTCATTTTCAGTTTGATCACTTTGCAGAAATATCATTAGCTAAAAAGACATTTTAATATTACTGTTCTTACAAGTGTCATTATAAAATGATGGTATTTTCCCTGTCAGGATCACATGGTTTGATGTGCTTAATGAGACATTATGGAACACATAAAATAACCACTACTTACACAAGCATGAACTGAAAATTGTAGCAATATATACTCCCTTTGTAGTAAGCAGCATCTGACACTGTTAAAACAGATAAGGGTTCTGTTAACCTTTTAATCTTAACCTTCTGTAAATCCATGAAATACACAAGTTTGTAGATAAGCAATAGCATTTTCTGGCTACTTTCAGTAAATGAAGCTCATGTTCTGTTTCAATAGACAATTTTTCACTTTCTGCCAAATAAGGTTACTAATTTTTATTTTGTAGCTATCACATTTTTAGTTTTTTAATAATCCACATCTTATTTTGGAATATGGAAATATTCCCAAAAAAGGATATGGAACAAAAGTTTCCCTTGAATTGAAAATGTCTTAACATGATCTTTTACAAGGGTTCTGTTTTCTGTCCCACACCTTTCAACATTATATGTTGAAAGGTGTGGAACAGAAAACTTTTTAATATGTCCATCTTTTTAATGTACACTGTGCTGCCACTTTATTAGGCACACCTACCTAGTAGCGTGTTGGGCCTCCTTAACCTTCAAAACAGCCTGAATTCATCTAGGCATGGATTGAACAAGATGCTGAAAGCATTGTGCAGGAATGGAGTACCATGCAGACATGAGTGTGTCACGCAGTTCCTTAAGAATTTCAAGGAACTGCGTTGAGGATTACAACGAACAGCCCTTTCCAGCTCATCCCAAAGATGTTCAATAGGATTGAGATTTGAGGACTGTGTGGGCCACTGCAGCAAAGAAAAGTTATTGCTATGTTCCTGGAACCATTCCATAGTGATTCGGGCTTTGTGCACCAGCGCATTATCCTGCTGGAATTACTTCCAGCAGGATAATGCGCTAAAACCATCTGACTGGGGATAAACTGGCAACGTGAACGGATGCACTTGGTCAGCAACGATGTTTAGGTACGATGTAGCATTCAGACGTGAATCTACAGGGATCAATGGACCCAACGTGTGCCAAGAAAACAGTCCCCACACCATAACACTGCCCCCACTACCTTGCACAGTAGTCGTCAGACATGGATTTGTGTTGTTTTCGCCAAATTCTGGGCCTTTCATCAACATGATGCACCAGGAACTTCGACTCGTCAGACCAATCAACTGTTTTCCAATCCTCGATAGTCCAGTGCTGGTGTTGCTGTGCCCACAGGAGGCGTGTTCTCTTGTTCTTCATTGATAACAAAGGTACACGATGTAGCCATCGGCTGTTGTAACCCATTTGTGACAAAGTACGACTGATGGTCCGTTGCGATATTTTGTTCTGCACACCAAGGTTGTATTCTGACATGATGTGCGACATTGAGGCCCGTCTGTTTGCTTGCACAATTCTAGCCATCCTCCTCTGACCTCTCTCATCAACAAGTGATTTTCTTCCACAGGAGTGCTGTTGAGAGGATGTTTTCTGGTCTTTGCACCATTCTCAATATACCCTTGAAATTGTGGTGCGTGAAAAGTTCAGAACTGCCGTTTCAGAGATGCTTTGTCCAGCACGTCTTGCACCTACTACCATGCCACGTTCGAAGTCAGTCAGATCACTCCTTTTCCCTATTCTTGCTACGACGGTTTGTACACTTAACTGATAAGAGAAAGATTGTTCTGCTTCATCTATATCCACAACTGTGGTCATGTAACGTTGTGGGGCAAACCATTTTATCAGGGCGAACCAAATAAAGTGGCAGCATAGTGTATACATCTTCCTTAGATTTTATGACTCACAAATATTTGCAATTTTCATTATGTCTTCTCATATACTGGCTTTGGTGAAAGGCTCATTTTGCTTGC
The DNA here is from genome assembly GCF_048544385.1 of Mastigoproctus giganteus. Classification (NCBI taxonomy): domain Eukaryota; kingdom Metazoa; phylum Arthropoda; class Arachnida; order Uropygi; family Thelyphonidae; genus Mastigoproctus; species Mastigoproctus giganteus. Next base: position 95,692,737 of record NC_143584.1, on the reverse strand, counting down.
AACGTAAAGAGTGTCTTCAGATAAATTTTTCTTAAGGGAGACTTTCATGCCCCTCAAATCATCACCTAGTTCTCTGCCTTGCAATACTTTTAATAAACTCTGGCCATTTTCCCATCAGACACACAAAGGGTGCTAAGAAAATACTTCTTACAGACTTGCACAGAGAAGTCATTACTCAGTTTAACCAAGAATTTATTTGGGCTACCACTTAAACCTTCCCGTATTCCATGGTTTCCTTTGCTTAGTTTCTTTTCTTTGAATCAAAGCATATAAAAATGAGTTTTGTCACCTGTGCTCCAGAAGGTATCAAAGATACATTTTTTTTTTTTTTTTTTTAAACAGTTTCAGGAAGCATTCAGATTGAAGCCATAAAAATTTTGTGGATGCAGTGAAATCTGAAAACCATTCAAATTGATCTCTCCTGAGTTGCACAGATTCTTAGCAGGATTTTTTTTTTATTTATTTTATTCTCTGAGGAAATCTCTGCCCTTTCTTTTTTCCTCAGTTAAATCTGGTTCTGTAAGCATACATTACATTTTACATTACATTTTAACCTCCATTCGCCGAATCCGCTACCGAGGCCGTAGCCTATCCGCGGTAATGTCAGAGAATGGGATTTTTCCTAACTTTTAGAATTCAATTTTGTTAATAAATAAATAAATAATAACCGAACAATAAACAATTCCTATCTGGCCACTTAGCCTCATGCAAGGATAATCAACTTTGATTTTCTATCCATTGATCCTAATTGGATGAGTTGACATCCCTGCCACTTGGAGGCGTGCCTCTACTACCCAGCAATCTAAATCTTCTTTTAAAGACTTCCGAAACGTACTTATTAAAATAAGTAAATAACCTTTTATCAGTGAACATAACATGGAGTCTCTCTTTCTCCAGATAGCCAATTGATAGTTCCAATTCCATTCTCAAGTCAACATAATAATTGCAGTCAAGCATAACATGCTCAGATGTTTCAAGCTCTCCACATTTACACAACCCATTTTCTTTAAGTCCAAGCTGAAAGAGTCTTAATGCCAATCCATGTCCAGTTAACAAAAACGTAGAACAAAGACCAAACTGTTGCCACAACTTTCTTTTAACATCAATTATATTAATTCTCGGCAAAAACATAAAGGTCTGTCGTCCTTTTTCAGATGTTTCCCATTCCATTTGCCATCTAATTTTAACTTCTTCTAAAACTCTGTTCTTTTCATTTTTAACATCTGCTCTTGTATAAATTTTTCCTGGTTCTGGACAAGTTCTTATTCTTACTATTGTCTTCCTGATGTTTCGCTTAGTAAGATATCCAACTCCAGCTATTAATACTACATACTGGACTGGCAACCTACCTGATATTACCTGCAAGGCCTCTGTGGACACCGTCCGACATGCCCGAGTAATCCCTAGTAATGCAAATCTTTGTGCTTGTACTAGGTGTTTTTGAATAACCTTATTCCCAATCCTATGAACCCAAGCCCCGGCAGCATAACACATTATAGGTGAAAATAAACAATCATATAACAGATTGAGGCCTCTACCTTTTATACCCCAATCTCTTCTAATCACCCTCCGGAGCTTGGCATATAAGGTTTTAATTTTAACTTTTAAATACTTAACGTGTTCTGTAAAGAACAAACGTTCTTCAATCATTAAGCCTAAATATTTTGTTACTTGTGCATATCGAACGGCACTCCCCATCAGCCGTACAGTAGGAGCTCTATTCATGCTTAGTCTTCCCTTGAGCAACATCTGAACCGTCTTTTCCTTTGAGACCTGCAATTTATGTTTCCTTGTCCATATTTCTAATGTTCTCAAAGCTTCTTCTGCTTTGCTTTCTATGGAAGATCTGGAATTTCCCTGAACCATCACTACCAGATCGTCAGCATAAGCTATCTTTGTGACACCAGGCATTTCTTCATTTAAATATTCATCAAAGACCATGTTCCACGCAAAGGGGCCAATCACCGAGCCTTGTGGACATCCTTTATTAACTTTCCTAGTTATCTCTGTATATCTTGTTTTAACTACTACTTCCCTATTGGAAAAGTAGCTTCTAAATACATTATATAATTTTGTTGTACATACTTCTTTAATTCTAGACATGATGCCTCCCCAGCATAAGTGGTCAAAAGCACCCTTAAAATCAATAAATACACCCAAACAATACCGTTCCTCACTGTCCTCCACCGCTTGAAGCAATCTATATACCGCATCTTCAGTTGATGAGTCTTTCTTAAAACCATATTGGTTTTGTGATGACATATTTCTTGAATCATACCTCATCATAAGACGGTTCATACATAGTCTTTCATATATCTTGCCCAAAACAGAGAGGAGGGCAATTGGACGATATGTACTAGTTTCATTAAGCATACGATCTATTCCTTTTATAAGTAATTTTATCTGTGCTTTCTTCCACTCATCCGGAAAGGCACCCTCTTCTAAGCATCGATTATACAGATTTAAATATAATTCTGGAGCCATTTGAAAAGATCTTTTCATAACCAAAACTTCTATTTTATCTAGGCCCGGCGATTTACCATCCTTCGCCTGGCCCATGGCCGTTGTCAACTCTTCTAACGTAAACTGTTCTTCTGGTGTCACAACAATATTTTGACCATCTATTTCTAATTCACTGACTTCTTCATTTTCATCTGGAAAGAGATCGTCCAATATCCTGTTCACTGATTCTTCCCAAGTTAAAGTTTGACTATTTTCATTGCCAATAGTGCTCATTATTTCCGATAGGCTTCTTTTATTAGTTAATAATTTAAAAATAGAATTCCATGGATCCCTAGATCCTTGTTTGCTCACATATTCCCTCCACTTATTCTGTTTAGCTTTACAGATAGCTGTAACATATTCTTTACGACAAGCTTTATACATATTTTTATACACCTCACACAAATCTAAATCTCCAATTCTTCTTACAGCCTGGAACTTTCTTCTTAAACGAAAAGTCTCTCTCCTTTTTTCAGATAATTCAGTACTCCACCAGAATACTGGCCTATTAACCTTATACCTTTTCTTCATACTACTAGAAGATGCATCATTTAAAATAACAGTTAATTGTTTAACATAATCATTTGATGTCAGGCCCACCCAATTTATTTCATTAATTCTACTCAAAAACACCTGCTCAAACTTGGGCCACCTTGCAGTTTTATCCATAAATCTATCAATATCATTCAATATTCTCACTGAATCATTTATAACACAGGAGAAAGAGATGCTATTATGATCACTAGTAGTATGATGTTCTATCACTTTCCAATTTCTAATATTATCCACAATAGAGGTAGACGCCAAAGTTAAATCAATATATGACTGTCCATGTACCGTGGAATAAGTAGGAGCATGTCCTGTCACATTTAACACCTCCATACCTGAGGCAGCAATGAATTCCTCCAACATCACTCCTCTTTCATTGGATACATCACTACCCCACAATGGAGAACAAGCATTAGAATCCAAGGCAACCACTACATTACAAGAGCCAACTAATTCATATAATTTATCTAAATACTTTATATGTTGTTCCATTCCTTCTGATGGCTGGCAATATACTGTAACAACATACAACTTGCCACATTTCCCTATAATTTCACAACAAACGTGTTTCTCATCACACAGTGATAACACTTGTGTTACAACCACTTCAGGATCTCTAATTACTATGGCCGTCATTGGATTATCACCTTTAGAAACAATTCTATATCTAATAGGATAACCTGCTACTTTACCTTTAATTACATATGGCTCCTGCAAGAGGGCCACCGAGAAATCTTCACATTCCATTATATGATTTATTTGCAATGCAACTGCCTTAGCTCTTTGTGCATTTAGTTGTAAAATTTTAATATACTTATCCATAATTAATTTTTCTTTTATGAATGTCTAAGGCCCTTTGATACTCAATACACTTTTTATCCACGGCAGCATGAGCAGTCTCTTCATTCTTCCCTTTACAATTACAACACTCAGGCTGTTTCCCTCTATTTGGACAATCTTTAAACAAATGTTCTTTGGAACAGTGACCACATCGCATCTCTCTCCTACAATACTTTGCAACATGGCCAAAAGCAAGGCATTTATAACATTGAGTAATTGAATATATCTCTTTAAATTTGTAGGCCATCCATCTCACAAATAATCTTACTCTATCCTTAACATTATTCCATAATATAGGAGATAACTGTAAAATCCAGTTATTCAACTGTGTATTCCTATTCCTATTTACAGTTAAAATCTCAATATTTTCTTTAAACTTCTTTTCACTTATATCACAGTCTTTAAAGTTTTTCACCCACAATTGCTGCAATAGTTCTTCTTTCTCTACATCTTTTTCCACATCAAATAATACGATTCTAGGATATACAGGTTTAGGCACAATATACTTTAATCCTAAGTCCTGAATTTTGGAACACGATTTCAACTTTATCAGATCATCATTTGTTTCAGCTTCTACCAGGACTCCCCTATCTCTTATTGGTTTTAAGTTCCGAACTTTAAGGTTTGATAACATTGGCCTTATTTCTTTTAAGATATCCACTTTAACATCTTCGCTCGTTTTATGTTTATCTGTCGTTGCTTTAATAATCATAACCTTTGACACTGTATCTTCAAGTTTATTTTTCACAATAGTAGAATAACTTTGTTTTTCCTGCTTTCTTTTTACTTTCTCTTTCAATAAGACATTCTCAAGATATACTTCTTGCGCCTTTTGTTCCAATTTATCCCATTTTTCCAAAATAATTCTTATCACTGCAATAGGGACTTTACTTTGCTCATTCCACAAAACCGAGCTTAATTCACTCCTTATTTCTCTAACGTAATCAAAACCTTCCATACTCGGCCGCTCACTTACACTGTTTTTTCGTTTTCTCTTCTTATGTTTTTCCCCATCGCTTAGTTCTTGTTTATCTTCCACTTTTTTTAACTTTTTACTTTTACTTCCTTTTTGCAAAGATTGGGAAGTACCTGGTAATGATGTTGATCTTGTCTTTACTGGTGTTCTCTGTAAAGTTTTTCCAATAAAGATATCCTGTTCCACTAGTTCCTGGGCTGAACAAGAAATTTCTTTTATCGAATCTTGTCGTTCACCTTCAGTAATAACGTTCACAACTGGCTGTACTTCTTGATCATCCATCCTTATCAAATCCTCCTCACTTGAAGAGGCAGAGGAATAAGACATAATGTATAATATAAAACTCTATATTTACAATTAAAAACTGAATCTAAAAACAGAAATCAGTAACTATTTACAAATATACAATCAATGTAAGCAAACAAGGAGCCACAATCCACTTGTCAAAATGTAATATTAAAATTGCACTTAGAAAATCTATTCAATAAATGCGTCTAAAACACTTTGCCCAAGTTTAACAGGCAAAGGTCCCAGAGGATCGACTCACGAATTTGTGCCTATAAGGCAAACTGTGCCAAAGGGCACGGAAATACTCACAATTTAACTAAGAGCACGAAAATGCTCTAACACACCTCAAGAGGAGAAAATTTAAACACCCCCTCTTGAGTCAAATTTATTAACGAGACCTCGTCCCCTTTGATCTGTCTGGCTCAACTTCGCCAGGTAGGGGTATCACCCCTACCCGCCCGCCCCGGACCACGTGGAGGTGTGAGCCTTAGACGCTTAGTTTTATTTGCCAGAAAATGCAATCAATAACTTATGTCTTGCACAAGCTAAATGGCACAATACAATCAGCAAAAATAAAACATTGCCCAGCGTCGCCTCCGGGGCTGGTTCTGTAAGCAGCAGTTTCTGCCTCCACATTAAGATTATCATTTGCAAAGGTTTCTACTGCATTATTCACAGACACTTCAGAAATGTTTCTGGTAAGCTGTTCTTCACCACTACTGCTCATAACAAAATCAGGATCAAAATGTATATCATAACAATGTTTTTTTTTGAAATTGATGCCTTGTCCCACTCTCATTAGCTCATATAAAAAGCGGCAATATAAGATTGCAGTAGTATAAATAAATTTATAATTTATTGTTGATGGTGAGTACTGCAAATTAATTCAAAGCTAGTGTTCTGAGATCATTATCATGATGGAGTTTTTTTATTGTTATTATTATTAAGTCGGGAACCAGCAAATCGAGGCATCTCATCACCAGCTCTTAAAAGGTTGCAAACTGTGGGGCAACAGTAAAATAAATAAAGTATCATTACTGGGATCTTTTTAGGTTGGGAAGGGTGGCATCATCTTGTTTGCATCCAGGCACTTGATAGTATGTGGTGTGTATGTTTATTAAAACCCCAAAACAAGAAAGGTATTAGAACCTATAGTACTTAGTACCGTGCATGGATTAAAGGTCAAAAATATGAAAGAAGATGGAACTTGGATTTTTGTATATTGTAATTTTCAGGAAATACATGCTAAGGGAGGTTGTCGCAGAAAACAGAAGCTGAAGGAATAAATTAGGAAGAAGAACAATTGATTCTGTGAATTTCAAGATGGACAATAAAAGAATGCTGACTGATTGTGGCACATGTTCGGACTGGTTTGGAAAAGAGAGATGGGGGGGATTATAGAGGCACAATTCAGAAGAACAGTGCCAATGAAAGTATCTACAGAAAAGGCATGCAGCAGAAACAGAACATCTATGAGAAAGAATGAAGAGATTTTTTAAGAGAGGAGTTATTAATTAACACAACTGCCCTCTTTTGAATGGAGTCCAGAAGCCTGAGAGCCCCTTATGGAGGCACTACCCAGATGTGGGAACATTATTCCATGATAGGCTGGATTTGAGATTTTTACAGAGTGAGTAGCTATTTAGAAGAAAAGTAACACTGAGAACAAAAGAGAAAACACGGACTTTTAGATGCAGTATAAGCAGTATTTCTGATGGGCATAAGCCCAGGAGAGGTTAGAAGTTGGAGTAATCCTTAATAGAGATATTTGACAGGACTGAGTTTTAGAAGGTTTTCTCCCACTGTAGAATTACCTGGGGCATGTAAGGAATTTGTAGTGGATATTTGAGAAGTTGAAGCTGTTTGTGCAGGGCAAGATTTTTCATATTGGAAGATAGAATGCAATGTGCTACCATCAGCCAAACTATGGATGGGATTTCCAGTCAATGGAAGGTCATTAATATACAAGAGGGAAAAGAATGGGGGGAAAAAAACTGAACCTTGGAGAACACCAGCATTAACTGAGAAGTTAGAAGACTGCCACCTACCATCACTCACAGTGATCAGAGAGAGAACTGGATATCCAATTATAAAAAACAGTTGACAATCCAAAAGATGAAAGCTTATTTAGAAGACTTTTAAGCCAAACACACTTGAAAGCATTTGAAATGCCAAGAGCAACTACTTGAGTTTCACCAACCTTTTTCACTGAGTTTGTCCATAGATGAGTAACATAAGCCACTATGTCAACGGTGGATTGACATTGATGGAGTGCGTACTGACAATCGTTGATCAGATGGAAGGTTTCTAGATGTTTAGCAGTTGGTGGTTATTAGATTTCTCCATTACTTTAAAAAGAATAGAAATAAGTGCAATGGGATGATAACTGGATGGGAGGTATTTGTCGCACATTTTTTTGGAACTGGCTGGATATGAGCAATTTCCAAGTAGAAGAAAAAACACCAATGGAATAAGAAAGTGTAAAATGGCTACACAGAATAGGAGTAAGGTCAGGAGCACAGGTTTTAAGAACAAGCGTAGAAATACCATCAGGATCTGGAGCTTTCTGGGTATTGAGATAGTATCCTTCTTCTTCTGACATCCTTTTTACAGAAGGCCACAGGAGGCACTGAGTGAAGTGTACAGGGAATGGTAGGAGGTGGTTTACCAAGGTCGTCAATATAAGAATTAGAAGAAAGTAGGATGCAAGCGGGTCAGCTTTATCTTTAGCTGAGGTGGCAACAGAACCATCTGGTTTTAACAGATGTGAGAGCAGAAATGGGAAATGGTTGTGGCCAAGTGCTTTGGCAAAAGACCAGAATGCTTGGCTACTTTTGAACAAGAAGCAAGTTTTCTACTTTTAGCTTGTTCAAAATCTAGTTTGGACTGATTAATAATTGCTTTACAACTGTTGTAAGCTTTGGTGTTTTGATGTAATTGGCTTGCATCCAAATATCCAGGAAATGATCCTGAAGATTTGGATGCAAGCCAATTACAATATGCAAAATTCTTAACTTGAACAGCCTTTGTACATTTATTTGAAAACCAGGTTTAGTTTGGAATAAAGGATTTCATTCCTACAAGAATAATTTAACTGACATGATCTGGGCAAACACACCAGAAGACTGAAAACAGTAATCCAATCAAGGTAGAGAAGAACAGAAATATTGCAAGTCATCCCATTTTGCATTCTTGTGATGCTAAACAATGGATTTGAGAATGGCCTTGAAAGAAAGGCTCCATTGGAGAAGAGACCATTGCCAAGTTGTGATCTGAGGTATCTAAAGAACCACCCACCTCAACCATGTACTAAAGGGTTTTTTTTTTTTTTTTTTTGAGAATAAATGGATTTAAGAATGGCAAGAAAAACAATGGATTCCCTCAGGAATCCATTGTTTTTCTTGTGGAGTCCCTCAGGGTTCAGTATTTGGTCCTTTATTGTTTTCTGTATTTATAAATGATATTGATGATGGTATATCAAGCTTAATGTCCAAGTTTGCAGACGATACGAAGGTTGGCAGGGTTGTCAAGGACACTACTGACACTATGCTGCTGCAACAGGATCTGGAAAGGTTGAGCAGATGGGCTGAGAGGTGGCAAATGAAGTTTAACATTGACAAATGTAAAGTACTACATATGGGAAACAGCAACCCCAGAGCAACGTATAAACTCTGTGGTACTACACTGACAGTGGTAGAGAATGAAAGGGACCTGGGGGTGGTTGTGCAGGCAGATATGACGTTCTCTGAGCAGTGCAGACGGGCTGCAAGAGTAGCTCATGGTGTATTGTCAATGATATATAGGAATTTTTCTAGCAGGTGATTATTCCCTTGTATAAGGCAATGGTCAGGCCACACCTAGAGTACTGTGTACAGGCCTGGAGACCTCATTTCAAGAAGGATGTAGAGCTGCTGGAACGAGTACAGAGAAGGGCAACAAGATTACTGAATGGAACAAAGGGGTGCTCTTACGAAGAAAGGCTTAAGTTTTGCGAATTACATTGTCTAGAGACTAGGCACCACCGAGGTGATCTGATAAAGGTGTACAAAGCATTGAATGGTTTGAGCATGCTCAATGCTGATGGGATTCTTCCCCTTGCTCAGAATAATCACCTGAGAGGGCATAAATTCAAATTGAGGAAAGACAGATGTAGGATAGATGTGCGGAAATTTGCCTTTAGCCAGCGTGTGGTTGGTAGGTGGAACAGACTTCCATCCCTTGTCGTGGAAGTTGATAGCCTAAATAAGTTTAAGGCTCAGCTAGACAGGTATTTCGAACGAACAGAGGGGTGAAGTGGAAGTGGTTATTTTTTATTTATTTATTTTTGGCTGATGCTGCATAAGCTTGCTTTCTTGCATCAAATGCCTCTACTAATGCTAATATCAGAATTATTTTTTGCAGCCAGTTCCTTTGTAACCACATCATAATGACCAATCAGATTTGTCAGACAAGATGTTACCTTAACAAACCCATGCTGTTTCTGAATTATTCTTGCAGTCTTGTCTAAATGATCCTGCAATGCATCTTTAACCAGTGACTCCATTATTTTACCCGGAACAGAAGTTAAACTAACTGGTCTGTAATGACTCGTGTCACCCTTCGATCCTCTTTTGTGAATTGGGGATACATTTGCACATCTCCAGTCCACGGGAACCTCCCGAGTCCAAGGATGCTCTCATAATTATGGCTAAGGGTTTGCTTAGTTGCTTTGCCGCCTCCTTTAATTTAACTGGATAGATCTCCTCCACTTTGCTCTCAGTTATTACAAAATCATTAAGTATCCTGCTACAATTTGATAACCTACTACCATTTTAAAACCTTAATAATTCCTCGTGTGAATGTGGATGCAAAATACTCATTCAGTTTGTTTGCTATCTGAGCAGGATCATCAACAGTGAACCATCGATGTTAAATGGACCAATCAGATTCATCCCCTTCCTTTTAGAGTTTATATAATTTAAAAAATCCTTGCTGTTTTTCTTAGCATCTTTTGCCAAGGATTTCTCGTAATCTGCCTTCGCCTGCCTAACCTCCTTTGTTACCTGATTACAGACTAGCTTATATCTGCCATAGGCTTCTGAGTCGCTTGATAATTTATATGCATCCCATGCATTTTTCTTCTCTGTCACGAGTCTCATTAGTTCATTAGATAACCATTTAGGCCTAAACCTTGAACAATATTTCTTAATAGGTATGAAACTTTTAGTAGCATCCACGATTAATTCCTTGAATGCTTCCCACTTAGAATTTACTGTTGGTAACATCGTCAGTTGATCCCACTGTACAGAATTTAAAAACTGTCGGAGACCACTGTACTCACCTTTACGGAAGCAAAAACCCTTTCCTTTACCCCTGGTGGTAATTAAATCTTTAAGTAAATCCCACATCAGTACACTGTGATCACTGCCACCTATTGGTTCCTTTATCTGCAAATTCTTAATACACGAATGATCACTGCTGATAACCAGATCAAGAGTATTACTTTCTCTGGTTGCCTCTCAAACATGCTGCTGCAGAAACAATCATCCAATAAATCCCCAAAAGTCTGACTAGCGTGTGAGTGACCAACCCACAAGTTCCAGTCAATATCTGGGAAGTTAAAATCCCCCATTATAAGACATTCTGATTTACTAGCCCACCCTATTTCTCTGTACAATTTTTCATTATACTCATTCGAGTCATTAGGCCTATAACACACTCCTACTCTTATTTTTGCTTTCGCAGTGCTTATGTCACACCAAACTGACTCAACAGTGCACTGTTCATCTATATCAACTGGGCGCACTTCTTTTGATTTTATGTTTTTCTTAATTAACAGCATAACAACTCCTCCCTTCCTATCCTGTCTATCCTTTCTGTACACATTGTACTCCCCAAATTCCAGTTCTGATTCCTTATATCTGTGTGACACCACGTCCCTGCTATCCCAACAATATCTGCCTTTGATGTCTTGACCAACACTTCAAATTCATCAAATTTATTTACTATACTTCTAGCATTGGTATACATGCTCCTACTCCTATTCACCCTAACACATCCCATATACCCACCTATTTCACGATGATTGCCATCCGTCCCTGAAACCCCAACACCCCTCGCTCCAGGTCGCTACTTATTCTAATAGAAGTTGTTCAAGAATCACCTTCACTTCTGCCTGCGGCTACTATTAAACTATTTGTCCTTATATCCCCCCAAGCTAGCTGTTTTCCGACTCACCTAACACTTCCTCAATAGCATCAGCAAATATTCTTGCACCCTTTCTATTTAAGTGTATCCCATCCCTGTAGAAGCCGTCTCTCCTGTTAACAAGTACAGACCAGGCTGAAAAAATTCTACCCCTTGAGCCTTGCACAATCTTTCCAGGGCCGAATTTATCGACAAGGCTCTTATCATATACTCTCTACTATCGTGTCTGCGCAGAATTGCAGACACTTTCAAATTCAACCCTAATTCACGGCTTTTGTTCAACAGTGACCTGTACTTGTTAAGTAGGGGCCTCCGTAGCCAGGTGGGAAGGAGCAGCAGTGCGTAGTACGCGCTTCTTGATTAGACCGGGGTTCGAGCCTGTCACCACACCAAATACGGAGGATGCAGAAAGGTCAAGGAATGACCACTGCATATCCCAGAGCAATATGGCCTTAGTTGCTAATGCTTCTAAAAACCAAATAACAAACAAACTTGTTAAGTAATTCTGCCGGTCTCCTACTTTTAATATCATTAGTGCCAACGTGTACAACTATATCACCTTTGTGCCCTTAAAAGATAATATCCACTCCACAATGTCATCAACCTTTGTTCCTGGCAGACATACTCTGGTCCTGCTCCACCTATCCTTTTTACAAAGCATGTTCCCCGTTTCCCTGACAATAGAGTCACCAACAAGTACTAGTTCCTGTGGGACCAGTGCATTCTGCCTTGGGGGGTTGCCGCTGTGTCGTGCAATGACCACGTGCGAGCTCTGGTGTTGATGTGGGCAGCTGAGAGCTTGATGGGCTCTTCAATTTAGATCCTTCGAGGGCATCTGCCCTGTCCTTCAAGTTCTCATATAGGCCCATAACAATGCTGAGTTGTTGCCTGATTTCCTTACATCGCGCACACACAAAGACATCCCCCATGGCAATACCATGTTCTGTTCCAGAGAGTTTGGCAAACATTTCACAAGTTGCACATTTTTTTAGGCTGTGATGCGTTAGAGAATCGTCCCCCTCAGTTCTCCCCCAAGCCACAGCACTCCTACCACTTTGTGCCCGTTGCTTTGCTGCTCTAGTCTGGGAGATGATATTTTAAATTAATAAGATCAATAAATTTAATTAATTAAATGTCAATACTCCGCTATCTAATAGAAACAGTGATGCGTATTACGCTATATAATTATACGTTAGAGCTACCTAGTTACCACAATTAAAAATTTGAATTCCCTACCTCTCTATACAAAAACAATGCTGCAAGATTCAAACAAAATAATGGTTTTACGTATATTAAGTAGTAATCTACAAAAACTCTTTATCTAAATTAAAAATAAAAATAACCAGCGTAACTATAAGACTACGTATAAAGTACAATATAAAATAACAATTAGGTAAATAAAAAGGCAAACACTTATTGCTTTTTCTGAGCCTGTAATTCACAGCTATAATTTTTAAAGAGAGTCAGCGCCCTCTTCTGAGTTGAGTTATGCTAAAGTTAAGAGAGGAATCTTTCTTGGTACGCAAATTCGCGAACTTTTAAAGGATGAAAACTTTGAGCGAGTCCTCCAGGGTAATAAGAACGCAGCTTGAGAAGCCTTTAAAAGTGTTGTGCATGACTTACTGGGAAACCGAAGAGCTGGAAACTATGTTGAGACTGTGAACAACCTTCTAGAAAAGTATCATAAATTAGGCTGCAACATGTCATTGAAAATCCACTTTCTCGACTCTCATTTGCACTTCTTCCCTGACAACTGTGGTGCAGTGAGTGACAAGCATCGTGAGTGATTCCACCAAGACATTTCAGCAATGGAAAGAAGATATCAGGGTAGGTGGACCACTTCTATGCTTGCTGACTACTGTTGGACAGTAACAAGAGATGCCCCGGAAGTGGAATATAAGCAACAAACGAAAAGAAGGCGCTGTCATGAATAGGCCACATTTTGAGAAAGTACTTTCGGTTCCTGTGCAGTTTTCTTGTGTCCTTTTTTTTTTTTTGTTTTAATTAAAAACAACTGTGATTTATATTGTATCAAGGAAATATGAGATTGTTTTAATATTACTTTTCACTCCAACTACTACTTAAATTACTATATTCTTAGACAATAACGAAAGTACTGCATCTCAAAAACTAGAGCTAATAAAAAATTTCCGAACTCACATTCATTTTTTTTTACCCAAAATTAGTAAAGTTTGGCTATTTTAAGAAAGGAAACAAATTCAAAGAATTTTTTTTGTTGAACAGTGTTATTAGAGGATGAACACATGTGGGTAGCCGAGTAGGTAAAGTGCCTGCCTGGCAACCCAAAGGTCGCGGGTTTGAATCCCACCTCAGGCTTGGATCAGGGTAAATGCAAAAACCTTTGGGAGGTGCATTATGGCCACAGAAGTCGATGCGCCAACAACTAACAAAATAAAAAAAACGTGGGTAATGAGTTTTTTTTTTTTTTTTCTCCTGATACTGTATAAGAGCAGAAGGCCTCCGTAGCCGAGTGGTCAGGAGCGGGAGTGCAGTGGCACACGCTCTTTGAGTAGACCGGGGTTCAAGCCCCTGACTGCTGAATACGGTCGATCTGCCAACCCGCACTGGACCAGCGTGGCAGATTATGGTCCATTTTCCCTCAGCAAGAATTGCAGAGAATTGCATCCTGCAGTGGGTTGATAATGGCTGCAATTTACTTTTACTGTATAAGTTTGCATCATTTGCATACTAATAATGATATGCACACACTTTGGTTTCGGGCTAATGTTAAAAGATTACAGTACTGTTGCTGGTTTAAAAGTTTATTTTGCCATGAAGTATTGAAATTTTGGATAAAATTTATTTCACTGATGAAGCATGGTTTCACCTCAACGTCATTGGTTTAATATGGTTTCACATCAACAGTCAAATTTGGAGTATTAATATGGAACACTGAAAATCCCCACTTTTTTTTTGCAAAAACCCCCTTACATAGGCCAAAAAATCAGTGTATGTTGTGGCTTATCACAAAGGATAGCTGAGCCCATATTTTTTTGAACAAACTGTCATCTCTTATGTTTACACGGTATCATAATGCATGCATTGATAGAGCAAAATGAAAACTCCAACAGGAGAGGGCAACCTACCATACCACATGATCGACAACTAAAATGTTGCAAGAGCTTTTTGAGGATCAAATTGCAAAAACTTTGGCCACCTAGGTCTTCTAATTTAACATCTCCAAACTTTTTTTATGGGTGTTTTTAAAGCACTTTTCATTCAGCAGCATAAAGTGAGCATTAAAATTACAGTCAAGAGTGTATGAACACAAATTCTTCGTCATGTCGCTCACAACACAACTATCTGTTAATTATTTTCCTTTGATTGTTTTTAGGTTTACTTTTAAAATGAACACCCAGCATTAAGCAAGTGGGGACTTTGTGCACAACCAATAACATAAAATGTCACCTGAAAGGAAAAAGGGAAATGAAAATGGTTAATAAAACTGAATAAGACAGAGGATTAGAAAATGATAATGGAATTAAAATGGCAGCTAAATATAACTAATAAGGAGATTAATTAACATTGTAAAAGGAATGACAGAAACTAATATTTTTAAATGGCAACTACTGCAATTACATTAGGATGTGTCAGTTATTTGCTGTACTCTTGGCATTAGATAATGCCAAGAGTACAGCAAATAAATTTTATGAACTTAAATGCTGGTTAAATCAAGTGCTGACATAAAAGGAATATCAAAAACATGGTATTATCATGATAGAAGGGATACAGAACTTGAATATGGTTCAGGTTTTCCTCACCAACCACAGGGGGAAATGTTCAATGAACAAGACGAAAAATAATTTTTTATATAAAAATATTTTATATAAAAAAATGTTTGTAAAAATAAAAATTTTTTAATGAATAAACATTTGAAACTTTGCATATGTTATATTTATGAATAAACTAGAGTGATTTTACATATCTGAGAGATAGATTGCGATGAACTATGTTCGTTTTGCTGGTGCGTCCAATGAAGGGTTAAGAAAGTAAAATATTTCACTTGTGGTTTTTCAGAATTAAAAGCAAAATTTAACAGACACATATTGCTCAGTACACTCTGATATTTTGAAACAAAAGATGTGTAAATATGTATTCGTTATTAACAGGTTGTCGTAAGTTAGTGAACAGCTTTCTGCGTGGAGGTAAAAAATAAGATAAGACAAATTGGCACGTGATTTCAGCCTTGAACAATGAGCATAATCTGGATAATACTTTTTGAAAAAAGTATCCAGATTATGCTCATTTTTCAAAGTAGGGAGACGTTTTCATTGTGCATAGTATAGAACATACTAGAGAAATAGTTACGCACACTGGCCAAAAAAATATGAACCTATGTATCACAAAAGTCAGACAAAAGAAATGCAAATAAAAGTGAAGAAAACTGTGATGTGGAGTGATGACCTGCTGAGTATAAAGACTGCACAGGCTGTTTTACTGCAGTAATCTGAAGCCAGAATGGGGATAAAGCATGATCTGTCAGAAGTCAAGAAAGGTCTTATCATGGTCTTATCATTTAGTAGGAACCATGATTCAAGATACAAAAGACATAACTGGTTTCTCAAAGGTGTTTAATGATTAGAAAGCAAGCGGTTCTTCCACATATCAAAGGCTTTGCGGCATCAAAAAACAATACTTCAAGAGCAAAGCTGTCATACTCTAAGGAGGACTGTACGGAAAAATGTACACCCAGTGTGCTGCAAATAACATCCGAATTCAACTGTCATATTTCAACCCATACCATGCACAGAGAATTGAAGAAACTGGGTATTGGTGTTCACTTGTCAAGCACCACAGCTCGCTTGCTGTGGTGCCAAGTACGTCATGATTGGACAGCGGAACAATGGAAGAAAGTCAGACAAATCACAATGCACTTTGTTTTAAACTGATAGGAAGCAGAAAGTATGATCAGAACCTAATGAAGCAATGGACCCTGCTTGCCTTGTTAAGACAATCCAAGCATCTGGAGGTGGTATAGGGAATGTTTTGTTGGCATAGACTGGGTCTATTGATACTGGTGGAAGTTGAATGTCATCCAGGGAGTACCTGAATTTTGTATCAGATCTACTGCACTCTGCAGTGCTACACTTTTATCTCTAAGGTAATGGCCACCTTATGGATGACAATGCAATAGCATATCATACTAGAATCATACAACAGTGGTTCAGAGAACATGATATGGATTTCTACCACATTCACCTGATCTCAATCCTATTGAGAATGTGATGCTGAATAAAGGTTCATATTTTTTGGCCAGTGTGTGTATTATCAAGGGTAACAGAAGTTTATTTTCACCCATTTTGTATATGGTATATCAGCATCTTAGAACATATTGTACCAGGGGCAAAAGGTTCCCAAAATGTGGAGTGCTTGTTTGTATGAAGTACTTTTTTTGACCGAGTTTAGTTATTACACAGTACCACCGAATTACAGTGGTGAGTGCCTCAGCAGTTGTAGGAATTATGTTAAATCAGTTTCTTTGAACTTGTTCTGAAGGTGGGGGATGCAAAATTTATGATGTATTTTAGGGGGGGGCACAAGGTGATATATTTGGGGAGGCAAAAGTCTGGAAACCAATAATTTTCAAATTTTTTCAAAAAAAGGCACAGGCTCTGTCTATATCTGGCTGTTAGCAAAATATGCCTTTATTTGCCTAGTATATAGATTCAAGACAGGAGTATCCAATAAGTAACTATATTGAATCAGTATTGTGGGTTGATCAGTCACCCACTAGTCAGATACTTTTACACTTGTTATATGACTATTTCTTACATCAATATGTTAGAGATGCCAAAAGAAAAAGAAATAATTCTCAAACTAGTTTTCACTAGGGGATCACTAAGAAAGTTTTCACTAAGGAACCACTAGCAAGCACTGATCATAGCATATTAATACGTAATCTATTTAAAGAAATAACTACTGTCAAAGGAAAAAGGAGATTTATAATGGTCTTAGACATTTAAATTCTTTTCAGTGAGACCAAATGGTAAGTTTAACAAATATAAATGCTAAATGTTTGAGGAAGTTATTACTTCGCAAGCTACTGAGATTTTTATATCAACAAAAGGTATTCTTCAAAATGGATGACAAAAGAAATGATAATCTCAGTAGAAGTAAAGAAAAATGCACAGGATGATTATATATTAATAGCTGACCTTGAAACACAGTAAATATAAATTAGTTTCCATTAAAGTTACTCAGTGGTTAGGCATACTATAGCAGATAAGAAGTTCTTAGCTAAGATTTAAAGTTGAGGATACATCTTTAAAAACTTATTTGTACCAGTGGGAACTAATTGGGAGTTGAACAATTTTATAACTAAGAAGGCATAAAAAGCTAATTGAATCCATCCTTTTATGCTGAAGGAAGCACAAAAAGGTTTTAGCAAATCTTTAGCTATTATAAAGAAGGCATCCTTGGCGGTGCCTCCGTAGCCAGGAGCAGCAGTGCGTAGCACACGCTTCTTGATTGGACTGGGGTTCGAGCCCGTGACCACAAAATACAGATGTGGAAAGGTCAGGGAGTGACCACCGCATATCCCCGGAGCAATATGGCCTTAGTTGCTAATGCTCCTAAAAACCAAAATAACAACAACAACAAGCATCCTTGGATTGAGGCAAAGTCTATAGGCTGGAGATTTGCAAAGGTGGCTCAAAAAGTGAAATAAGCAACTGCACACCTATCAGTTTGATTTATATTCCAGGAAAATGCGGAATCCCTACAGATGCATTACAAGATCATCTGTACAAGTATGAAAGAATGTAACTGACATCATTTACTTAGATTTCAATAAAGCTTTTGATATAGTCCCATGCAAATGACTCATATAAACTGGAATCAAGTGACATTAAAGTCACTTGATTCACTTGTACTATACATAAAAGGATGGTTAAGTGTTAGGAGACAGTAGTTATAAATGGCCATTGCTCTTCATGCACTAATGTATGAGTATGGTTTCACAGGGCCTGTTTCTTAGTCCTTTACTGTTTCCTATATTCATTAATGATATTGATGTAGCTATTTCAAGTTTAATATCTGAGTTTGCTGATGATACAATAGTGGGCAGGGTGGTTAATCACAGTAATCAGGGTATGCTCCTTAAAAAACTTTTAAGGAGCATTCTAAATTACACACATGGGCTGAGAAATGGCAGCTGAGGTTTAACATAGAAAATGCACGGTTGTGCATGCATCCAGGTAGCAGAAATCCTATAGTAACCAACATTTGAGTACTGCTAAACTTAGATAATGAAAACTTTAGAGTCTTCATTATCTATTATTACAATTTGATATGATCTGATATGAAATTTTTTCTGAATAGTACAGACAGGCTACTAAGACAACTCATGCGGTTTTATCAATAATATATAAGATGTGGACCTGTTCGAGAGAAGAGCAATGAAATTGGTTAAAGATAAAGAGCATTCTTATCAAGAGAGTTCAGAGTTTTATAATCTATAGTGTTTGGAAACCAGGCATCTGTAGGAACGACCTGATTGAGGAATTTAAGACCAATAAAGGTTGGAGTAAACTAAATGCTGAGGGAATTTTTACACTTAACATGCATAAAAGTGATAACTGTAGACTAGATGTCTGAAAGTTTTCCATTAGTGAAAGAGATTGACTCTTGAAATAAATTCCTTCCTACCCATTTTGGAATTTGGAAGTTTTAATTTAAGGAAGGATTGGATAAATATTTGAAAGCAAGGAGAAAATGAAGTGGGAGAAGGTAATACTGGTTATTTTCAGTTTATTTTTTAAATTTAATTATCTATTTATTTTATTATTATTTTGGCTGGCATCACTTTGCTAATACTATAAATAATGCTTCAATATGAAACTTATGATTTATCTGCAATAAATTTCAAAAGTGGTTGTTCATTCACAAAGTTCTTTATTTCAATAAATATTAAACATTAATAATTCACACCTTTCATCTGAAGTTCATTCTAATCATTGTATTTAAAATAGTTGTATTAACAAGATTTTGATTAGAAAATAAGTCAGATATATCTTTCACTGCATAATATGTACTTACAATACCCCCTATTACACCAACTAGAACCACTTCTGTCATGATTAGTCCTTCCAATAAAGTTATTTTCCTGGGGGGGAAAAAATAGAATATATACATTTATGGTACTTCCTACCTAGATGAAACTTGAGTTTATGGCAACTTTGACCTTTAAAAATCAGGTTGGGTTAAATTTACAAAAGAAAAATGGTCATCAAAACAGTTGGGACCAATAGTGTTTCAGATGGTTGATTTTTTTACAATGATCAATTTTAAATGTGATCTATCTTCTGTATAAAATGTAAGTAAGGGGAAAAAATTAGCAAGAGAAAATCACAGTCATTTATTATTTACTATACAGATTTAAAATAATACACCTACAGATAATAATAATAATAATAATAATAAAATAATTTATACAGATTTAAAATAATTGCAGATGTTTTGCTACTTAAAATCTTAGTATTTTCTTCTGCTGAAAATAAAACTGATGCAAATTTATCCACAAATAAAGCTTTGTGGTCTCAAAAACAAATTGTAGTTCATACTTTGTCTCTAATTTTTCAAAGTATTTATTACAATGTTCAAAGTTTATACTATACAAATAAAAGGACTATATAATTAAAAATTTAAAGAACAAGGTGTACTAAAAAATACTATTTTTGAAAAAACCAAGCATAGTAGATTATCCATAATGCTTCTGTATTATGGATAACCAATGATCAAACACTGATGTTATTCCTAAAAACTATAATGAAAAAAAAATAATAAAACAATATCAGTTGGCACTACACAAAAGTGATACAAGGTCTGTTCAAATTATAATGTCTCAAATTAAATTTTAAAAAAATGATCAAAGTTCATTATTGCCACTGCTTTTTAAAAATGGTAGGAAGTTATAGAATGTTGTCAAAAGGTGGCAGTACGAAAGTACATGGAACATTGTTATACTATGTATTATTATACAACATAGTACATTGTTGCAGTCTTCAGTCATTAAGAACTTGTAGTTATCTGATATTTATTTAACAAGGGGGAACTATTGAAATTAATCGAAAAATGTAGGAAGTTTGTCCTGACAGCCATATGGATGTAAAAAATGTGTGTAGTTGAGTGCAGTTTCATGAAGGATGTCTCGTGAAAACAAAGCTTATCAACAAAGACCTCAAAACAGTCATTCCATGGCCAGTATCCTCCAAGTGGGAAGGAAACTGTTTTGGGCGACAGGGGATCAACAGTGAATGAAACAGCTACAGGCATTTCTGTAACTTTGTGCCTACCATTCTTCATGAAGATCCCATAATGATCAAGGTGTCAGCCAAATGTCATAGCAGCTTTCTCAGAAACAAAAAAGACATCCATGTTAAGTGGAAGCAATACTCACTTGAGCATTGAATCAATGAATGGTTGTTTCTTCTCAATTGTAACAATGGATTAGAAATGGATTCCACTGTTCAATCCTAAAACCAAGTGTTAGTCCACTCAGTGGAAGCATGTTGAGTCACCAATGCCCAAAACGTTCTGTGTTGCTGCAAGTGTAAAGAAAATCATGATTGCTGTTTTCTGAGATATTCATGAAATCCTTACCACACTAAAATAACAGGAAACTCATACAAAGAGATTCTGAAGAAAACGTTTCACCCAGCATTTCAGAAGACGTATTCATTTAAAATGCCAACAGAACATATTAGCAAGACGTTCTGAGGGAAGAAACATTTCAAATCAGCGGGCAGCTAATACCAGGGAAGCGAGCTTAAATAACTTTAAGGGGTGTATCAAGGTAGTTCACTATACAAGAACACTAAGTCTTAATTGAATCACATTCACCGAATCACACTCAATTCTATCTCAACACTGCTCCATCCCATTGTGTTGGTATGGGACGAAATATTTTTCATAGAAAAGAAAACTGAGTTTATCTCACTTCCTCCATACTCACCTGACCTTGCACCTAGTGTCTTTTGATTGTTTCCAACAATCAAGAATGCTGTTTGCAAAAGAGCTTTTCCTAGGGAACAAGCAACTGCTTCAGCCATTCACCAGTGGAATAAATATGCCTCCAAACAAGCCTTCACAGCTTAGAAGAAAAGGTATGAAAAATGTATGTTTCTTTTAGGAGCTTATGAAAAATGACTTGGGTTTCATTTTTGTATCTTGTCTATTTCATGAGAAATAAATTTGAAGACCTTATAACTTGAACACAATTCATATGAAATTTAATCTTATTATTTGGTTTGTTTATCATGCTTTATCAAAAATTTGTTCTTAAACTTCACTAGAGCTCCATGAAGAGAGCAGTTGCCCAGGTTTACTGTAACTGTTTTATTGCAGCTAACATACCACTACAACAATGCATTTTGGGCTATGCATTTTGTGTGGCACAATAAGGGCTTGATTTTGTGAAAAAAGACCTATATACCCAGGATTCATGCTTAAAGTAAATTTGCGCCACTGGGAAAAAACAGATTAAACAATCAGGTAAAATTCCGTTTCAATAAACTAGGTTAGGAACAAAAACAAAAGTAATACACATAAAAGCTTTTGGACAGGGGATACCCTTCTTCAGTAGTGACTGTTATTGTAAAAATACAAAATATCGTGTATTCCATGGTGGTCATGCATGGTGAAAATTGCGTGGTACAGGTGCTTGCAACAATTAGATGGTTGAAGTGGAAGCTTGCAGTTGTAGCTGCAATACTGGGGAATGCTCTGAGTGCTGTTTGTCAGCTAGGAGGATGGTTGCCTCAGTGATGGGGTTGATGTGATATCCTCTGTTCCGGTTAAAGGAACTGCTACAACACGAGATGTGGAGAGATTCCAACCAGACACAGCAACGGTAGTGGTGGGATTGGGCAATAATCTTGACATTGTGCCATGGAACGATGTCATGCTGGGTAGACCAGAAGTACTCAGCAATCACTGAGTGATCCATGTCTGCCGAACAGATGGCTTTCTCATGCTCAGAAACCCGATTACTGAGTCTTCTGCCCGTTTCCCCAACGTAGCAGCAGTGCAATTGTGGCAGGAAATATGATACACTAATCCACTCTGCAGTGTGTGTGTTGGGGGGGGGTGTCTTAGCCCTCGAAACGAGGGACTGCAACTTTCTTCCTAGAAGTTGTTGTAAGACCCTAGAAATTTTGTTGTGACACGTTCGAGTAGTACAGGATAAATGCGGTCGAGGTGGGGTCATCACTGCGTGGGGCCCAGTGATGTAGAAGGAATCTGTTTTGTAGAGATGGGATACATTTAAACAAAGGTGATGCAAGAGGTTTTGCCAGTATTACTGAGGATACATTAAAGGTTCAGGAAACTGCTAGTTCGGGGGGACATGGATATATACAGGGTGTCTCAAAAATATTGGTACAAACGTTTAGGGGAGGTAGGTAACGTCTAAAGGAATGTGAATCACATAGGAACCCATAACTGGAAACGTCACCATAAGCCGGTACACGGCGCTGTTCATCAGTTCGCGAGAGGGAAATTTATGGTTTACTCATTCAAGCAGTAGTCGCCGCACGAAGAGCATGCATCGATATACAAACTGTGAGCTGGCAGACATGCACCTAGTGTATGGATTAGCAAAGGGCCCACATGGTGTGCGCCACAACATCGCTTCGCAATAAATGTGTGGGCAGGTATGGTCGGTGACTGCTTAGTCGGCCCATACCTGTTACCATCCCACATGAACTCCGCTAAATATCGGATCTTTCTTGAACAAGTTCTACCAGGGTTACTTGACGATGTTCCAGCAAATGTGAGATGCAACTGGCTTCAACATGATGGGGCGCCTGCCCATTATGGAAGGTGTGTTCGTGACCATTTGAACAGGCGTTTTGGGCGTCAATGGATTGGCCATTGTGGACCCGTTGCCTGGCCCCCACGCTCACCTGATTTATCAAGCCTTTCTGTGGGGGGCCCTCAAATCTGTCGTGTATGAATCACCTGTGGAGACGGAAATGGATCTCGTGGCGAGACTCGTCTGTGCTGTTGCTACTGTCAAAGAAACTCCAGGTGTGTTCGACCGTGTCAGCCAATCCATGCTGCGTCGGTGTCACGCATGCATCGCTTCTCATGGTGGAACCTTCGAGCATCTGTTGTAACATCATGAAATGCATCCATCTCGTACTCCAGTGTTAATATTATGTCAAATAAATGTTTGCCAATAATTACTGTCTTGTGTCATTTCTGCTTCTTGTGCCTCTGCTACTACTTTCCTGTGACGTTTCCAGTTATGGGTTCCTATGCGATTCACATTCCTTTAGATGTTACCTACCTCCCCTAAACGTTTGTACCAATATTTTTGAGACACCCTGTAGATACACGTTTATCTGATAATACTGATCAAATTAATGCTTGCACATACCTCAAGAGTTTTTGTTTGTTACCGCAACAGAACATATTAGCAAGACGTTCTGAGGGCAGAAACATTTCAAATCAGTGGGCAGCTAATATCAGGGAAGTGAGCTTAAATAACTTTAAGGGGTGTATCAGGGTAGTTCACTATACAAGAACACTAAGTCTTAATTGGTACAGTAATATCAGAAGTGTCATCAATAAAATGAATGAATTCGAACTGCTTGTTAGGATAAGTAACGCTGGCATAATAGGGATTATAGAAACGTGGTGCCACCCGGAGATAGGAGATGATGAGTTTCAGTACGGTATGTATAATGTATTTAGGAAGGATAGGGAAGATAGAAGGGATGGTGGGGTCATGCTTCTTATCAAAAGCAGCCTGAGCGCAACAAAAGCCTTCCCAGATTCAGACATTTTGCATGCTAATATAGAATCTGTATGGTGTGTTGTTATTGTTATTTTGGTTTTTAGTAGCAACTAAGGCCATATTGCTCCGGGATATGCGGTGGTCATTCCCTGACCTTTCCGCATCTTCCACATTTGGTGGTGACGGGCTCGAACCCCGGTCTAATCAATGTATGGTGTGAGACGATTGGAAACAAAGAGTGGGAGTAGTCTACAGGCCAGGTGATTGTGAAGATTATGATGAGAGCCTCTACATGCAAATGGAATGGGCAAGTGAGCATGAATGTCTTATTCGGGGTGATTTTAATTTGCCTCTAATTGACTGGAGCAAATGGGAGGGAAACTCTACATGGGGGACAAAATTTTAAAATCAACTAGATGATTGCTATTTGTATCAACATGTCAGGGAAAGCATTAGAGAAAACAATGCTCTAAACCTCATCATCACCCATGAACAAGATGACATAATAGGGTTGGCAGTAGGAACCAATAGCAGGAAGTGATTATGGAGTTCTACGGTAGACAATGAAGAGAGAGGTAGCAGTAGTTAAAGACAAAGGAATGGGTTATAACTTCAGGAAAGGAAATTATGATGGCTTAAGATGCTACATGGCCTCTATTAACTTGGTAGATTTCTCACAGAGAGCGAATACAATTGAACTATGGTGTACCTTAAAAACATTAAAAAAAAGTCAGTGAAGAGAAATATCAATTAGTATATACATATTACAGTACATATTAATTAAGCTATGTACGTAAGTATAAATTTATTTTTATTTTGTTAACTAGAAAATATTCTTCCAATTTTCACGTATCATTTAACTCTGTTAATTGGTAAGGTAATAAAGTTAAATTTGTGCTTTATATCTTTAAAGCGGGTGTCCACTGTATTTTTTAGGAGATCTCTGGGTTAGGTTCTGTGCTATTGAACTTGTGCTTTTTTGAGACCATAAAAAATAATTGTGACTTTTAAAGAAAGCAGAAGGTACATGAAATCTAGATGCTGCAGAAAAGATTGTGCTTAGCAGCGATGAATAGGAAAAAAATTAAACGAACTTACGTTATCTGACATATAAGTATGGCAGTTTGTATGTTAAGACATTTGATCAGTTATTACTATTTAAGTTACTACTATTATAAAAACAAAGTTAAAATATTAAGTTATTACTACTAAAAAAATTAAGTTTCTGATAGTTATAAAAAAATGGTGTATTTTTGTTAGCTTTTGGAATGTAACCCCCCCCCCCCCTTTTTGTACTGGTTCTTAGTCCCATATAAAACTGTTTTGCATTACCATGTTATTTGCCATTCGACTCAAACTCCCATTCGAGTCAAAATTTTACAATTATAGCAAGCTCAAATCACATAAGAGATCCATAAGTGACAATCGGAAGAAACACAGCTTTATAGTAGAGCATGAGGCTTCTTATTGTCAAGACCCTAGTCAGATTTTGAGATTCTCACTATAGCCATAGTAAATTACTTGATCTTCTCCAGAAGATGGTTGATGCGTAGGGTTCACCCTACGCATCAACGTTCACCCTAGCCAGTCATCTAGCACGAGTAATTACCCTGCCACATCCATTAATACTGGCACTGTCCCACAATGTATTATGACTACTAAATATTAAAATCAAAGGTGAGAACAGATTTTGGCAACTGTAAGATAAGTTTGTCAAGCCATTCCTAGGAGATATCACTTCGATGTGGCAGGCAAATGGAACAAACAGTTAGGACAAACCCTACCCACCCTACAGTGTTACAAATTGCAAATGCTTTCAAGGTAAGCAAGATTTCCTGAACGTGAGTGTGAATGTCCACAACAATAGTGACTCCTCTGTGAATAGGACCATTTTCCCCCATCTTATCTTTACAAATGATGGTACAGTTCATGATGATCAGGTTCTCTGTTTTCTTTAGCCAGTTCTCCTGTAGACAGAGGAGAACTGGCTCATACTTAAGCAAGACTCAATTTTTGCAAGACTACATACTCAATGCTGATGGGATTCTTCCTCTTGCTCAGAATAATCACCTGAGAGGGCATAAATTCAAATTGAGGAAGGACGGATGTCGGATAGATGTGTGGAAATTTGCCTTTAGCCAGCGGGCAGTTGGTTTGTGGAATCGACTCCCATCGCTTGTTGTTGAAGTTGATAGCCTAAACAAATTTAAGGCTCAGCTGGACAGGTATTTCGAACGAACGGAGGGGTGAAATGGGAGTAGTGGTTGTTTTTTTTTTTTTTTTTTTTTGGCTGATGCTGAATAAGCTTGCTTTCTTGCATCATATGCCTCTGCTAATGCTAAAGACAGCCTTGACATTAAAGTATTATCACCCATATAGTATAATAATAAAATAACTAAATAAAAAAAATAATAATAATAAAAGTTAAAAATAAATACATAAAAAGAAAATAAAAAACCTGTGCTAATTTGATTTAATCTTATTCCTTTTATTTTTATTCTTCTCTGTTGGGTCATCAGTAAGCTATATGCTTGCAATAATAATAAATTTATTCAGCATCTATTTGATCAAACATTTATAATCAAAATTCAAAATCTTAGTCTGCATTATTTATTATTACTATTGCTCGAATATGGTTTACTACAGAAAAAGGATATTGATGTTTTTCCTCTCAATTTCAGTGGATGACCCTAGAAAAAGTCACCAAAATTGGGCAGTATAAAATTTGCAGTCCTAGATTTCATACTGCGTTCTTGCTAATATATAACCTTTTCATGTAGTCTTCAAACCTTTATACTAGCCCTATATATATATATATATATTTAGGGTAGTCACCTTTTCCTGTTGGTAATCACCACATGCAGCTGTGGGTAAGTGTGTCCCTTTACTTAGTATTAGTATTGTAATGGACGCCCTATCCACAATGTTTGGTGTCAGAGACATTCTGGATTTTGGGGGGTTCTGAATTTCAGGTCCTTAGCAAGAGAAATTATAACACATGAAAAAATAATTAATCATATATTAAGATCTAAAAAAGTATTAGTAATTACAAAATTTAATTCCATTACAATCAAACCTTGCCTCAACCAAAGAAACAGGACAATATAAAAATTAAAAGTTTATTTACAAAATAAAATTAAATACAGTACATAAATAATCCTAAAAATTAAGTATAGATAAGTGTTAAAAAAAGTATATAATAAAACATACTAGCATTTATATAAGAAAAGTGTATAATAAAATCAGGGGCATTCCTAGGGTGTGTAGTGACCAGGTGCCAATCACAATTTTGCACCTGAGTGCCAATTGAAATTTGGCATCCCCTTTAAAATTTTCTTCATAAGTGCATGTAAGTTTCAGATTTTCAAGGCACCCCTCGAATGTTGCCACCCCTGTGCAGTGCACCCCTTGCACCCTCAGGACGGCCTGCCCCTGAATAAAATATACTAGAATCTCAAAGTATGGTGCAGGAAGTGGGCTCAATATGTTGCCCTCTCAAATATGCATTTTACAATGAACGTTAAGTATTTAAATATGTATTAATAAATACAATAAAACCTGAATATAACACAGGCATCATGGACGATAGCTTCAATCCCCATGTTATACCCAAAAATAAAATTTATCTAGTTTTCTTCTAATTTTTAATATGAATATACATTGATCAATTCAGAAAAGTTGCTAGGCATTTACCTGTGACCCCATGGCAAAGTTTTCTAGACTGAAGAAGAAAAATATCCAGGGTGATTCATGAGGAATAGTAAATCTTTTGGGAGGTTATAGTATCAATTATTCTGAGTAAAAAAATTCATATAAACATGTGTCCAATGGATACAGAGATACAGCTGTTTGAAACTGGTGCACACAGCTCCCTGAATCAGATGTGACCAAGAAGCAGTTATAACCTGATGGTGTTTGGTGTTAAAAGTGTTGTTAAGAATGCTGCACATCTTCACACATGCGAAATATGCCGATATGATGTTTGTCTATGGATTTTGTGGTGGAAGTGCTGTTGCTGCTTGTAGAGAATACTGTCGACGGTTTCCTAACTGCCGAATACCGGATTCAAGAGCATTTACTAGTGTTTACACCAAACTGCTTGAGACTGGTACAGTTCCCAGCGCTCATATTTCTTGTGAATGTGCAAATGAACAAAATGTGGATGAAATAGAACACATTCTTCAGTCGGTAGAACATAGTCATACTATTAGCATATGAAGAATTTCTACGAATATCGGTTTTCCACAGGCAAGAGTATGGCAAACATTATGTGAGTACGGCTTGTATCCATTTCACATACAGCAAGTGCAACACCTTCAACCAGGAGACGACGCCCAGAGATTGTAATTTTGTTGGTGGGTAAATACTAATTGCCGATTAATTCTATTAATACTATTCAGTGATGAAGCTACTTTCACCCGTGATGGTATCAACATAGGCGGTCAAAAGAAAATCCACACGCCACTGTAAAAACAAATTTTCGATATCACTTCTCTGTAAACATGTGGTGTGGTATCATTGATAATCAGTTGATTGGGCCTGTTGTGTTACAAAATCATCTTACAGGGCCCATTTACCTAGAATTCCTGCAAAACAAACTTCCACTACTAATGGAGGATGTTCCCTTGGCTACAAGGATTGGTATGTACTTTCAGCATGACAGAGCTCCTGCACATTATACAAATCTGGTGATACAATATCTAAATATAACTTTCCCTGAATGATGGATTGGCCATGGTGGTCCTGTTCATTAGTCACCAAGGTCTCCAGACCTCACTCCGTTAGATTTTTGTTTGTTGTGATGGATGAAAAGTGCAATATACAAAGAAAAGGTGAATACAAGAGACGAATTGCTCACTCGCATTTTGGATACTGCTTCTTTCATAAAGGAATGCCAAGAAGACCCAGAAGAACAACATGTCATATTACTACAAGAGTTGCAAAGTGCATTGAGGTTGCCAGTATGATTTTCGAACTTTTATTGTGAACTGTAAAAAATTTGTCAATTATTTGTGTTTTGTATCATTCAAAAAGTCAATAAATACAAATAATAAGTCATTTATTGTTCTTTAATACCTCTCATAATGGCTTTGTGTATCTCCATATCCATTCGGAATTGGACATGTTTACATGAACTTTTTTACTCAGAATAATCGATACTATAACCTCCCAAAATATTTACTTCCTCCTGAATCACCTTATATATATATGTATATATATTATTTTAACTATATTATAATATTATATATTATTATAATTAATATTATATATAATAATATTATATATTATTATAACTATATTATAATATTATATATTATTATAATATTATATATAATAATATTATATATTATTTTAACTATATGTATATATATATTATTTTAATTTTAAGTTTTTAATTAAATTTTTAATAAAGTTGCTATTGCCAAAAAACAGTTACACAAGTGGTTGCATTGTAGTATTACATACAACAACAGTGATGGGTCCATGTCCCATCACTGTTGTTAATATGGCTGTATCTCTAGAATTTTTACACAAGTAAGGATGCAGATCAAAAGCCAAAACCATAATGAAAGAATACTATGGTTTTGGCTTTTGATATTATACAATATTGTCATTATATTATGATTATTTTAATTAAATAATTAAAAGAATGATTACTTACTTTCCCTGCCAAGAAACATCCTCCTGTCTACATAATCTGAAGTATAAAATTGGTGGGAAAATAAAAGTAAGCAGAGGTGTTGTTGATGCACCAATGAGGTTCAATACTTTATCAAAGTGTGGTATTTTAATTGCAAATACAATGATCAGTCCCACAACAAGTATACGAACCACACACCTCTTCCAGTTGAAATCTGAGTAAATAAAACAAATAATATATATATATATATATATATATATATATATATATATATATATACAGTGCTTTTTTTGTAAGAAAATAGGTGCCAGTACTCATACTTTGCCATCAGGAAAAATTTTAAATTAAAAGGATATGAAAATTACTCTAAAATTTTTTTTTCCTGATGCTGTTACTTTAGTAGTAATGTTTTTAGAATAAGAGCAATAGATTAAGTATATTAACACAGTTTATTAAGCATAAATTTATTATTCAAGTATATAAAAAAATAAGTAAAATGTGAGTAAAATAAGTAAAAAATAATAACATAAGTAAAAATAACTTCATAATAAAGTTTTTGTAGAATATTCCAAATTTTTATTAAGTTCTCATTCGACACCCTAAGCCAGGGGTCGGCAACCTTTTTTTTGAGTGTAGCGCCATTTTTGATCTAATTAAAAAAAGAGAATCCAAAGAGCCGCACCTCAGCTCAAGCTGGGAGGAGGGAGGGAAGCGAGAGTTTTTTTAAGAAATGGAATAGAGTGGGAAGGTGTTTATTAAAAAAATATATTTTTTGAAATATTATTTATTAATACTGAAAAAACATAACAAACATCAAATTAGGTACAAATGTCACTTTTGCTGATGAATTCTTGAGCAAGTGTCTCTCAACATCATGCGAGTATGTCGTAATTAAACATGCTCGCATTGTTCTCATGACGGTTTCTTGATTTATTTTTAATATACGTTCATGTTAAAAAATATTTGCTTACAGAAATATGTCGAACCAAAAACTGAGAGAAGTCCAAACGCAAATATTTTTAAATTTATATATGGGTCTGGTAAGCTACACCATGCATCATACACAATTCGGTCTGCATTTTAAACTCATCTTTTGCCATCCATTTGTGCAGAATTGCAAGGGCAGCCTTTTGCCTCTCCAAATCCTCAATTTCAGTTTTAAGGCATTTTAGTCTTGCCTCCACATGTCTTTGATTTTTAAGTCCTTTAACTCCATTTCAAATTGTGCTTTATGTGAGCTGTAAAGTTAAAGAATCACAGTTACTGCAGCTCACGAGCCGCAGGTTGCCGACCCCTGTCCTATGCCGACTTCTTTTCTTTCTCTTTGTGTGTCGGTTGCTGAATGATGTTTCCGAAGCAGCCACGAATCGACATATTTTGATGGATCGAAGCGGGTCAGCGGTGGGCCTACAATTTTAAGAAACTGTTTTTGTTATCAATGAAGCGCTGGTTGGGCCGGCGATCAGATTCATTTGTGAAAATCCTCATTTACATTCACTCGATGAAATTGGTATCGTACTCAGAGCGTTCATTAAATTCTTCAATTCTTCTGAAACCTTTTTATCAATTAGGGATCCACGAATTGCATCTCTTTCATTTAACTGTAACCTAATTGACAATTTTCTAATTTCACCTTCACCAAATTCCAGCAATTCATGTTTAGAAGGATTAATACCTTCATTGTCCTCATTTTCTGTCTCTCGTTATCAGTATTGTCACTAGTTCTTAAATTTGAATTTTTTTTTTTTTTTTTTTTTTGAAACTGTCCAAAATGTCGTGTCACTCGGATATTCAGGTACTGTGACCATGTAAACAGATAGGGAAAATTTACGGAAAAATGTGGATAACGCACTTCTGCCAAACAACAGATGATTATCACTTTTCTAATTCTCGAATGGAGAGCTTACAGTTGATTTACAAAGGTATCCAACCTACGGTCCGCAAGGAAAGTGAACTAAAACAGCATTTTAAATTTTGTTAATTATCAAAAAAATTCTCATTAAATGCTTTGTTCAATATATGTAATTGTGTATTGTACTTAATAACAGTTTCGAATATTTTCAATTTTACTTTTACATACAAGTTATGGAAAATGTAACACACTAAAGAAATCTTAACTTTGAATTTTTTTTGAATATGGCCCCTGTACGGGAAAAGGTTGGACACCACTGCAGTAGTAGAAGATGGGCCAGAGCCCATTGGGAATACACCTTGATCTGCTCACTCTTGACTAGTGTGACTCCTTCGTATGTGGGACAGGTGGTCGGAAAGGTTTTACCAGGTACCACTGAAGTTGTAGAATGCTTTAGTTCTCTTAATTCACGCAACAGGACTAAATGCCTGAAGGCCAGAAATGCGAACAGTGCGTACCAAGTTAATTCTCTCCTAATCCATTCACTATATGAAAATTGAAAATTTTCTTCGCTCAACGGAAACTATTTTAAATGTAACTTCCAAGGAGAATTCAAAATAATTTGCTACAAAAGGACTTCGTTAAACAGAGGCCCAATTGAGTAATTTAGAATTATAAAAATGGTTATACAGTTTTATATAGAAAATATCTTAAGAACAGACACTAAAAAATGCAAATTTAGTTAAATAATTTTAAGCTTATTTGAACAGTAGGGAAAAGTTGAAAAAAATTTATGAAATATTACAAATTTCAAAGTGCACTGCATCCAAATGTCACACATCATTGTTAATAAAGGTGCCGGTACGCCGTACTGTTGCATACCGTCCCCAAAAAAGCATTGTATATATATATATATATTTTTTGTCTCTTTCTGGTCTATACTGATTACCTAAAAGAAAGGCATCTTTATTTATTCATTATAACAAAGGGCAAAAGTTATCTTTATTATTATTATCCATATGATGCAAGGAAGTCTGAGGCTTATGCTGCACCAGCCAAAAAAATTCCCGCATTACCCCGAGAGAGAGAGAGAGAGAGAGAGAGAGAGAGAGAGAGAGAGAGAGAGAGAGAGAGAGACAACAATAGAAGGGAATCACCAAGAAAGAGAAGAATTATGATATCCAGCTCAGGGCCCCTGGATTTGCCAAGCCCATACTCACCAGATGTGAGCCCCTGGGGTAATACATAATCACAGCTTACACACAGCAGAATTACCAGAATTGAATAAAAGATAGCCACAGCTTATAAATGAATTTCAATATGGCTAGCCATCATTTAACTTTAGCTCAGAATGTTTGTGCTGATTTAAACTACAGAATGTTTGTGCTGATTTAAACTGATTTAAACTACATGTATATGGCTGTAATTTTGGTAAGGGGAAAAATTTACAAGAAGCAGTACTAGTATTCCTATTAACAAGAAGTTAATAGGAATACTAGTACTGCTTCTTGTAAATTTTTCCCCCTTACCAAAATTGCAGCCATATACATGTAGTTTAAATCAGTAAAAATGGGAACAAGACCAACATGAACAACAAGAACATCCTTTACATGAGTTACTAAGAAATTCTGTATTGTTTTCTGAGAATTTATTGTTTTGTATATATTTATTTTATTGATTAAAACAAGAATGAACATATCTGTTAATTTTATTGCTAACTACAACACACACAAAAACAGTGTAGTGTTACTGTATATGATTGTAACTTTTGAAAATTACTGTATAATGTGTGTTCTATTAACCAGAACACACACACACATAGTACAGGGTTACAACAACTAATGATACCTTTGGAAATTTAATGCAATGAAAATATGCAGATAATTCAATGCATAATAGGGCCATACAAAAAAGCATTTTTGCGTGTCCCAATGTAATAAAACAAAATCCACTACCACTGTCCAACATTAGCATTGGACAAAATTTAAGCAAGATCTTCAGCAAAAAGTCATTTACCTTTTGTATCAAAAATTTCCCGAGAATAAATATCTGTGCTTGGTGCTTTACCTAATGCTGTAAAAACAGCATTAGGTAAAGTATTCATGATGAGCTTAGTAGAACATATTCATGAGGCTTTCTCAGGAAATCCAAGTAGGCCAACATATAGAGCTAGCATCGAGTTAAAATACTACAAAAGAAAGTGCAGAAAATCTTACAGAAGCATATACTGCAAGATCTCAAGGCTGAATGATAAGGAGATGCACTATACTTTCAATTGCAACCTCCAGGACTGGCTTCAAAGTTCATACTTATAATTTCATTACAAATCCAAAATCATTAATGAACAAAAGTGAAATGGCCTGAACAGTAATGTCTTTTGTGCTCTTTTGAAACAAAAGATGTATGAGCTGCTATATGCAGGCTCTTATCACTGATTGAAAAGTGCCATGATGCAATACTTTTTTCCCCCAGCAGGATGGAGCCATACCACACCACCACTGAAAGTTATTGCATTTTCTGACCCAACTAGTTGAATGGACAACAGAATATGAACAGTGGCTCCATAAAATGGCCTCAAGATCTTTTATTACTTGACTGGCGCCTCCATAGCCAGGTGGGTAGGAGCAGCAGTGCGTATCACACGCTTCTTGATTAGACTGGGGTTCGAGCCCAGGATCACCAAATACAGAGGATGCGGAAAGGTCAGGGAATGACCACCGCATATCCCCAGAGCAATATGGCCTTAGTTGCTAATGCTCCTGAAAACCAAATAACAAACAAACAAACTTACTTGACTACTTTTTGTGAGGTTATGTTGGTTTGGTTTTTAGGAGCATTAGCAACTAAGGCCATATTGCTCCTGGGATATGCAGTGGTCATTCCCTGACCTTTCCACATCCTCTGTATTTGGTGGTCACGGGCTCTAACCCCAGTCTAATCAAGAAGCATGTGCTATGTACTGCTGCTCCTGCCCACCTGGCTACGGAGGCGCCGCGAGGTTATGTAAAAATATTGTATGTCATGTTTACTGTGAGGTGTAAATGATCTCAAAGCTGTATAAATCCTGATAATGTACCACTTGAAAGAGAAACACTAGCCAAGGTATAGCATAAACTAGAGTATTGTGTGGACGTGTGTAGATTGACCCATGAAGTTCACAGTATGCACAAATTTTTCAGGAACTTCAAAAAAATGTTGTTTTTTTTTCCCTGTACTGCACTGTGTATTGCAGGCATAGTATTTTTATTTTTAATACAATGAATTTTAGTCAGAAATAATCATTTATTGCTGCTAATGTACAATTAACCATTTCCAGAAAAACTTACTTGCGCATGGTTTAAATGTCTAGGCTCTTTATTCGAGGACATTCATGGTTTGAATGTCTTGCGGCTTTTTACTAACAATGGGCCCTGCAGACATTTCTTCAAACAAAAATTGTTTCTGGAAATTTTTTGCATTTCTACCTCTTGTGTGCCCACTTCACAGTAATTTATCAGGTTGATTGAATAGGCCTTTCCTTTTATAAATCCATGCTGTGATCCATTTAAGAATATTATACTACAATGATTTGTAATGCGTATTTTACCATAGACTCCATCACCTTCCCTGCCACTCAGGTTAAACTAACTGGTCTACAGTTATTCAACCAATCCTTATTCCATGTATAGGCAAGGTGACAACCTCATAATTAACTATCAAGGTTTGGAGCATTCCTTTCAGTCTACAGATAAATACCACTGACACCTGGGGCCTTACCCACTTCCAAGTTCATTACTTTATTTATTTATTTTTTAAGATACTCTTCTGTAATATCAATATCCTATAAAGAGTGCTAACTTTCTTGGCAGGGAACCAAACATTTTCTGAAGTTCAGTTCATCCAATCAGAACTGAATCCACAGTCCATTCATACATATTACTTTAACATGTAATATTAGGGCGACCAAATACTGATGATCATAAACAGAACAAGAACAAAATTATTTTTAAAGTCTAAAATCTGGGACAAAAAAAAAATAATAATAATAATAACAACAACATGGGACGATAAGAACTTTGCCATGTTTAAGTAAGTAAAATGAAGCAGAAGTATTTATAAAAGATAAAATATGTTTTTGTATATCATAAAGTAATTACAAAAATATATCTGAAGAATAATTAAGTAGTACTGCAATAAAATAAATCATGAGCCAAAAACTCCTGATTCTCACTCATATTTTTACAAACTTCTTTATGCACTAATCATATTTTTGAACAATGAAAATCTTTACACATTAAATTTATGTTAAATTTGCATAATATAACCAGTGACTTTTTAAATTTTAAATGTGCTAATAACTTCCTATGTTACAACTTCTGAAAAACAAAAATTCTCAAAATTAGAAATTTCAATGAACTAGTACTGAAAATAACATCACACTCTTGAGCAAGATTAATGGTGATTATGATTGCAAGGCATATTGTCTATACATGTGAAATTCTTCCTTTTAGTCCACAAGAGAGTGCTCTGCAAGACAGCACAAAGGATGCACTAAAAATCTCCACCATTAAGACTGCTTCTAAATAAAAAGAGAAGGAAAAGAAATATATGTCCAGCTGTGTTTAAAAGTTCAGAAAGCAGTGTTTAAAATTTTGGAGAACTGGGACATTTATATTTGTAATAAAAAGAAACCAAGACAGATGATTGAAAACCAGGATGTCTGGTCACCCAATGTAATATGAAATGTACAGTGATATTTTTATATTAAAATTCTTTTTAGCTGAAAGTGTAACATTTTGTTTCAGGAGAAAAGTCTATAAAATCATAATCATGTTGAAAGTTAAAAATAAAGTTTTCACATAGTCAAAGAAGAGATACCATTTCCTGTGTAATAGAATTTTGTGAAATGGAATCCAAAACTGCCTTTGAAAGAGGAATCTTATGATTCCTCTTTCAAAGGCAGTTGAATAGACTTCTGCAATGACTGGATTGATAACATCAAGTATCATTACAATGGTTTTATTACTCACAACAGAGCAAACCCCTATGAAGTGAGTTGCTTAAATATTGCACTACTTCAAACAAACAACACCATTAAAAGGCTAATTTGTCATTTATTTGTCTCATATTTCCATTTATTTACTTTCACCATTTATTTGTCATCTAAATAAATTTAAGGTGGTTACTAAGACCATGTCATTTGTTTTAACAGTACAGGGGCAGTGAAATCCATAACTCAAGTGGGTGCATTGTCTATAAAGCAACTAATTTTTCTGACCTTTAAAAAAAAAAAAAAAAAAGGAAAAATTGAAAATTGTTCACATTTTTGTGCTACCCATCCTTTCAATGTGTTATTAACACTTCTGTGAACAATCAATTTTTTCAATTAAAAAATTTTAGATATTTTTTTAAAATAACACCATTTGGGGCATGCACATTTGTTTATTTATTTATTTATTTATTTTTTTTTTTCAAACTTACCTACCGTCTTTGGGCATGGCATAATTTTTTGCTGGGAGAAGCCTCACACTGCTAAGATTAGCAAAGAGCAGTACTTGGGGAAAAGAAACTAATGCATTCTTCATAATGCTCACTGGAGCCAGCACTTTTTGTTTTCACAAGTGAAAACAAAACTCCTGTATTCTTCCAAGCTGGTGCTTATATTGTTTACGTAAGTTATCACACATCAACAATTTGAGTAGCTCTTAAAACATGTGATGACAGCGGAATTAGACAGAAAGAGTCCCATTAATTTTAAATTCACATTTTTAATAATTGCATATGTTAGGTTTAATGGGTACATATTATTTGTCATGATTTTGCAATGGAGCAATGAACAAATATCAAATTTTGCTTTAAACTGGGAAAATCTGTAAGAGAAACTTTTAAAATGTTAAAAACTACTTATAGTGATGAAACATGAAATCATACCAATGTGTTTGAATGGTATAAGCAATTCAAAATACGAATGTGAGAATGTTCATGACGACCCAAGAAGTGGGTGTCCATCAATCTCTCGAAATGAGGACAGTTGAAAAAGTTCTGGAAACTGTGGCAAGAGATTGTCATTTGATCTTCAGAATCATGGCTGGGGAGTTAGATATGAATTGTTGTTTATTAAATAATTTATTAAATAATTTGTATAATTTAAATATTTATTATTTAATTAATTAAGTTTTAATAAACTTTAATTAGGAAAAGCTTCTTTCCCCAGACGCTACAGACACTAGAATCATTAAAAATATTCTTAGTGATATCAATAAATTCGAAAATCCAGTGGCTCTTTCA
The DNA here is from genome assembly GCF_048544385.1 of Mastigoproctus giganteus. Classification (NCBI taxonomy): domain Eukaryota; kingdom Metazoa; phylum Arthropoda; class Arachnida; order Uropygi; family Thelyphonidae; genus Mastigoproctus; species Mastigoproctus giganteus. The sequence goes on along the minus strand of NC_143584.1, from coordinate 95,654,876 downwards.
TTAGTTGCAAGAAATTGTAAAATATTTAAAGGATTTTCGAAGCACGATTCTGGAAGAATTGGTTGCAGTGTTTCCATTTCCTCGACTAGCATATGGCCATCAATATTTGCCACCTTCACAGACTTGACCAATTTGTTGCCCTTAATGATTTTAGCATCTGAAAGTGCGATTTGTAAATCTGCGTGTTTTCTTAACTCATCCTTTGGAATTCTTAGAAATTTACCCAAGAAACCAAAAAGATTATTATGTTTTATTAAAGCAGTTTACCTTGTAAGCTTCCTTAGGATTTATTATAGATTCATCAGCAGGCTGGTAATTGAAGTGCCTCTTTCTTTTTTGTAATCTTCTTGTGCGAAATTCTGGAGATACTTCCAATTCTGTGGCTCCAACTAGTCTGCACGGGTAGCACAGTGATATCGTCACCGTCCTCCCCACAGCGGGTGGAAAAGGCCTGGGTTCGAATCCTGTTGATGATGCGAGGAACTTTAATGGGCTTTTTTCACTCTTGCTTTCTTGCATCATATGCCTCTACTAATTGCTAATGTTCATTTATACGTCCGCTGTCCTTTAAAATAGTATTCACTGTTGAAGCAGCGAGACCTAATTCCCCTGCAACAGATGACAAACCTTCCTACTTCATACTTCTTAATCATTTTCTTCTTCATTTCTAAATCAATTTTGTTTTGTTTCCTAGCATTGCCACCACTTGCACTCTCCTTTGGTCACTTTCCCTTCATCATTGTAATAAGTACATGGGAATAAAACGAACACTGACAACGACTTACACAGGGTTAAAAACACTGACGGCACAACTACCGTTTCGGATCACAGGTCTCTGATTCAAAACGGTAGTAAAGTCTGCATTCATTAGACTAATTCATTGTCAGTGCCAACCAATGGATGAATTACAATGCCAAACAGAGATGAATTACAATATAAAACAATGAATGTTGTATATACTTTTTTTAAGGTACTTGACTTATGGAGTTATGCTGTCTACATATTTTTTTATGTCCTAGTCGGGACCTCCATTTATTTCCTAGGGGAAGCAAAATATGTTTCCGTGATTTTTTAAGTTTGCATCGGCCGGCAAAAATTTATGTAAGTCAAGTGTTATGTAAGTCGGGGAGTGGCTGCATATATATAAGGTACAAGCATCTTATTAAACTCTCATATCACAAAGCTTTTGCTCAGAATTTTCACTTGAGTTTAACATGTTTATTTCACTGAATTATTTAAATAAGGTAACTTTCAATAAATTTATTAAATTTAGAAAATTTATTTCCTAATGGTGAGTTGAAATCATTGTTACAATGAAAATGAAGTATCTCAATGCTGAGAGTAAGTCAGTATGAAATACAGATAAAACATTTTGTACTAATGTGACAAACCAGCGAAAAATATTTGAATTATGTTTCCAATAAAATGTTCAGCTTGACACACAACTTTTTAAAATATTTTTATTTGTGTTGTTATATTATTTCTCCCTGATGGGGGTTCTACCCTGTCATGGGTATTGTTACCAATTGCCCAGGGTGGTTGTTATGTCTGGTGTTACTGTTGATCGAGGAACTTTCTGACTATCCTACAGGTGTTCAGGATTGAAACTTTCTGGAGTTCCTTTTATGTGTTCTCTGAGAGACCTATTGCTGCTAGGCTGTTATGTAGGTCTTTGGCATGATGATCAGGATGGTCGTTATTTGTTCCATATGCCACATCTCTTCAATCTCCTGTGTTAGGTCTGTGTACTTCCTGAGTTTTCTGGAGGTTGCCAGTGTTGGCCACCACTATGTCAATCAGATACATAGCCTTTTCCTTCTTGCAGACAAGAGTTATGTCTGGTCTGTTGTGTGGGATTGTCTTCTCTGTTATTATGGCACAGTCCCAGTACAGTTTATGGATTGGGGTCTCTAGTACGGCTCAGGGCTTTGTACTTGTAATACAAAACACTTTCTTTGATCAACTGGTATTTCCTTGTAGCTTCTGATGTATTATCTACCTGGTTGTGTCTACGAGTGCACTCCATCTGAGTGATCACCTTGCATCCTGTGGTAATGTGTTGGATTGTTTCTGAGGCCAGGTGGCTTCCTCAACACGTGTCATCTGCCACTCTAGGCTCCTTAGCAATGTATTTTCTATAGTTCCTGCTGTTGATTACTTGGTCTTGGATGACAAGCATGAATCCTTCAGTCTCAGGGAAGACCATCCTGCTCGTAAGCCATGCACCAGAAGCCATTTGATCTATGTGGTCTTAATGGAGGTCATTGTAGTGTCTACCATGGAGCATGATAGAGCTCTCTGGGCAGGAGGGGACTTCTCACTTAAGCTGTGTTTTTCTGGAAGTAATCATTTGGATTAACTATCACTATTTTCTGTTGTTCAATGAGGTCTATTGGCCCCCTTCCTCCTTTCCAAGCTATTATCCTTGCATCCTTTTCTCATTCTTACTTGCATCCGTTTTTCTGTTCGGCCATGATGTTTTGGCTCTCCAAGTGGTCCGATATCTTCTTTGTTATGCAGCTTATCAGGTCTCCCAATGTACATCATTGGAAGACAGATGAACTTCCTGTATTTTGCTGGGTTTCTTGTATCTTGGCCTTTAGCCTTCAGATATGTAATTCCTTGAATAAAAGACTGGGATGAATATGTCTCTGGGTGCCTTATCATTCGGGTGAACTGCTCTGCTAGGTGCTTGTGTGTGCAAGTGAGCTTCTTGTACCAGTAGTTGTGGATATTATCTATTCCTGGGGTTTGCAAGTTGTGGAACTTCCTCATTGACTGTTGTACTTCTTCCTCCTGAATCTTCCATTCTCTCATCTCTTGTATGTCTTTGGTTTTCTTCTGTTCTAGTTCTAACCAGGGTGGCTCAGCTGTTACGTCTTACTTCACTGCTCCTTATGTTGCCCCAGAACTGCTCAATCATCTTCTGCTTGGGTGGCCCGTTTCCATCTTTCCCATCTTGTCCAATACTCCGGTAGAAGGCTCTTTGGTTTTCATCGAAGATTCAGTTGTTTATTTTCCTTTAGGAACTCTATTTGTATTCTCCTAGTCTCTGATTTTTGATCTCATTGTCTCTCTTGAGAAGGCGCCTCTATAGCCAGGTGGGAAGGAGCAGCAGTGCGTAGCAGCTTCTTGATTAGACCGGGGTTCGAGCCTGTCACCACCAAATATGGAGAATGCGGAAAGGTCAGGGAATGACCACCGCATATCCCCGGAGCAATATGGCCTTAGTTGCTAATGCTCTTAAAAACCAAATAACAACAAATAACAACTCTCTTGAGGATGTTCTTCACTTTTCCAATCAATTTCTTACTCCTATTACCACATTGGTACTGGGTCAATTATCCTATCTTGACTTTTAATTCTTCTATCTTCAGCTGAAGTCGTCTTTCCCATGCTGGCAGTTCCTTCTTTTTTCAGTTCTTCTGCTGCTGTTTCTCTTCCATTAATCCTAGTGGCTGTTATGGCAGCACAACATACAGCTGTGTGCATAGGCAGATTCAGGTTGGGGGGGGGGGTCTGGGGCACATTCCCCATCGTTTTTCGGAGCATATACACCAATTGTTTAAATTTCCTTCAATTCAAAAAAAAATTTTTTTTTTTCATTGTTAACATAGGATTTTATCTATTTTTGCATTGTGGCTTAGTTATTTTCAACTGACTACAGTTGCCAACACCGATGCTGATGTAATCGCTATTATAGTTCAAAGTGTCACACAGTTTGGTCTTGTATAATGTTGACTTCAAAGTAATTCAGACTTTAGCTGTGTGCCTGTGTCTGCCAGTCACATTATGTTTGAGTGTGCTATATTTATTTTGTTCTGTGCATTATTTTGTGCCTTGCTTGTGCACAAACAAGGCACAAAATGGTGTCCCGTCACAAATGTTGCCCCTCCTGTCATTTTTTTCTAGATCCACCATTGCCTATGTGGATGACCTCCAGTGTTGCATTCTGGTATTATTTTCTAAGTAAGACTAAATGCAGCTAGGCATAATATTTTAAGTTATATTTATCTATATAATATTGGTGTAAAAACACCATAGACAACTCTTAAATGAAAACTATAATAGTAGCGCAAAATGGCATAATTTCAACCCATTTGCAATACCAGGGTGCCTGCCCGAACCCACCAATGAATGCCAACAAGCCTTGAAATGGTGCCATCTGGGTGGTGGTACCCAATGAGAATAAGTAACAATAGTCTTCTCTATTAGTGAAGCATTACTTATTCGAGGCAGTGCAATACATGGTAACTCGTTGTGAAGGATGAGCAATATGAGATACAATTGAAATGATGCCCTTTTACACTACTATCGTAGTTTTCAAATAAGAGTTGTCTACAGTGTTTTTACACCAATATTATATAGGTATTATTTTCAGATTGAGGTGATCTGTGACTCTCCACAGGATTCTGTGGGTCTCTGCTTCGGTATCATGTGTCTTTGTGGGTCCATTCCCTTGAATTCTATTAGGACCTTCTTCCACTCCTCTTCTATTCTGGATATCACGACCTCATCTCTTTCCACAACTGCTCTGGGTTGTATTTCTTCTTGCTCTTCCTCCGCTGATTTCATTTTGTCCATATTCTTTCTTCTTTGTAGTTGGTTTCTCACATCCTGCTTGAATTTTTTCCAAGATTACAAGGTGTATCAGGTTCTTCGTGACGATCATCCTTCTCTGGTCCACTATTTGCTGTTCAGTGACCTGAATATCTGGGAATCATTCCAACCACTTGGTGTGTAGTCTCATCCTGTACATTGTCATATTGGTCTCTAGCTTTGTTATTTCATAGTATGTTTGCATGATGAATGTATTCATTTCAATGGTCAACTTCATGCATCGGCATTTTCTTCCTTCCTGGGTGGTTACTAGCACAGTTGTGCAGGAAGCACTTCCAATTAGTTGGGCTGGATGGTCTTGCCCTTCCCTTGTGGTAGCCTTATGGGGAACAGAGTTGCTTGCTCCACTGTCTTCATCGGGAGACTTTCTTCAACTTTTTGAACCGACCCCTCTGCCTAAGGCCTGAACACAAGTGACTTTATCCTGCACCACACTTGATACAGTATAATTATTATTTCTCTTTGACATCATCATCCATCTATGGAGGTGGACCTGTTTAGCTTCAGCTTACATCCGCTGGTAGTGTTAGTTCTTGGATGCAAAACCAGATAGTGCCACTATCTGCCTCAGCCATCACTTCAACCTTGGGGAGAGGTAGGCTTGCTGAAGCAACTTTCATGATTATTATTATTATTGTTATATTAAACCCTAATTTTTCTTTTATTTATATATTCGTCAAAAAATAAATAATGTCCCTGCAATTGTGATTACATTTTGAAACTATATTGAAAATCTATATAGAATAAAAAGACAAGAATAAAAATCTTTAATACTTGAAACACAAAGTTCTTTGCTTATCACCACAAATGAGAAGTACATTCTCCTAAGATAACAATGGGAAGAATACAAGTTACACATTTCCTCTGCCAACATTGGCTTGAGTACTCAGGGTACTAGAGTATATTACGAAAATACATCCACCCCCAAAAGGGGCTTTCTGCTATGAAGATCAATACAAAATATCTATTCAGCTTGTCAGAAATTTATGAGACTTAATTTCCACAGATACAAGGATTTATCTTATTGACAAAATGTATTGTTGTAAATCCAGGACTACAGATACAATAAAAACAATATTTATTGGGGATTTTAAAATTTTATTGAACCTACATACTAAGCTTGTCCAAATATATACTTCGTAAGGAAATTTTTCCCCTTGGTGCAGTCTCCACACTTGTTCAAGTGTGGAGACTGTACCTAGGGAAAAAAAAAAAGTCTCGGTCCAAACACAGGCAATGCATCTAGTGAGATCAGCAAATAGGATGCCCATATGAGGAAAGACTTTGAATATGTGGACAAAGCTTGTTAACTAAGCACTAATTGAGGTGTTCTGAGAGGAGGAAGTAAAATGAATATGAAATTTTCAGTGTTATGATTCCAGAACTATGGACCATACATTCAAATTGGAGGAGCAGAGGTTTAGAATGAATTGCAGGAAGTTTTCTTTTAGCCAATGAGTTCATTACTGGAATAAATTGCCTTCATGGGTGGTTGAGGCTGGGCAGCTTCAGGAAGTTCATGGATCAGCTGGATAGGTGCCTTCATGAGGAGGGAATCAAATAAATAGTTTATTTTATTTATTTATTATTACATCATAATTTTTTTTCGCTGATGCAGCAAATGTGTAGGGCTTCCTTGCACCATATGGCTAATACTGATAATAATTGTGCTTTTATGCAGGTTAACAGCTAATAAAAAAATTAAATGAAAAATGAAATAAAATAAGAATGTGAATTTTACTATTAATAAACATTACTGAAAAATAGATGTATGTTTAATTTGTTTTTAATCTTTATTTCGTTCCAGTAAAGATGGTCATATATTTAAATTAGCAGATAAAACCTGTCCCCCTGTCATTAATGGTTCAATTCAGATAGAATTGTGAAAACAGTGACATTCTGATTATTAAAAACAAAGCTATCTACTTACATTCAGGAATTTTCAAGATTTCTTCCCATTCTTGAGCTATTGGGTTTACTAAGAAAAGAAACTCAAAGAACAAATGTGCAGCAATTAAGATTTCTATTGCTGTTCTCAGAGGTACTATACTTAGAGACAACAGCACATCAGGACCCACACTTCCTCCATAGGTCAAATAACCACTGACAGATATTGGAAGGAAAAGAGTAAGCACCCCTGTCAGAGGAAACAAACATTTGAATTCATACAAATGATGAAAAGGGTATGACAATTTAATCCAATCATATTGTAATAAGCTAAGGTAGTCAAGATTTAAGTAGTTATACTTAAAACTAAAAGCTACTGTGACTTAAAAGCTACTGAGGCCATATTGCACCTATTATAAATCACGTGAGAAATGGGTTTCATTTCAAGATCTGATTCTCTTAAATTTAGTAATATTTAAGTATTAATTTAAGTATGATAAGGATTTCTTCAATGCTTTGCCTATTTTCTAAGATATGTTGTGGAGATAACGTTTTGCATGAGCGGGAGAGCGAGATATATGCTGTTTATCACCCTTAAGAAAATACCATTAATCCAACAGTAGTGGCATCCTCACTTGTGGAAAATACGGTGGCCAGTCACCTAACAAGTGACCAGACTTTGTTTTAATTTCTATAAAAGGTTTTGGGTTATTTTGAATTCTGTTTCTACAGTACCAACATTTCAAATTCTCTTGATGGATTGAAATGTTATTATATATGATTATTTTATAAAACAAAAAATTTTAATTCTGATGAAAATTTAAAAAAAAAAAAATTCTGCATAAAATAATAAACATGAGTCTATTATCTCTTCCCTTTTTCCAGTTTAAAAGACTGTGAAGTATATAAAATTTCAAACATACACATATCAGGGGGTCACATCTGGTGAGTATGAGCCTGGCACACCCGGGGTCCTGAGCTGGATATCATCATTCTTCTCTTTCTTGGTGATTCTCTTTTACTTCTCTCTCTCTCTCTCTCTCTCTCTCTCTCTCTCTCTCTCTCTCTCTCTCTCTCTCTCTCTCTCTCAGGCCTCCTTACACCATATAGCTAATAATAATAATAATAATATATTTCTGTTGAACACCTGACAGTTAACTAGTTTTAGTTTTAGTATCTGAAAAAAGTTTTGGATTCTTTTGAATTCTGCTTTGACAATACCAATAGTTCATTTTTTCTTAATGGAGTGCAATACTTATTGTAACTTTTTAGTCTTTAATAAAACATATTTTAAAAATATATATATTTTTGTACCTTTTATTCACAAGAAAAAATAATAATAATAAAAAAATTTAAAAAAAATACATATATATATATACAGGGTGTTTCAGTTAAACGTTTCAGAACTTCTAAGAGGGGTAGGGTACATCCTGACAACTCGAAATCATATAGCAATGTGGGGTCGGAAATGCTTTCCTGAAGCGGTGTTGTACACAGAAGCACCATAAAGAAAAGAGACCATAAGTGAGAAATCGTTTTAATAATACATGAGAAGAAGCAAAACGTACATGGATTAAAGTAAGTGTTCGAAGTTTCTTCCACGGGCTACAATGCACACCTCACATCTCCGACGCATGGACATCCGAACATTCTGGAATACTCCAGGCAGCGTGTCCAGACACAGCAACCGGAGGATTATGCACCTCGTATTGCTTTCGCACAGTGGTACTTTGGAAAATGTGCTACAAATCCCCTTTTTCCTGCTGAAGTGTTGTTTTCCGATGAGGCAACCTTCACAAGGGAAGGAATTTTCAACACGTATAACGACCATATCTGGGCGGTCGAGAACCCGCATGCAATACGACGTCGTGCAGCACAGATTCGATTTTCGGTCAATGTATGGGCCGGTATTATGGGAGATCACCTCATCGGACCTTACCTGTTACCGTGTCGTCTAACCGGACCTATCTACTTGACCTTTCTGCAGCAAGTATTGCCACAACTTTTGAGAGATGAACAGATTTCTGCATGGACGCAACAGACAATGTGGTTCCAACACGATGGAGCCCCTGCCCATTATAGCGGAGATGTTCGTAACTACCTGGATGTCACATTTGGTCAACAGTGGATCGGACGTGGTGGTCCCGTGCGTTGGCCTGCTCGGTCACCCGACCTATCATGTCTTGATTTTTATTTCTGGGGTCATATGAAATCGCTAGTTTATGACACCCCTGTTGACAATGCTGAGGAGCTGGTTGCAAGAATCGCAGTAGCTGCCGAAGAAATTCGAAATTCGCCTGGAATATTCCAGAATGTTCGGATGTCCATGCGTCGGAGATGTGAGGCGTGCATTGTAGCCCGTGGAAGAAACTTCGAACACTTACTTTAATCCATGTACCTTTTGCTTCTTTTCATGTATTATTAAAATGATTTCTCACTTACGGTCTCTTTTCTTTTTATGGTGCTTCTGTGTACAACATCGCTTCAGGAAAGCATTTCCGACCCCACATTGCTATATGATTTCGAGTTGTCAGGATGTACCCTACCCCTCTTAGAAGTTCTGAAACGTTTAACTGAAACACCCTGTATAGTGCAACTGCAATATAATGCATATGTCAGGTGAAAACTCTAATATCCACATTATAGCCAAAAAAAAATTACCATTCTTTTTTCCAGATTTTTTTATGTAAATACAGTTTACTTAGTAAATAAATACTTTATTTACTAATGATTTATGAGTATACAGACTAAAAGATAAAATATTAAAGATTATATCATTCCCTTTAAACTCTCATTAATACAAACTCGGTTTATACACAGTACTCATTTATATGAAGAACATGCCATTCCCCTTTCCCGTCTGAAAGAATAGGCTTTTCTATGTAAATATATTCATTTATTACAAAATTCGGTTAATCAAATTACAAAGTTCATTTTCAAATTTGTATCACAAAGTTCATTTTCATCCTGTGAGAAACAAATATTGTTATTTTGTAAGTTCAATACAAACCTTGGCATCATCATCAGCCATTTTCAATCCACTGCAGGATGAAGGCCTCTCCAGCAACTTTCCAGTTCGTTCCGTTTTGAGCACTGGCCATCCATTTACTACCCACAAACTCATGAATTTCATCTATCCATTTCCGCCTTTGTCTTCCAGGTTTTCTTCTAGCTCCTCTTGGGTACCATTCTGTTATTTTCTTAGTCCATCTGTCATCATGTCTTCGAGCTATGTGTCCTGCCCAAGACCATTTTAGTTCTTTAGTTTTGATAGGAATGTCCTTTACTTGAGTTTGCTGCCTAATCCATGTGTTTCTCTTCTTATCTAACCGTCTGATTCCCAATATAAATCGTTCCATTCTTCGCTGTGTAGTTCTCAGCTTCTCTTCCATTCTTTTGGTGAGTGCCCAAGTTTCACTTCCATAAGTCATGGTGGGGAGTATATATTGGTTCATTATTTTACGTTTCAGACAAACTGGGATATTGCTCTTCAGTATGTGACTATATTTCCTGAATGCTATCCATCCAAAATTTATTCTCCTCTTGACTTCCAGCCATTTATCATTATTACAGCTAATAACTTGTCCCAGATAAGTATATGACTCCACCTTTTCAATTACTGCTCCTTCAATCATTATTTCCCTTTCTGTAGCATACTTGTTCATCATTACTTTTGTTTTAGCCATATTCATCTTTAGTCCAAAATCCTTACTAACTGTGCATAACTGATTAAGATTTTCCTCTAATTCTTTGGGATGGTGGCTTATGACCACAATGTCATCTGCAAATCGTAAATGGTTTAGGTACTCTCCGTACCTTGGCATAGTTAGCATTAACATCTTGGCATAGTTAGCATTAACATTAGTAGGGTATATGATGCAAGAAAGCAAGCTCATAAAGCATCAGCCAAAAAAAAAAAAAAAAACACCCTTCCCATTTCACTCATCCATTCACTCCAAATGTTTGTCTAGTTCTGCCTTGAACTTATTTAGGTTGCTGACCTCCACTAAGACAGATGGAAGTTTGTTCCAGCTATCAACCACCCACTGGCTAAAGGCGAATTTCCACACATCTAGTCTACAATTGTCTTTCCTCAATTTGAATTTATGCCCTCTCTTTTTTTTTTTTTTTTTTTTTTTTGGTTTGGTAGTTGTTGGCGCATCGGCTTCTGTGGCCATAGTGCACCTCCCAAGGTTTTTGCAGTACTTTGATCCAAGCCCGAGGCGGGAATCGAACCCACGACCTTTGGGTTGCCAGGCAGGCAGGCACTTTACCCACCTGGCTAGCCCGGTCGGCTTATGCCCTCTCAGATGAGTAATCTGAGCAAGAGGAAGAATCCAGCATTGAGCTTGCTCAATCCATTCAAGGCTTTATACATCTCAATAAGATCACCTCGCATAGTTGTCCCTGGCCCCAAGCCAGAGGACAACTATGGAACTCATCCTATTTGGAAAAAATGGGAAAGCATTACTATTGTATTTGAAAAGATGTGAAAAGTTGCATAAATGTGATAAGTGATTTGGATAAGGCTCTCTTGAGTTGGTTTACACTGAAAAGAAAATTGTATTCCTATTAATAGTCCTCTATTGAAACTACAAGCTGAAAAATTGGCTCGTTAACTTGGATATGCAGATTTTGTTTGCAATTATTCAAAAAAAAAATAATAATAATAATATAGTTTATGACATGATAAGTGGCAAAACTGATGTTAACAAAGAAATGAGTAATGACTGGACTGAAAATGTATGGCCATATATAAGAAAGGGTTTCTGTGAAAGACATTTTCAATGTTCATGAAGCCAGTGTGTTCTATAAATTACTTCCCCCCCACCCCTACATACCCCATATGTTTAAGGGTGAAAACTGCACCAGCAGAAAATTATCCAGAGAGCAACTAAATGTTCTGATTTTTTCAAATGAGTGGAAGTAAAAAAAAGAGAACTCTTAGTAATAGGCAAATACAAGAATCCAAGATGTTCAATTTAAAAACATTAAAAATCCTCCACTAACATACCAAGCTAACAAAAAAAAAGCGTGGATGACATCATCCATTTTTGAAGAAGTGCATAACTGCAACAAAGAGCTCAGAAAAAAAATAAGAAATTTTGTTGATTTTTGACAATTGTCCATCACATCCCACTGATCTCAATCTACCCAACATCAAGCATGTATTTTTACCACTGAACTCAACTTCTGTTCTCCAACCTATGGATTAAGGTGTTATTAGAAGCTTCAAATGCCATTTTAGAAATATTTTAATATTGGAAACTACAGAAATCTATTGAAAGAAAGAAAAAAAGAAAAAAATTCAAATTTCAGTTCTTAATACCATCTGATTCATGAGCAAAGTGTGGGATAAGGTCACATCACAGACTATCAAAAACTGGTTGAATAAGGCAGGACTAAAAAGCCATGGAAGCTGATGAAGACACTGAAGAAAATGATGACAGTATTCTGTTAACAACATGGTTCAAGGAATATAACTTGGATACCGGGTTGGCATGTGTCGACATTTATGAGATCAGGGACAACAACAACCAAAATGTCGAAAAATGAGGGCATTCTCGAAGCTGTTAGAAAAAAAAAAGGTTTTCAAAGACAGCGAGGAAGAAGACTGTGGTCAGTGTTCAGTTAATGCAGCATAGTGGGACAAACTGTTTAAAAAACTCTTTCTTTGTTTTATGAAACCAATAACATCAATCCCAAATTTAGATATTATCTCAGCAAAATGAAAGACATTGCTCATAAATTTAACCTTAAAAGAATAAAACAAATGATATTGGAAGACTTCTTTGAACAATAAAAACAATGTACATATTACAGGAAGAATTTTTAATAGTGAAATTATTTTTCTTGTGAATTATTTATATAGTTTTTTTTTTTTTTTTTTTTTTTTTTTGATTTGGTAGTTGTTGGCGCATCGGCTTCTGTGGCCATAATGCACCTCCCAAGGTTTTTGCAGTACTTTGATCCAAGCCCGAGGCGGGAATCGAACCCGCGACCTTTGGGTTGCCGGGCAGGTACTTTACCCACTCGGCTAGCCCGGTCGGCTATTTATATAGTGCTTAAATATATCAAATAAATTGTTAATCATGAGCTATGATTATTCAGTGTTGTTTTCATCCCTTTTCATAAGTACAGTATATATCTATGTGCATGTGTGTGATAAATATAGTGAGTAACAGCAAAAGTAACATATAAGTACAATAATGGATATAATGAGCAATATTCTTTGGTCTCTTGGATCTCATTATAACCAAATTCAACTGAATTTATTTCTGATGTTCTAGAATTTACCGTGTTTTGAGAAAATTAAATCAAAACCAAACTGTCTGGCCTATCGGAGTGCGGAAGTGAAGTTGTGTGATTTCTCCATAAATAACTTCTCAGTTCACGTATATATTTGTCCAGTTTAGCCCTTAGCAGTTTTTTTCCATCCAAAGTGTAACTTCTAGTCAAAGAAAGGATATCTCGTTTTGTTGCTTACAAAAATTTTCTTTGTAACTAATGTAAATGCACTTGACAACGATAGCTCTATTCCCCTCCAGAGGTAGCTGTTTGCAATTAGCATTCCACTGATATATGCAACTCTAGCTGAGGGGAGAAACTGGGTATCTACAGTAATTAGTCAATGATGAGTCCTGTTTACAAAAATTACTCTGCACATGAATACTGAATATCTCAAAATGAATATACAGCCAATTTTTAACTAATATTAAAAAATTTCCTCTCTTGGAAATATGGTAATAGGATGTACAGTAGATACGAGTATATACAGCAGTATTCACTTTTTCCAGTTTCCTATATGAAATTGCTAATTCTTTGAACACACTACTTTTTTTTTTTTATATAATTCATTTTAGGAGATGTGATCATACAAACTGTATATCCAAAACTGCGGAATGACGAGGCTTGTTATATCAAGGTTGCACTGTGTGTACATATATACTGAAAGGACAGAATTCATGGAATACCTGGTTCCTGGGCAATGAGACACTGTCACCCTCTCACTAGTGGATGAACCCACAGCTTGGCAGGTATATAGGTACACTGCATTCACATAGATGGCAATTCGATATCAGTATGGATAAATGTTGTCAGTTAACAAACTCTGAAAAAGGGATGATAGTGGGTGCTCGAAGCATGTATCACTCTATCATGGAAGTGGTACAGAAACTGCACTATCCCCATTCGACGTGGACAGCACTGTGGGCACAGAAGGTGGTGGATCAACGTGGTCATTGATGTCTGTCTCACATTGTTTCAGCCAACTGGAGATTAACAGTGGCACAAATTACTGCTAAGTTTTGCCAGAAGTGTTTCCACCAAGACCATCAGACAACCATTAGCTGCAATAGTATATGGGAGCCATCGACCCACCAGAGTCCCATTGCTAACACCAAGACACAGGACACTATGCCTCAACTGGGTGAAAGAACATCGACATTGGACCTTGGATGATTGGAGACAGGTCTCCTGGTCTGATGATTCCCATTTCCAGTTATTTCGAGAAGATGGGAGGGTACATATCTGGCAGAAACCGCATGAAGCTATGTGCCTGCCATGTCAACAAGGAACTGTTCAGGCAGGTGGACGGTCGGTAATGGTCTGGGGCATGTTCAACTGGCACACGTTGGGACCTCTGGTATGTCTAGATGCATCTCTGAATGATCCAGGTTGCGTGTCCATCCATGCACACCATCTGCATCCCTTCATGGTCATTGTGCACCCACAGGCCAGTTGACTCTTCCAGCAGGACAATGTGCCTCCCAACAAAGCTGTGGTGACTAGAACATGGTTCTAAGGGCATTCTGCAGATTTTACCACCATGGAATAGCCTCCCTGTTCACCGGACATGAACCCGGTGGAGCATCTTTGGGATGCTGTGGAAAGGTCCATGCGAGCTCTGGATCCTCCACCCAGGAATGTGACGGAATTATGGATAGCAGTGCAGCAAGCACAAATGGAAATACCTGTGGAATGCTTTCATGAACTAGTGGACTCAAATGCTTCGCCATGTGACTGCCGATATCCGGGCAAAAGGTGAGCCTACCTATTACTAGATAGGTATCCCATGACTTCTGTCCAATATACACACACATATAGACAGTAATTAGTGGCAAACATTTATTTGACATAATATTAACAATGGAGTACGAGATGGATGCATTTCATGATGTTACAACAAATGCTCGAAGGTTCCACCATGAGACACGATGCATGCGTGACACCGACGCAGCATGGATTGGCGGACACAGTTGACCACACCTGGAGTTTCTTTGACAGTAGCAGCAGCACAGATGAGTCTCACCACGAGATCCATTTCCGTCTCCACAAGCGATTCATACACGATAGATTTGAGAGCCCCCCCCACAGAAAGAAATCAAGGCTTGATAAATCAGGTGAGCGTGGGGGTCAGGCAACGGGTCCACCACGGCCAATCTATCGACGCCGAAAATGCCTGTTCAAATGGTCACGAACACACCTTCCATAGTGGGCAGGCGCCCCATCATGTTGAAACCAAATGTTGCGTCTCACATTTGCTGGAACATCATCAAGTAACCCTGGTAGAACTTGTTCAAGAAAGATCCGATATTTAGCGGAGTTCGTGCGGGATGGTAACAGGTATGGGCCGACTAAGCAGTCACCGACCATACCTGCCCACACATTGATTGCGAAGCGATGTTGTGCCACATGGGGGCACACACTGTGTGGGCCCTCTGCTAATCCATACACTAGGTGCATGTCTGCCAGCTCACAGTTCGTATATCGATGCATGCTCTTCGTGCGGCGACTACTGCTTGAATGAGTAAACCAGAAATTTTCCCTCTTGCGAACTGATGAACAGCACCGCGTACCGACTTACGGTGATTTTTCCGGTTGTGGGTTCCTATGCGATTCACATTCCGTTAACGGAATGTGAATCACATAGGAACCTCCCCTAAACATCGGTACCAATATTTTTGAGACACCCTGTATATATATATAAATTCAGGAAAGAATTATAAAAAACATTTTAGACAAAATATGAACATCGGTCTATAAGTTTCTTTCCATTTTTCAGTTTAAAAGACCATATATATATATATATATATATATATGGTCTTTCAAACTGAAGACCATATATTTAGGGAATTTCAACCAGACACATGTGTATGTATTTCTATTCATTACGTATATAAATAGTTACAAAAAATTAAAAACATACATTTAACTTTAATTGAATTTAACTGAATATATACATGTGTATATTCAGTACTATTAGTTAATTTCATTTTCAGATTTATTGCAAATTTGGCCTGCTGTGTCACCTATGAAATTTGAAAAATGATGAGGTGTGGCAATAAAGTTCCCAGACTAGTGCTGTTTATAGTCGTGTTCAAAGAGTTTTAAAATAAATGGAAGTAATACGTTATAATTCAAACAGATGGTGGTACAGAGATCAGAAGGCTGATAGGCTATAAGTAACAACCAGTTTTCATTAGTAGTGTTAACATTCCATGTAATGATTTTGCAATTGAGCAATGAACAAATATCGCCTTAAACTGGGAAAATATGCAATAGCAACTTTTGAAATGTTAAAAACTGTTTGATATGAATAAGCAGATGAATCAAAGGCCTGTGCAAAATTTGTGCTGCACATCCTAGCAGATGAATAGAAGCAACGAAGAGTCTCATAATGTCAAGACTTCATCCAGACTTATCAAGAAAATATATTGTCACTGGGGATGAGTGTTCGGTGTTTCCGAATGACCCAAGAATGAAGCACCAGAGTATGCAGTGGACTTCAAAATCATCCCAAAGGCCCAAAAAGTTTTGTTTATAGAAGTCCATAATTAGCATTAGCATTAGTAGAGGCATTTGATGCAAGAAAGCAAGCTTATGCAGCATCAGCCAAAAAAAAAAAAAAAACCACTTCCACTTCACCCCTCTGCTTGTTTAAAATACCTGTCCAGCTGAACCTTAAACTTATTTAGGCTATCAACTTCCACGACAAGGGATGGAAGTCTGTTCCACCAACCAACCACCCGCTGGCTAAAGGCAAATTTCCGCACGTCTATCCTACATCTGTCTTTCCTCAATTTGAATTTATGCCCTCTCAGGTGATCATTCTGAGCGAGAGGAAGAATCCCATCAGCATTGAGCATGCTCAAACCATTCAAGGCTTTATACACCTCTATCAGATCACCTCGCTGGTGCCTAGTCTCCAGACACTGTCATTTGCAAAACTTAAGCCTTTCTTCGTAAGAGCACCCCTTTGTTCCATTCACTAATATTGTTGCCCTTCTCTGTACTCGTTCCAGCAGCTCTACATCCTTCTTGAAATGAGGCCTCCAGACCTGTATACAGTATTCTAGGTGTGGCCTGACCATTGCCTTATACAAGGGAATAATCACCTCCTTATCCCTGCTAGAAAAATTCCTATATATCATTGATAATACACCATGAGCTACTCTTGCAGCCCGTCTGCACTGCTCAGAGAACTTCATATCTGCCTGCACAACCACCCCCAGGTCCCTTTCATTCTCTACCACTGTCAGTGTAGTACCACAGAGTTGATACGTTGCTCTGGGGTTGCTGTTTCCCATATGTAGTACTTTACATTTGTCAATGTTAAACTTCATTTGCCACCTCTCAGCCCATCTGCTCAACCTTTCCAGATCCTGTTGCAGTAGCATAGTGTCAGTAGTGTCCTTGACAACCCTGCCAACCTTCGTATCGTCTGCAAACTTGGACATTAAGCTTGATATACCATCATCAATATCATTTATAAATACAGAAAACAATAATGGACCCAATACTGAACCCTGAGGGACTCCACTAATAACATTAGTCCACGATGAGCAGTGTCCATTGATTACCACTCTCTGTCTTCTCCCCCTCAACCACCCCTTTATCCATAGCAGCAATTTGCCTCCAATGCCACACTGCTCCAATTTGTGCAGCAGTCTTCCATGTGCAACAGTATCAAAAGCCTTTCTAAGATCCAAGTATATAATATCAAAATTATTCCATGCATCCAGTTCTTTTGTGACTGCATCATAGTATCCATTCAAAGGAAATGCTAGGAAGGGTGAGTGAATGATAAGTGATCCCCTGGGTGTGAAGGATGAATGTGTGAGAAAGGGTGAGTGCTGAAAAAGTAAATGTAGAAATTGAGTAAAATTAGCAAATGACTGTGGAGTTTGAGTGAAATGGGCTGTGTGAATGTAAGGGTGTAAAAGTGTGTGCCTGCATGAGTGAATGAATGTGAGAAATAGTGTGTTGAATATATAAATGTTGAAAGCAGAATGTAAAAGTATGACAGGAAGTTTGTTTAAAAAAAAAATTACTATTAGTATAATTGTTATATAAATGTGTTTTTTTTTTTGTTCAATTAGATATGTAGATAAATATTCTCCTAAATTTGATTATTTGTGTCATTTAATTGTGTAAGCTTTCTTTAAATTATTTGACAAACAAGCATTAAATTATTTTAAGTAATAATTGGACAGGCAGGACTGACAGCTTGCTGCTCAATTTTGCTTGTTTAATAAATTACCCCTCCCTGGTGTGAATGAGAATGATGGATGAATGGGGGAAAAAAAAGTATAAAAAGTTGTAAAATGTAAAAACTATAAAATGATGCCTTGAAATGTAGAGGGAAAAAAATATATAAAATGTAAAAAAAAAAAATGGTGTGTGAGCAAATTATATAAATTGCATGTTTATTCCATGGGAACCTTATAGACCCCAAAGTCATGCTATTGGCTGTTCCTAGCCGGCATGCTGTGGAATGCTGTCCCAAGTGGGAAGCAACCACCAGCACAGTTCAGCTGCTGCCATTAGGCCTTCTTAGCCACACTCCCTTGCCTGGTTCTTTGCCTCCACTCCACGAGTGAGAGGGGGAGGTTACCCCTGGTCTCCTCCCCCCCCCCCCTTATCACCCCTCTTTCTGCTCAGGGGGGCATGGGCCTGCTCCACTCATTTGAGGATAATCTTCTCTATGGACCCAATATCTCTGTCTTTTCCCCCAGCCTTCAATCTCCCCTCCCCCTCTAACTTACAACTACTAGTGTTTGAATCATTGTTAAATTGCTTGAACCCTACACCCAAAAACTTAATGACTTAATGACATCAAATCGCATAACTAGTACTCCTTTTGGCTGACCCCTATCTATAGTATTTTTTTTTTTTTTTTTTTTTTTTTTTTTAGGTCCTAGCCACTGAAATCTCAGGAAATTAGGTGGCAGGACCTGCCAGAGTAAATAACTATAATACTGGTGTATCTGGTTTGTCTCCACGGGGTGGAGTGTGGGCAATGTTGGATCTCATTAAGGGCCCAGCAGCCAAATGACCAAAGGAACAATGGTACACTACACGTGTTGAAGATCCATACACCTTTAAACCTCTGGCATTGACAGTGTTCTGTTTCGCACCTGCAATGTACACTATGCAGAGATGGGAGAAACTCCTGGTGCTATTTGACATTAAATACACTCTACATATCAATATTATTTTTGATGTCAAAACATCTTTGGCAGCACCTACTGAATTTTCAGACTGAAGTAAAACCGATTGTCAGCAAAAATACGAGAAGGATATGATGCAAATGACCACTTCCTAGATGATGCTAATGTTGCTAACTCAATCATTAACACTGATTCAGTAGAGAAAGTAGCAGGCGTGAGCATAAAATGTTACATCATTATACTAAATATTTCTGACTGAAGTAACACCATTTGGTAAAGAAAATGCAAAACACAAATGATGTCACTTTGCAAATGACACAACTCAGTCACTAACGTTGATTCGGTAGAATAAGTAGTAGGCATGAGCATAAGACGTTATATCATTCATAACTTCAGTTCTAGCTGTTCAATTTTAAAAATTTAAACGGTTTTAATTTTCTTTTGTCATCTAGTATCGAATTGTGAAAAGTGTTCAAAATACAATCTCAAGTGTATGTTTCCTAAGGATGTTTTCACATAAAATAAAACATTTTTCGCGCATAGAGAGTTCACATGCTGTTTTTTATGCATCCAGTTCCTTTGTTATTGTGTCATGTTATTCAATCAGATTGGCCAGATAACAGTGCCCTTAACAAATCAAATGCTATCACTGCAGTAACTGCATTTCTGTCTAGATGATCCTGCATTACTGCTTTAACCAGTGACTCCATTATTTTTTCCTGGAACAGAAAAACTAATAGGTCTGTAAATACTCATGTCTCCCTTTGTGACTTGGGAATACATCAACCTTATACATCCCCTGTATCCAGAAAAGCTCTCATAAAGGTTTTCTTACCTCTTTTTTGCCTCCTTTAATATAACTGCATAGATCCCATCCACCCCAAGTGCCTTTTTTTTTTTTAGCTTTAACTATTTCTCCCCCACTTTCCTCTCAGTTATCACAAAATCATTCAGTTCTCTGCCAGTACTTCTTTACTTACTTACATAAGTAAGTAAAGAAGTCTTTGCTGCTTTTTCTTTGCACTTCTCATAAAGTGAATTAGATTGCCTAACCACCACTGCCACTTAATTGCAAACTAGGTATAAACAAAGCATCTCCAATTACCTGATAATTTATATGCATATCATGCATTCCACAATTCTTATCAGTTCATCAGACATCCATTCAGATCTATGCATTGAAGTGTATCTCTTAGTTGGTATTAAAAAACCTAGCAGCGAAAACATCCCTTAATGCTTCCTATTTAGAATTTTCTGTTGATAACTTCAGTTGGTCCTACTGCCTAGAGTTTAAAAACTGTCTAATACTGCTGTAGTCACCTTTATGAATGCAAAAGCCCTTTCCCCTTCACTTGAAAATAGTTACATCTAAGTAAATCCCACATCAATACAATGCGATCACTGCCACCTAGTGGTACTGTTATCTGCAGGTTCTTAACGGATGGAGAGTCACTGCAGGTAATCAGATCGAGGGTGCTGCTTTCTCTTGTTGCCTCTCTGACATGCTGGTATTAGGTCTAACAACCATAGTGTAGGAAACAATCTTCCAATAACTCCACGAAAGTGTTGCTACTGTGTGAGTAACTAATCCACAAGGTACAGTCAATATCTGTAAAATTAGAGCCTTCCATTATAAGACATTCTGATTTACTGGCCCACTGTATATGTGTGTACAGGTGTTCATTATACTCATCACAGTCATTGGGCCTATAACACACTCCTTCCCTCATTTTTGTTTTGCCAGTGCTTATGTCACACCAAACTGACTCAACATTGTACTGGCCACCTGTCCATTGGATACACTGCCTTAGATTTAAATTTATTTATTATGCTCCTAGCATTAGCATACGTACAAGTATACCTACAACTGTTTTGCTCTTAGTAATCCTAACACAGCTCATATATTTGCTTGTTTAAACAGGACCAACAGGTCTTAAAATCCCCTGACACCTTGCTTTACAGGCTGCTGCATGTTCTAACAAAAGCAGTGCAAGAATCACTTTCATCTCTGCCTGAGGTTACTGTAATCTATTAGTTTGTGTATCTCACATGTGGAAATCTGCTGTACACCAATGGAAACAGTGAAAGGAGTGAAGGTGAGTTGGGTTTCTGGTCCATAAAGATTTTAAAAACAACATTTTGGAATTCAAAAGTACATCACCAAGGGTGTCAAGACTAATACTCAAGATTTCTAAGAGGTACAAGCTAAAGATTATAATGATTTATGCACCAACATCGAGCCATGATGATGAAGAGGTTGAAGAAATGTACACCGAAATTGAGTCCTCTAGATGAGCAGAAAACCCACTACACTATTATTATGGGGGACTTCAATGCTAAGGTTGGAAAAAGGCAAAACAGTGCAGAAAGAGGAACTATAGGAAATTTTGGAATTGGTGAAAGAAATAAAAGAGGTGAAAGACTTGTGGAATTTGCAGAATCTCAAGGACTGTCAGTAATGAACGCTTTTTTCATGAAAAGGGTGAACAGAAAGTGGACATGGAAGAGTCCAAATGGATTAACAACTAATGAAATCGACTTCATCCTCACTAACAGAAGATATATTGTGAATGATGTTACCGTCCTGAATAAGGTAAATGTTGGAAGTGATCACAGAATGGTAAGATGTACACTTGATATAGATGTAGGAAAGGAAAAAACTGACTCGAGTAAATAATACAAAGGTCTTTGAAATAACAGAGGAGGAGAAAAAGCAGTATGTACTGGAACTTAAGAACAAGTTTGAGCTTCTGCAGACTGCTCAGGACCAAGATATTGACGAGGAATATTACAACTTTCTGAAAGTGATAAAGCCCAAGAAACCTATAGGGAAACAGAAATCCAAAGAAGAAAAAATTAGTCAAGAAACACTTGTCATGATGAACCGAAGACAACAAATGCACTGATAGGGAGACAAAAACACTGATAGGGAGAAAATTGAGTACACTGAGTTATGCAAAGCCATTAGAAAGAGACTCAGAGAGGACATAAGAAGATTTAACACAAGAAAAGTAGAACAAGCATTAAGGGAAAACAAAGGATTTAAATCAGCAGTCATGAGCAGTAATACAGAAAGACAAATGATACTGAAACTGAAGAATAGCGATGGTGTACTAATAAACAGCAGAGAAGGCATAATTCAAATAGCAGAAGACTACAAGGAGCGAGGGAATGATGCCAGCAGTGGGGAAGATGGATTGCAAATTAGCAACACATACGACATATCCGATATTCTTCCCGATGAGGAAAAAAATGCATTGAAGAAAATGAAGAATCAGAAAGCCCTGGGGGAAGATGAAGTTACTGTAGAGTTGTTAAAGTTGGGAGGAAGAGACATAACACAAAAACTGGCAAGGCTCTTCACAAAGTGCATTAGAAAAGGTGTGACGGCTAAGCAGTGGAATAATGTAATCATAGTTTTGCTGCATAAGAAAGGAGATAAATCAGAAATTGGAAATTATAGACCAATTAGCTTGTTATCCCACATCTACAAGTTGTTCACAAGGGTCATTACTAACAAATTAGAAAGAATACTTGATGAGAATCAACCGAAAGAGCAGGCTGGCTTTAGGACAGGATTCTCAACTATGGATCACCTTCACATAATATCACAGCTAATGGAGAAAGCAAATGAATATAAAACACCATTATGCCTGGCATTTGTGGATTATGAAAAGGCATTTGACTCCATACAGCATAAGGCAATGTTTCGGGCACTGGAAAGACAAGGCATAGATACCCCATATATTATGATTTTGAAGAAAATATATGAGAGTGCTACCTCCTTTATTAGACTAGACAAAAACAGTAGCAAATTTAAAATCAAGAAAGGAGTTCGACAAGGAGACACAATATCTCCGAAGCTGTTTACTGCTGCCCTTGAGGAAGCTTTCAGAAGATTAGACTGGTCGCAGAAAGGAGTCAATGTGAACGGAGAGTACCTAAACCATTTACGATTTGCAGATGGCATTTGGTCAATAAGCCATGATCCCAAAGAATTAGAGGAAAATCTTAATCAGTTATGCACAGTTAGTAAGGATTTTGGACTAAAGATGAATATGGCTAAAACAAAAGTAATGATGAACAAGTATGCCACAGAAAGGGAAATAATGATTGAAGGAGCAGTAATTGAAAAGGTGGAGTCATATACTTATCTGGGACAAGTTATTAGCTGTAATAATGATAAATGGCTGGAAGTCAAGAAAAGAATAAATTTTGGATGGATAACATTCAGGAAATATAGTCACATACTGAAGAGCAATATCCCAGTTTGTCTGAAACGTAAAATAATGAATCAATGTATACTCCCCACCATGACTTATGGAAGTGAAACCTGGGCACTCACCAAAAGAATGGAAGAGAAGCTGAGAACTACACAGCGAAGAATGGAACGAATTATATTGGGAATCAGACTGTTAGATAGGAAGAGAAACACATGGATTAGGCAGCAAACTCAAGTAAAGGACATTCTTATCAAAACTAAAGAACTAAAATGGTCTTGGGCAGGACACATAGCTCGAAGACATGATGACAGATGGACTAAGAAAATAACAGAATGATACCAAAGAGGAGAAAGCCTGGAAGACAAAGGTGGAGATGAATAGATGAAATTCGTGAGTTTTTGGGTAATAAATGGATGGCCAGTGCTCAAAACAGAAGGAACTGGAAAGTTGCTGGAGAGGCCTTCATCCTGCAGTGGATTGAAAATGGCTGATGATGATGATCTCAGAGGCTAGTAGTCTTCTGACCCACCTAATACTGCCTCAAAAGCATTAGCAAATATTCTTTCACCCCTTCTATTTAAGTGTATCCCATCCTTGTAGATACAGTCTCTCTCCTCTTAATAAGCACAATCCATGCTGAGAAAAATTCTACTCCATGAGAGTTGCACAGTCTCTCCAGGGCTGAATTTATTGACAAGCCTCTCATCCTGGACTCCCTCCTATGATGTCAGGACAAGAGTGCAGATCATAATTATTAGCATTCTATATTCTATTATAACAGAATCACTACATTGCTAAGTGATCTTGTGTAACTAATGGCTGAGGGAAAATAAATCTGATAAGTTGAGATTTTTGAATTGGGTGGATCAATTCTACACATTCTGGTATGTATAGTAATATGTACTTCGAGGACTAATACAGACTTTAAGAATAAACTGAGTCCTTTATTATTTGAAGTGATTTTTCACTACAACCAAAATCTTACCTGAAAATGCTATTATATTAGCCTTGGGAAATCTATCTTTATTTCTCATATCATTATGGATGGTGGGAAATGCATATACACCTCCAAAAGCAAACATAATTGTACTAAAGGCAAGGAAAAATGATGAAGTAGTAGGTGGAGGGAAAGTAGCTTGAGAACGTACATCTGCATTCTCCATTAATATACCAACAAAGAGCATGACACAGGCAAGGGTTATGGTTCCTAATGCAATTACGATAGTTCCCCTAAAATAAAAATAAAACAAGCTTTAAATAGCAGATGTGAGAATCCTTTCTTGCCTATATGAAAGAATGCATTAATTAGATTTGACAAAATAAACAGCTTAAGAGACCTTACTCTAGTTTAAAGTTTCATTAATGCAGAATATATCTTATAATGATTTGTTATATTAAAGTATCCCCAGGGAACTGAATAAAAATTCACTTTGGAAAGGAAACAAATTTCTTATGAAAAACCATTCATATTGCCTTAATTTGACTCAGTGTTGTACTCCTTTTTGAGATGTACTACTGTTTATGTATAATCTGCTATATCCTGAAAAAGGCCTCTGAGGTCAGGAAAACTCATATCTAGGAAATAAACTCATACACCGACCATTGAACAAAATTTTTACTGTAACTAAAATTTTTACAAATAGTATAAAAACAAATTATTTATAATAAACTAATGATTGTATATTGCGGAATACTAAAAACTGTAATAAAAGATCGTTTACCATAAAATAAGCTAAAATATAAAATTAAAAGCGCTAAAAACCTGGAGCTTTCGAGAGCGTCAGCTCTCTTCTTCAACAGTAATATGACTTTCTGCAACATCTCCTTAAACAGTAGGTTCACGGTACCTCCACACGTGGTATTTCTCCACGTGGTTCAATCGGCACATGGTCAGAACCGGAAGTGGAAATGTCTCGGGTATGTGGCAAATAAAATCGTTCATCCGAACTAAATACAATTGTTTCAAAAATAGGATGAATATGCATGAAACAATTGTATTAAGTTCGGATGAACGATTTTATTTGCCACATACCCGAGACATTTCCGCTTCCGGTTCTGACCATGTGCCGATTGAACCACATGGAGAAATACCACGTGTGGAGGTACCGTGAACCTGCTGTTTAAGGAGATGTTGCAGAAAGTCATATTACTGTTGAAGAAGAGAGCTGACGCTCTCGAAAGCTCCAGGTTTTTAGCGCTTTTAATTTTATATTTTAGCTTATTTTATGGTAAACAATCTTTTATTACAGTTTTTAGTATTCCGCAATATACAATCATTAGTTTATTGTAAATAATTTGTTTTTATACTATTTGTAAAAATTTTAGTTACAGTAAAAATTTTGTTCAATGGTCGGTGTATGAGTTTATTTCCTAGATATAATCTGCTAGTTGGGAGGGAGAAGAGTAATTTATGCCCTCATTTATCTGATGATATGGGTCAAAGTATTGCTTGCACTCACCTCAAGCCTGCTGCTTAATGCCACATCAGCCGATGTTAAGATGTTCTGAGGGCTGCAACATTTCAAATGAAGGGGAAGATAAAGCTTGGGATACAAACCTAAATAACTTAAAGGGGTGTGTCAGGGTAGTAAACTATTGAAGATTACTTAGTCTTAAATGTGTCTACAGTAATTTCAGGAGTTGTCAATTAAATGGCTGAATTTCAACTCCCAGTTAGGACAACTAATGCTGAAATAATAGAGCTAACAGAAATGTGGTGCCACCCACAAATTGGAAATGACAAGTTCCACTACATGTATAATGTATTTTGTAAAGATAGGGAAGATAAAAGGAGTTGAAGGGTCATACTTCCTATTAAAAGCAGTCTGAGTGCAAAAAGAGCTTTTGCCGAGTCTGAAGTTATATCTGCCAGCATAGAATCTGTGTGGTGTGAGTAAGTTGGAAGATGAAGAGAGAGATGCTGCAGTAGTTAAAGGTAATGGAACAGGTATTAACTCCAGAAGAGGGGCCTTTGACAGTTTAGGGCACTATAAGGCATCTATGAATTGGGCAGATTGCAGAGGGAGGACAAATACATTTGAATTATGAAATAATTTTAAAGCAAAAATCACAGAAGCCATGAAGGAGGAGGATGGAATTACTATTAAATATTACATCAATTAAAACTGATGTAACTCATTATAAAGCACTTACTATAATAAATTAATTTGTTTAATTTTGATGTAGTGTACGCATACAGACTGCCAATTAAATAAGAGGACTGTTATTTCTCATCTGCACCGTGAATTCTACATTAAAATAGCTCACTATTTGAACTGCTAGTGTGCTCTTTCAATACAGCACATGTGCGTGGGTATCACTTCTACAGTTCTCAAGTCGCGGCAGTTGTAACAAGACACTGGTGGTGCGCTGTGTCAGAAATTTAAAGATGGAGCAATGTTCAGCAATTAAATTTTATTTCCATTTGGATAAAAGTGTGAGAGAAGCGTTCAGAGACCCGGAAAAGGTTTATGGAGATGAGTGTCTATCCTGTACGTGCGTGCGTTCGAGTGGTCTGTGTGCTTTTCTGATGGACATGAGTCAATTTGCAGATTTTGAATTTTCAGATAAAAGAACCACAGTGATTGCAGTGTACTAATGTGGGAATTACTTAAAGATGTAACTACTACCAGGGGTAAAGGGAAGAGTTTTTGCTTTCGTAAAGGAGCTATGTTGGTCTCAGATAGTTTTTAAATTCTATACAGTGGAACCAACTGATGATGTTACCAACAGCAAATTCTAAATGGGAAGCATTTAAGGAATTAATCTTGGAAGCTACTAGGCTTTTCATGCCAACTAAGAAATACTGTTCGAGGTTTAGGAATAAATGGATGTCAGATGAACTAATGACACTCGGGGTAGAGGAGAAAAATGTATGGGATGCATATAAATTATCAGGTGACACAGAAGCCTATGATAGATATAAGCAAGTCTGTAATCAAGTCACAACGGAGATTAGGAAAGCAAAGGCAGTTATGAGAAATCTTTGACAAAGGATGCAAAGAAAAACATTAAGAACTTCTTTACTTATATAAACTCTAGAAGAAAGGGGATGAATCAGATTGGCCCACTTGATATTGATGGTTCGACTGGTGATGATCCTTTTCAGATAGTTGACAAACTGAATGAATATTTTACATCTACATTCACACATGAGGAATTCTGTAGGGAAGTGGAGGACAGAATCTTATTAAACTGTGATAGGGAGCTAAATGATTTTGTAATAACTGACAGAAAAGTGGATGAGAAATTGTTGAAGTCAAACATAAGAAAGGCACCTGGGATGGATGGGACCTATCCAGTTATATTAAAGGAGGGGGCAAAGGAAGGAAGCAAATCCTTAGCCATAATTATGAGAGCATCCTTGGACTCAGGGGAGGTACCCAAAGACCAGAGATGTGCAAATGTATCCCCCAATTCACAAAGGTGATCAAAGGGTGACAAGTAATTAGAGACTTGTTAGTTTAACTTCTGTTCAGGGGGAAAATAATCGAGTCACTGGTTAAAGAAGCATTGCAGGATCATCTAGACAAGACTGCAGTAATAATTCAGACACAGCATGGGTTTGTTAAGGGGAAGTCTTGTCTGACAATTTGACTGGATACTATGATGTGGTCACAAAAGAACTGGATGCAAAAAATAATTTTGATATCATATAGTTGGATTTCAGGAAAGGTTTTGATACTGTTGCACAATCTGGAGCAGTATGGCATTAAGGGCAAGCTGCTACAATGGATAAAAGAATGGTTGTTATTTTGTTTGTTATTTGGTTTTTAGGAGCATTAGCAACTAAGGCCATATTGCTCCTGGGATATGCAGTGGTCATTCCCTGACCTTTCCGCATCCTCCGTATTTGGTGGGCACGGGCTCGAACCCCAGTCTAATCAAGAAGTGTGTGCTACGCACTGCTGCTCCTGCCCACTTGGCTACGGAGGTAGTCAAAAGGATGGTTGAGTGGAAGACAGAGAATAGTAATCAATGGACATTGCTCTTCACGGACTAATGTTATTAGTGGAGTCCCCCAGGGTTCGGTGTTGGGCCTATTGTTGTATTATATATTTATCAATGATATTAATGAAGATATATCAGGCTTAATATCGAAGTTTGCAGATGATACAAAGGTTGATACCAACGAGGTTGTTAATGACGGTAATGAGAGTGCTACTGCAACAGGATCTAGAAAAGTGGGGCAGATGGGCCGAGAAATGGCAACTGAAGTTTAACATTAACAAATGCAAAGTACTGCATATGGGTAGCAGTAAACCTAGAGAGAGGTACCAACTGTGTGTACTACACTCAGGGTAGTGGAGAATGAAAAAGACCTGGGGATCATTAGCATTAGTAGAGGCATTTGATGCAGGAAAGCAAGCTTATGCAGCATCAGCCAAAAAAAAAAAAAAAAAAAACCACTTCCACTTCACCCCTCTGTTCGTTCAAAATACCTGTCCAGCTGAGCCTTAAACTTATTTAGGCTATCAACTTCCATGACAAGGGATGGAAGTCTGTTCCACCAGCCAACCACCCGCTGGCTAAAGGCAAATTTCCGCACGTCTATCCTACATCTGTCTTTTCTCAATTTGAATTTATGCCCTCTCAGGTGATTATTCTGAGCAAGAGGAAGAATCCCATCAGCATTGAGCATGCTCAAACCATTCAAGGCTTTATACACCTCTATCAGATCACCTCGCTGGTGCCTAGTCTCCAGACACTGTAATTTGCAAAACTTAAGCCTTTCTTCGTAAGAGCACCCCTTTGTTCCATTCACTAATATTGTTGCCCTTCTCTGTACTCGTTCCAGCAGCTCTACATCCTTCTTGAAATGAGGCCTCCAGACCTGTATACAGTACTCTAGGTGTGGCCTGTCCATTGCCTTATACAAGGGAATAATCACCTCCTTATCCCTGCTAGAAAAATTCCTATATATCATTGACAACACACCATGAGCTACTCTTGCAGCCCGTCTGCACTGCTCAGAGAACTTCATATCTGCCTGCACAACCACCCCCAGGTCCCTTTCATTCTCTACCACTGTCAGTGTAGTACCACAGAGTTGATACGTTGCTCTGGGGTTGCTGTTTCCCATGTGTAGTACTTTACATTTGTCAATGTTAAACTTCATTTGCCACCTCTCAGCCCATCTGCTCAACCTTTCCAGATCCTGTTGCTGCAGCATAGTGTCAGTAGTGTCCTTGACAACCCTGCCTACCTTTGTATCATCTGCAAACTTCGACATTAAGCTTGATATACCATCATCAATATCATTTATGAATACAGAAAAAAATAATGGACACAACACTGAGCCCTGAGGGACTCCACTAATAACATTAGCCAACGACGAGCAGTGTCCATTGATTACCACTCTCTGTCTTCTCCCCCTCAGCCACCCCTTTATCCACAGCAGCAATTTTCCTCCAATGTCACACTGCTACAATTTGTGCAGCAGTCTTCCATGTGCAACAGTATCAAAAGCCATTCTAAGATCCAAGTATATAATATCAAAGTTATTCCCTGCATCCAGTTCCTTTGTGACTGCATCATAGTATCCAATCAAATTGGTCAGGCAAGACTTCCCCTTAACAAAACCATGCTGTGTCCGAGCTATAACTGAAGTCTTGTCTAAATGATCCTGCAGTGCTTCTTTACCTAGTGCCTCCATTAATTTTCCTGGAACAGAAGTTAAACTCACAGGTCTATAATTGCTTGTGTCAGCCTTTGATCCTCCTTTGTGAATTGGGTTCACATTTGCACATCTCCAGTCTGTGGGTACCTCCCCTGAGTCCAAGGAAGCTCTCATAATTATGGCTAAGGGTTTGCTTACTTCCTCTGCTGCCTCCTTTAATATAACTGGATAGATCCCATCCACCCCGGGTGCCTTTCTTGTGTTTATCTTCAACAATTTCTCCTCCACTTTACTCTCAGTTATTACAAGATTCTCTAGCTTACTGCTAGAGTTGAATACACCTCTGGCTTTCCCCTCTTTAAATAACTCCTCATGTGTGAATGTCGATGCAAAATATTCATTTAGTTTGTTAGCTACCTGAGCAGGATCATCAACAGTTGACCCATCGATATCAAGTGGACCAATCTGATTCATCCCCTTCCTTCTAGTGTTTACATAAGTAAAGAACTCTTTGCTTTTTTTCTTTGCATCCCTTGCCAAAGATTTCTCGTAATCTCCCTTCGCCTGCCTAACCTCCTTTGTAACTTGGTTGCATATCAACTTGTATCTATCATAGGCTTCTGTGTCATGTGTTAATTTGTATGTATCCCATGCATGTTTCTTCTCTGCCATATGCCTCATCAGTTCATCTGACATCCATTTAGGCCTAAACCTTGAACAATATTTCTTAGTTGGTATGTAAAGCCTAGTAGCTTCCAAGATAAGTTCTTTGAATGTTTCCCATTTTGCATTTGCTGTTGGTAACATCATAAGTTGGTCCCACTGTATAGAATTTAAATGCTGTCTCAGTCCATCGTAGTCGCCTTTACGAAAGCAATACCCCTTGCCTTTACCCCTAATGGTAGTTACCTCTTTGAGTAAATCCCACTTCAGCACACTGTGATCACTGCCACCTAGTGGTTCATTTATCTGCAGATTCTTAATGCATGAAGAATCACTGCTGATAATAAAATCAAGATTATTCCTCCCTCTAGTTGCCTCCCGAACATGATGTAGAAAACAATCATCCAATAAATCCACAAAAGCCTTGCTAGTGTGTGAGTGACCAACCCCCAAATTCCAGTCAATATCTGGGAAATTAAAATCTCTCATTATAAGACTCTCTGATTTACTGGCCCACTCTATTTCCCTGTACAGTTTCTTATTATACTCATCAGAGTCATTAGGCCTATAGCACACTCCTACTCTCAATTTTGATCTCCCAATGCTTATGTCACACCAAACTGACTCGACACTGCACTGTCCAGCGATGTCCACTGGCTTCACTTTCTTGTTTATGTATTTCTTAACTAATAGCATAACCCCTCCTCCCTTCCTATCCAGTCTATCCTTTCTGTAGACGTTGTACTCCCCAAATTCCAGTTCTGCATTCCTTATATCTGTGTGACACCACGTCTCTGATATCCCAACAATATCTGCCTTTGATGTTTTGAGCAATACCTCAAATTCATCAAATTTATTTACTAAACTCCTAGCATTGGTGTACACACAAGTATACATGCACCTGTTCTTTTTCTTAGCTACCCTAACACAACCCATGTGTTTACTTGTACCCCAATGATTCCCAGCAGTCTCTGAAATATCCTGCATCTTATTTTCCAGGCTGCGGCTCATTCCAATAGAAGCAGTGCAAGAATCACTTTCACCTCTGCCAGTGGCTACTGTTAATCTATTAGTCCTTGTATCCCCCCAATCTAGCAGTTTTCCGACCCACCTAACATTGCCTCGATAGCATCAGCAAACATTCTTGCACCCTTTCTATTTAAGTGTATCCCATCCCTGTAGAAGCAGTCTCTCCTGTTAACAAGTACAGTCCAGGCTCAAAAAATTCTACCCCTTGAGCCTTGCACAATCTTTCCAGGGCCGAATTGATCGACAAGGCTCTCATCATATACTCCCTCCTATCGTGTCTGGGCAGAATTGCAGACACTTTCAAATTCAACCCTATTTCTCGGCTTTTTTTCAACAGTGACCTGTATTTGTTAAGCAATTCTGCCGGTCTCCTACTCTTGATATCATTATGCCAACGTGTACAACTATATCACCTTTTGTGCCCTTAAAAGATGATATCTGCTCTACAACGTCATCAACCTTTGCCCCTGGCAGACATACCCTGGTCCTGTTCCAACATGCAGTCAGATATGAAGTTTTCTGAGTAATGCAAACAAGCTGCCAGAGCAGGTCGTGGGGTCTTGTCACGATATACAGTAATTTTGCTAGCAGGGATAAGGGGATGATTATCCCTTTGTGTAAGGCAATGGTCAGGCCAAACCTTAAGTACTGCATACAGATCTGGAGGCCTCATTTTAGGAAGGTTGTTGTTGTTGTTGTTGTTATTTGGTTTTTAGGAGCATTAGCAACTAAGGCCATATTGCTCCGGGGATATGCGGTGGTCAGTTCCCTGACCTTTCCGCATCCTCCATATTTGGTGGCTCACGGGCTCGAACCCCGGTCTAATCAAGAAGCGTGTGCTACGCACTGCTGCTCCTGCCCACCTGGCTACGGAGGCGCCCATTTTAGGAAGGATGTAGAGTT
Organism: Mastigoproctus giganteus; assembly: GCF_048544385.1. Lineage (NCBI taxonomy): Eukaryota > Metazoa > Arthropoda > Arachnida > Uropygi > Thelyphonidae > Mastigoproctus > Mastigoproctus giganteus. The sequence goes on along the minus strand of NC_143584.1, from coordinate 95,622,480 downwards.
GCTAGAACGAGTACAGACAAGGGCAACAAGATTGGTGAAAGGAACAAAGGGGTGCTCTAACCAAGAAAGGCTAAGTTCTGCAAATTGCATGATCTAGAGACTAGGCACCTGCGAGGTGATCTGATTGAGGTATATAAGGCCTTGAATGGTTTGAGCAGGTTTGATGCTGATGTTATTCTTTCTCTTGCTCAGATTACAAACCAGATTGAACATAAACTCATATTGAGGAAAGATAGTTGTAGAACAGATGTGTGGAAATTTGCCTTTAACCAGTGGGTAGTTGATTGCTGGAACAAACTTCCATTCATTGTTGTGGAAGTTGATAGCTTAAATAAATTCAAGGATGAACTGGACAAACATTTGGAGCAAATGGATGGGTGAAATGGGAAAGTTTTTTTTTTTTTTTTTTTTTGGCTGAAGCTGTATAAGCTTGCTTTCTTGCATCTTGTCTCTGCTAACACTAATGTTAATTGAGGATTACCCTAGATTGGGATGTCCAGTTTCCATTTGAACTAAAGAAAATATCGAGTGAGTATGCAGTCTTTTGAATGAAGACCAAAGAATTGCCAACTGTATGATTACACATGTTGGCATTAATAAAGAGATGGTTCATGACATTTTAAAAAACGTTTTAGTGAAACGAAAGAATTGTTTACAATTTGTGTCACACATCTTCAACTGGAGCAAAAAAGGATCAACTGTTGTCACGATTTCCTTGAACCTGTTGAAGATAACCCTGACATTCTGAGGCAAATTATGACTTAACGAGAATTTGTGCCTCAAAAACAACCTGGAGATGAAAAGATAAAGCACGGTGTGACAATTGCTGAGTTTACCCAAGCAGAAGAAGATCTGACTCGAGAAATCTCACATCAAGACAATGCTGGTTGTTTTCTCTGACATCAAAGGAATTATTCGCAAGGAATTTGTCCCTGAGGGCACCACAGTCACCAGTTACTATTATTTAGATGTCATGCAACATCTGTTCAATCAAGATCTATTCAGACCATCCAGGAGGGAGTGACGTAGCAGCTGAAGGGCATTACTTCAGAGCAGTATCAACGGTGCTTCCAGGATTTAATTGTTCTGAGCATCATATGGTCATATGGAGTTAACTTCAAAATTATATAACCATTTCTAGATTTTGGCATTGTTATTTTATTTTTAGCAAATTTTGCCTCATTATTTAACTGACAGACTGTTTATTATTATTCTTTATGTGACAGTGTATCAATCTAAATTTGAAAGCACACTAAATGAAATACACAGCTCAAATAAAATTAAGATCTTACCAAAAATCTTTTGGGGTTCCAAAAAATGTAAGAGGACAAAGACAACCTCCCAATATCAAGATCCAGTAGGAATAAGATATGTTTACTTGATTAACTAACAGAGATTCCACCATCTGAGCTGACAGCAGGAGGTATACTACACTAATACCAACCAATGATATCTGCAATAGGATGGATATCACATATCTGGTCAGAAAAAAGGAAACAAAACAAATAACTATGTGTTTCTTTTAATAATTGCGTAAAATTTTTATTACAAAACCAAATTAATCTCTTCTCTGTCTGATTTAATACAATCACTTACTTTAATATGCTGTTGTCCAAAATTTAATTTACAATTTTTTTTTTAACATACAGCTGAAATCTGTTAAAACACGATTCGGCTTATAACGTAATGAAAGCATGGCTCCCATTTTTTGTCAGTTCGTCAGTTTGTCAGACTAGAAACGTGTTTGTAGTCACTGAAGATCAACATTTTGGATTCCTTGTGAACACGGCGCCTCCATAGCCAGGTGGGCAGGAGCAGCAGTGCGTAGCACACGCTTCTTGATTAGACTGGTGTTCGAGCCCGTGACCACCAAATACGGAGGATGCAGAAAGGTCAAGGAATGACCACCGCATATCCCCAGAGCAATATGGCCTTAGCTGCTAATGCTCCTAAAAACCAAATAACAATCTTGTGAACACATGGTGATATTTTCAGTTTAACACAAATCTGCGATACACATTATCCTTTGATTTCTGTAAGGACAATAATAAACGACTTGCAACTTTACTTGCAAAGTGTTTGAATGTACAGTATATTTTTTTAAAAAGTTTGTAAGACACAAAGTCTCACAAATAGCTATTTCTCTGGATAGTATGTGAAAATAAAACAACTTTAAGAACAAAGAAAACATTTCAGAAATATTTCAGTTAGTGGGAGTGGGCCTGTAGGAACAATAGACAAAACAAAGTAGCAAAGTAGAAAGGCCATTGATTTAAAGGGCTCAGGGAGGTAGTCAACATCAACTTAATCCCTCTATCATACCGCCACTTAAGACACAGCATTTAGTAATTTTTGGGAAAGGTGGCTATAGTCAGTAGGGGATTTAATGGTAGAAGATTAAAGCATTTCGTGATAAGGGAAAACAAAGTTGTCGTTAGTAACATATGAGAAGAATAAGTTTAAGAAATAACATAGCAAATGGGTACAAATTAGTTTAGGCAAAGATATGCAAATAAGTAGGGTTTTTGTGTGGGAAAAGTCCCTCGCACAAGTTCAGTTGCCTACTGTCGATTTTTCTTGTTTCTCAAATTGTAAAGTGTATTTTTAAAATACAGTATAAATTTAAAGAAATGTCTGAAACTTCAAAAAAATGGAAGACATTTGCTATAGAAGAAAAAATTGCTGCTCGATAGAATCAAGTCCAGAGTCCATTTTCATTCATTCATTTGTTGAGTAAAGCAGCCTCTAGCCAAAAAAAAACTGACAAATCCACCATAGATATAGAAATAGTATAGTACAGTATATAATTATTAACAATGCAAATTTCACATTCACATCACAAATCAACTGTACTGCGCAATGGTCATCCCCTCAGCTATAGCACAACAACTTGGCAAGTAGGCTACAGTAGAAACCGATGAAGAGACACTGTCCACAGATGAGCACAAACATCATATCCTACAGACTGATCATCACAACGAGCTGGACAAGTAGGCTACAACAGAAACCAATGAAGAGACACTTTCACAGTGAGCACAAGCATCACATCCTAGAGATTGATCATCGCCAGTATTCTCCAAAAGACAAAGAGTTCAACGAATAGCCATCTACCAGCAGCCAGAGAGCTCAACAGAAGTTACTCATATTAACCAAGATGAAAGAAGGTGTTACTGCAGGATCAAATCCAAGAAAAACAACTAAACCTTCTTGCCAACTGCATTGGCAGAAGCAGAAGTGGACACCCACCCATTAAGGAAACAGAGTACCAACATCCTGTCCACCTCTGCAAAGAATTTTCTCTGTTCCTATATAAAAAATAACATACTGTTCCATGTAAAGAAAAGGGTACAGTCCACCAATTCATCCATTATTCAACCTTAACTCTTCCCTTCCAACTGCAAAATTATATTCCTTCTCAAGAAAACTGAATTTGCAAAATTTTGAAAGGCAATAAAATTTTCCCTTGTTTTAATAAGTAATGGCTCAATCCCATTCACCAGATGAGTTACATTATCAACATTATTCAGTAAATCCAAATGCAAATCAGCATATTCCAAACAATTAAACACAACATGTTCCCATGTTTCCAGATCACCACACATACAGTTTCATCTTGCTACGATTGCAAGACTATTCAGTTTAACAAAAAAAATGATCCGTGAACTGTTAGCAAGAATGTACAACGTAGATTTGGTACTAACCAGATTGGTTTAATATAATTCACACCATTAACATAAGGGAAAAATTTGAATGTTATTCTACCATTTTTCCGAACAATTCCATCTGTTTTGCCATTTTTGTAAAAGGAGATCCCAAATCCTCTTATTTTCATTTCTCAAGTCATTTAAAGTGTTAATTTCGATCTCCAGCAACTTGGATTTTATACCTGTTTTCAAATAAAAGGATTGGCTTCTAAACACTAACTGCAAATCAAGTGGCATTTTGCCAGCTAATGTTTGCAAAGCTTCTGTGGAAACTGTTCTGCAGGCCATGACCATTTTGAGTAACATAACTCGATGTACAGAATAGAGTTTTCTGGTGTTGCTTACTTTGATTACATGGCCAACCCAGATTGATGCACCATACGTAACAATCGGCAGAAAAGTGCAATCATAAATCAAATGGAGTGCTTTCCCCTTTATCCCCCATTTCACCCACGTTATTCTTGAGATAATTATAATAAATTTATTTACTTTCTATGATATATAACTAAGTCCAGAGTCCAGCAAACTCAAGTGGGTAGAGACCTTGAAGTGAATAAATCTACAGTGTGTGTGTGTGGATGGAAGAAAGAAGAGGAGAAACTTTGTGATGCAGCCAAGTCTATGGAAACAAGCAATGGGCTGCAGCAAAAATGCTTGCACAACCTCAAGACGAACAATTGGATAAAGTTGTGTTTCAGTGGTTTGTTCAAGAACGATCTGAAGGCACATACCTCTATCTGAACCCCATCTGCAAACCCAAGCTAAAAAATTCCACATTGATCTTCACAGAAATGAGTCCACAGCATTCACTGCAAGTAATAGATGGCTAACACATTTTAAAATGGCAGCATAAACCAAAATGGCTATATCAGCTCAGATATGTTCAGCCGATGATGAAGCTGCATGCACTTACCCTACCCAGCTTCAGAAAATAATTGAAGATGGTGGCCATACCACAGAACAAGTATATAACTGTGATGAGACCAAACTTTGTTATAAAATTTTACCCAATCCACTCTGGCTTGTAAGAAAGATACTCAAAAAGAACAAGGCTTCAAGCAAATGAAAGAAGAATGACAGTACTTTTCTGTGTAAACCAAAGAGGAAATCACAAACTGAAGCCACTTTGAGTAGGAAAGTTTAAATCACCATGGGGCTTCCATCATGTGAACATGGTCTCTATGCCATTTACCTATGATTTTAGCAAAAATGCATGAATGACTTCCATTATTTTTGAAAACTGGTTTCATAAGCAATTTGTACCTGATGTACATAAACACTTATGGCAATGTTGGATACCAAAGCTTGCTGGCTGCTGGATAACTGTCTTACCCAACTTCCTGCCAATAACCTAATAAGCAGAGATGGTAAAATCTGAGTGAGCTAATTACCAAAAAACAACACCACATCAAAGATATAGCCTCTGGATAAAGGTATTATATCAATGTTTAAAATGAACTTCTGCAGGACTCTGATACAGTGCACAATCACTAGTGAGGATTCTGTTACCTCATTTTTAAAGAAGTTGAACTTAAAGGAGGTTTTTTACATTGGTGGCAAAACATGGGAAACTGTGACGAAAAGGTGTATTTAAAAATATTGGAGAAACATATTGGGTGCAAGGCTGATCCTGGATAACTCCCAAGTAGCCAGTGACAGTGATAAAGAGAATGCACAGTTCTTCAACAGAGAAAGAGGGGCCACAATATATTGAATGTTGGATAGATGGGGACAACAACTGTCCTACACATGAGCACATGACTTACAACTCAGAAATAATCGGAAATGTTACTGCTGAAAGTTTTGATCCAGATGCAACCGCAGATGATGAAGACAAGGAGCCAGAGCCACCACCTAGGATCGCAGAGGCACTCGCTGGTTTTCAAACTGGACTTCAATTTCTTGAAACATGAAAGGTAGATTCCCTTTCAATTTTACAGTTAAAACGGCTTATTGAAATTGCTAAAAAGAAACAAAGCTGTAATGAAACAGTCAACCCTTGATTGTTTTTTTATAAAAATGGGACTTGAAAGTAATAACTAAAATGTGAAAAAGTTTATTTGCTGTCTACTGAGTAGTTGAAAGAACATGAAGTGTATTATTATTATTATTAGCCATATGGTGCAAGGAAGCCTGAGGCTTGATGATATCATGATATCCAGCTCAGGATCCTGGGTGTGCCAAGCCCATACTCACCAGATGTGAGCACCTAGGGTTATGTTTTCCTTTTTCTCCCAAATTTTCAACCATTTGTTAATTTCAAAACATGGATGTAAAAGTCAATACAATCACATGGAAAGGCAGTTTTTGTGAGTATTGATTTGTTTTTGTAACAAAAGGTGTGTGTTTATTGTGTTTATGTATATTTAACAATGTGAATATTGGTTTTTTAAATACTTTATTGTACAGTGCATCATTAAGTTTGAAACAACACAATTACATATTATTTCAATTATTATTCTTTGAGCAATTTTTCTTAGACGTAGCAGTGCAATTACTGCGCAAAAAACAGAGATGAGCAAAATTGATAGTACATATGAAGTTTGAATGCCAAAAAATGGATAGAATTTTCTAATGCGATCCCCTTATATCGCAATGTGATTCTTTGGACCTCGAGCATCACGTTATAATGGGTTTCAGCTGTATTCATAAATTATTGTTTGAAAATTTGATGCCTTGATATAATTTAACATGGTAAATCTAAATATGACGTCAAATTATGACTTTAAGCTTCTGAATGTGCAAAGTATACAATGATGCAAAAGCACTGTTCATTACTAATCTAATATGGTACAAAACACATCTTATTAGCTTTATTCTTTTTGTAGGCTGTAATGTAGGCCTCTGAAAGACGATATGGGAACAATAATAGCTTTCAGCATACTAGCAAATAGTTGCAAACTGCTAAAGGGGGGGGACAAAACCTAAAACACATCAAGAATAGTGGTTCCAAGGTAATGGCATCAGGAGACAAGAAAGATATATTAAAGGTATGTTTAAGGTCAGTCAAGTGTAACAACATCCCAGAATATATATATATATATATATACATATATATATATATATATATATATATATATATATATCTCAAGCTATCAGTGGCCATAAGTATAAAGTTATAAAGCAAACTGCATATAGAAGCTTTAGAAACGGTGACTCTATGCAACTGCACTGATATCTCAGATTCCATGATTATAACTTAAATTTTACACATTAGTGTAATGCATGCTTTCCACTCTCACTAATTTTCATTTATGGTGTCAACAGCATAATCTTTTTTTTTTCTTCCATTCCTTTATTATGCATTAACTAACTTTTATAAAATTACTCAAGTGGTGTCATGAAGACATCTTATCAAAAGTCTATTCCTAATTTATTTCAAGCTAAACTTCATTAAAAACCAAAGTTCCATAGGTCTTTGAAAATCATTCCAGCATACAAATGTGAAATTTTCCTCTCCATAAACAGTCTGACCATAAAATATATACACCTTACAACTATACATACTTTCTCAGAATTTCATGGGATCGAGGGGGGTGGGAAGAGAGAGAGAAATTTATACACGTGTTAAGCATCGAAAAATATTTCTTGACTGAATGTCTAAAGTATGAAAGAGGTTGTTTATGAAAGAGTATGGCACTTCCGTCATTTCTACTACCCAAGTAGTATGAATGCATCATTTATTCATATCTCATATTATGATCACTTTCACAACAAGTTTCCGAGGTATTGCACTGCTTTGAATAAGCAATGCTTCACCAGTGAAGACTAATGTTACTTATTACCAGCAGATACCACTGCCGAGAATAAGTAACATTAGTCTTCTCCACTGGTGAAACATTATTTATTCAAAGCAGTACAATACCTCGGCAACTCATTGTGAAGGTGATCACAATATGAGATATGAATAAACGATGCATTCATACTACCTGGATAGTAGAAATGATGGAAGTGCCGTACCTATGCATAAACAACCTCTTTCATGTGTTAAGCATACTACAGAGAACAGAAAATGTATTTTATTTTGATGATTCTTGCTCCACAATAGTGGAACACAGATAAATACCAACTGAACAATTTGCCTTTTAACAGAATCTTTATCTACAGAGGCATCATTTTCTGTTAATTACAAAAGTTTGAGCTTCACAAAGGCTGAAGTCAATAATTTTATTAAAAAATTCTATATATCAAAGAAATTTAACACTTCAATTTTCCTGGGTGGAAAAATCAATGCTTTTTCAAGAAATTTAATAATTTACCATTATTTCAATTAACAGCAAGAAGTTTGGGCATAATGAGATTTGGGATTCATAATGTTTCTCTTAATCATTTTTTTGATCATGCTTACATGTCTTCCTGCTCTCATTCCAGGAAGAATTATCCTCATACAAAGATACTCCAGAGGGAAGAATAATAACATTCAACCTAAATTCACAGGGCTCAAATGTTCTTCCTTTGTGAGCCACAAGAGCAGCACAACACAAAAAACTACCATGGTACACAATTCCCAGTGTCTGGTGCACAACACATCACAACCGGCCCCTGGGTGATGAATCATGGTTCATGGTTTTGATATAATGGCAATGTTTGAGTCTGGAGGATGCTAGGAGAACTTTATTTATCAGAGTGTCCTCTCAAATGTGAAGTTTAGCAAGATGCTGCTACCATCTGTAGTTGTTATTCATATTTTGGGCTTGGCCCACTAATTGTCAATCCTGGAGCAATGGATGTCATTAGGTACACTGACACTCTGTATGGACAATTCCACTCTTCCTGTACTGGTCAGTACATGAAAGATCCTTTTCAATTTCAGCATGACAGCACACCATGTCATACTGCACAGCTGTAGTGACTTAGTCTGAAGATGTGGGCATGCAAAAGCATCATTAGCACACTCAAAGCCACTACCTTAATTCCACTGAGCACCTTTGGGATGTATGGGAATGTTTTCTTTAGGCCAGGCCAATATGCTCACAATTGAACTGGCCAAATTAATGCCTACCTGTTATCAAAAGTTGGTTTGGAATCTGTAAAGGATACAGTGAATGTAATTAAAACCAAAGACTTGCAGGCACACTACTACTATTAAATATTGTAATAAAAGGTTCTTTGAAACAGATGGATGTCTTTTGGGTTACTTTTGGCAATATATATAATTACATATAAACGGAAATATGTGAGCATGCATAATTTTGAAACTGTATATGCATGCCTAACAGTTTTATAAACTTGAAAATGCATTAATAATTTAATGTTTATATTTTAATTTTGAAATAGTAAAAATTTTAATTTTCAGTATATTTTAAAACTGCTATTTTAAAATTATAATTTTAAAATTAAGTCCTCAAATTATGATAATAAGGAATTCCTAAATTCACCACAGTCATGTTTATATTTTATGATTACATTTTTTTTTTAGAAAATTAATGAAAATCTTGTTCTGTTATGTAAAAAAAATGTTAAATTTTTAAAACGTCAAATTTTTCATTAAAAAAATTACATTTAATTTACTTGGGAGAGATTCCTTTTGGCTGAAAAAAAAGTGTGGAGAAGAATTTAACTACCAACTGGTCAGCCTGACTTCACTGTTAAGAAAAATCATGGAGACAACAATCAAGAGTGCAATACAGGATCAGATAGAAATGAAATTCAAGGGAACACAGCATGATTTTTAAAGAGAAAATCATGTTTAATCAACCTGCTTAGCTATTTTGACACAATTATTCACAAGCAGAATGTAGGAAAAAATTCAATGTTTACTTAGATTTTAACAAGGCATTGACTCAGTTCCACACAAGGGTTTGCTGGAATAAGTTTATAAACTGAAACCACAGAGAAGACCCTTAGATTGATTGCATGGCAGGAGGTAAAAGGTTGTGATTAGTGGTTATTCTTCAAATTGGGCTAACTTCAGAAGTAAGGTTAACCCCAAGAAAGAACTGTTACCACGGCAAATGTTGTTTCTAATTTTCTTAAATGATATCGATGAAGGGATAGGGTGTGATATCAAAAAGATTGGGGGAGTAGTTAATTCACCAAGTAACACTTCTTTGGAATGACTTAGATAAGTTTTGGGGAAGGTCAGAGAAGTGGCAACTATGTTCTAATGCAGCAAAATGCAAGATCTTATAGTTGGAGAATGGCAAACCCAAAATAACACACTTGATGGAGTTAATTTAAAACTGTATATGAAGAAAAAGATTCAGGATTACAATAGTAGAGTTCAACACTAATAGCATTCTTCCTCTTGCTCAGACTACACACGAGAGTACATAAATTCAAATTGAGTAAGGATGGCAGGATAGACATTGTGAAGATCGGAAGAGACTGGGAATTTTAAACTTTTTGACACTGTCAATGTATGTGACTGCATTGACTCACATGCAAATGACTTAGATTATTATTATTATTATTAGCCATATGGTGCAAGGAAGCCTGAGACTTATGCTGCACCAGCCAAAAAAATTTCTGAGTTACCCTGTGAGAGAGAGAGAGAGAGAGAGAGAGAGAGAGAGAGAGAGAGAGAGAGAGAGAGAGAGAGAGAGTGCGCAGTAGAAGGAAATCACCAAGAAAGAGAAAAATTATGATATCCAGCTCAGGACCCTGGGTGTGCCAAGCCCATACTCACTAGATATGAGCCCCGGGGTTAATATGGCCAATCGTGAGATTTTTTCAAAACATTTCAAGACATTTTGTTATTTGAGCAGTGTTGAGGAACCCCATAATTCTTTAGAAATCCTGCTTGCTCAAAGCAAGTTAGTATTAGTAGTGGCAAAATGATGCAAGGCTCTCATCATATATGGTATTACCGACCAATTTACCCAGACAGTTTTCACACTCTCTCAAGCTTATAAAACATCAGTCATTATAAAAAAAACACTTCATTTGTCCATCCTTCCAACTGCTTGTCAAATTCTCCCTTTACACTTATTATTGTACCTACTTTCACAATGATACCTGGAAGTTTATTCTAACAATAAATTACTCTCTGGATGAAAGCAAATTTCTGCACATCTGTCCTGCTACTACTGTCACTTGTCCCATGATGAAAATTATGTTGCTGTTTACGCGAATAATAATATTCACTTTATTGATTTGTTTCAACTTTAAGTATAGAATTAGTAGTAAGTGGATACCTGTCATTTAACATTCATGAATATTTAAATACAGATATGACATAGAAACACTAGTGTTGTCCTCTGAAACAGAATAATGCTATCATGCACAGAATTACATCATTACTATTATTCTGTTAACAGTAAATAAAATTTGGTTCTTAATGTACACTGTGCCTATATATACTGTACAGAGTGATAAAGTGTTTTTTTTTTTTATTATGTTATTATAAACATGCATGAATAATATAATAATCTACCGTTCATATGTAACCATTGCTTTGGTGCTCTCGTAGTTACCACAGATCTGAAACTTTAGGCTTCAAATTCAAGTTCTATAGGACACATTTAAAAGAATAGCCACCATAATTTCTGTTTCCTTTATCAGTTTAGTAAATATCAAGATGTTACAAAACAAAAACTGAACGGGTAATAGCAAAGTACAGATGTTTTTCTTTCATTCTGAAATTTTCATATCTGAAAGATTTCTATTGCTTATATTAACATTGGCAGCAATTATAACTAACATTAAATTAATTAAAAATGTTAAAGTAGGACTAACTGATGACGGTAACTTCATCAGTTGGTCCCACCGCATAGAATTTAAAAACTGTTTGAGACCACTGTAGTCACCTTTATGAAAGCAAAAACCCTTCCCTTCCCTTTAAACTGTGATTATTGCTGCCTAGTAGTTCTTTTATCTGCAGATTCATAGTGCATAAATAATCACTGCTGATAATCAGATCAAGAGTGTTATTCTCTCATTGTCTCTATAACATGCTGCTGTAGAAAACAGTCATCCAATAAATCCACAAGTCTTGCTATTGTGCGAGTGACCAATCCACAAGTTCCAGTCAATATCCGAAGAGTTAAAATCCCGCATTATAAGACATTGTAATTTAATGGCCCTCCCTATTCCTCTGTAGAGCTGATTTTTGTACTCATCAAAGTCATTAGGCCTATAAAACATCCTACTCTCATTTTTGCTTTCCCAGAGCTTATGTCACACCAAACTGACTCAACATTGCACTGGCCACCAATGTCAACTGGATGCACTGCCTTAGATTTTATGTGCTTCTTAACTAAGAGCATAATCCCTCTCCCATCCTGATGCCCTTTCCATACACTACTCATATTCAAATTCTGCATCCCTTATATCTGGGTGATACCGTGTCTCTGATGTCCCGACAATATCTGCATTTGATGACTTGACCAGCACTTCAAACTCATTAAATTTGTTAACTAGCATTGGTGTACATGCAAGTATACATACATATGTTTTTACTCTTAATTACTCCATCACAGCTCATGTATTTAACTGTTTCATTATTACTCACAGCAGGCCTTGAAATCCTCAGTGCCTTGCTTTCCAGGATACTGCACATTACAATAGAAACAGTGCAAGAATCACTTTCTCCTCTGCCTGTGGCTATTTTTGAATTATTAGTCCATATACCCACCCCCCCAAGCTAGCTGTTATGTTGTTGTTATTTGGTTTTTAGGAGCATTAGCAACTAAGACCATATTGCTCTGGGAATATGCGGTGGTCATTCCTGACCTTTCCGCATCCTCCATATTTGGTGGTGACGGGCTCGAACCCCGGTCTAATCAAGAAGCGTGTGCTACGCACTGCTGCTCCTTCCCACCTGGCTACGGAGGCACCCCCAAGCTAGCAATCTTCTGTTGCCTCAATAACATCAGCAAATATTCTTGCACCCTTTCTATTTAAGTGTATTCCATCCCTGTAGAAGCAGTCTCTCCTGATAACAAGCACAGACCACACTGAGAAAAATTCTATCCCATGAGCCTTGCCAGGGCAGAATTGATTACAAAGCTCTCATCATATACTCCCTCCTATCATGTGTGGGCAGAATTGCAGACACTTTCAAATTTAATCCTGACATCAGTTTTCCTCAACATTGCCCTATACTTGTTAAGTACCATATTTGACAGCATATAAGACACATGGGCATATAGGGTACACCGCCATTTTAGAAAGGAAAATTAAGGAAAAAAAGTTTTAGTGTATTTAGGCATTTAACATTTATTCTAATGTGTATAGTAGAAAAAAAGCTTATCCTAAACATATGATCAGAACAGCAAGAAAGATACTAATACTGTATAATAATACATTATTTAATTATTATTATTCATTTACCAATACAGCAATTTAAAAGAGAAATAAAAGAATCTTAGCTACATTAGAAAATATTTTATATGAAGCAAACTACCTCTAGAATTGAAAATGAACAAAAAGACAGTGAAGGAATGGCAAAAAACAGTGTTCTGCAAAGAGAAAGTTCAGTCATTTTGAAAACCAAAAAAAAAAACATCGCCTTCAAATCCCAAAAACTCTTCTCACTAATGTTGCTATTACTATCTTCAAATAACGCAGTGTCTTCACTGCCATCAAGGGCATTACTAATTCCAGTCTTCTTGAAAGACTTTATAATTATTTTACCACTTATATTTCTCCAAGATTCCTCAACCCATTCACACATCTGTGTAATGGTGGGCCTCTTCATGTGGGTGTGAGGTAATACGCGGGTTCTCCCATCCATTTGTTCCACTGTTCTCTCATATTTTGCTTAATTGGCTTGTTTATGGACACATATTTTGCTTAATTGGCTTGTTTATGGACACATACAAAGGCTGCAATTGGCTTCAGTCCACCAGGAATGACAACTACCTGTGTATTCAATTCCCTCACTCTCTTTTTAATGACTTCAGTTCTATGGGCTCTAAACTGGTCCAAAATGAGAAGAGATGATTTCCTTAAGAGACCACTGGATGCATTGCCCATATTTTTTTTGAGCCATAAATTCATTCCAGATTCATCCATCCATCCTTTTGGATGAACATAAACAAATACACAATCTGGAATTTTTTTCTTAGGTGGAGTTTTTCATTTAAATAATAAAAATGGCGGTAGTTTTGTGCCATTAGCACAGCAAGCAAAACTGCTGTGTAATGTGTTTTCTCATGCCTGGTGGTTTTTATTGACACCATTTTAGACTCTTTGATATTCATGGTTTCGTTGAATGATGCATCAAAAGTTAGTGGGACCGAGTCCATATTTCCTATTTGGTCAAGTTCAAAAGAAGTGGTGCCTCCGTAGCCAGGTGGGCAGAAGCAGCAGTGTGTAGCATACGCTTCTTGATTAGACCGGGGTTCGAGCCCATGACCACCAAATACAGAGGATGCTGAAAGGTCACAGAATGAACACCGCATATCTCCGGAGCAATATGGCCTTAGTTGCTAATGCTCCTAAAAACAAAATAACAACATCAAAAGAAGTTAATTTTCATGCCTTTATTACAAATTTGTGGAATTCCAATATTGTTTCTTCATAATCTGCTGTTAATTTTTGTGCAATTGATGTTTTTGTACGCATTGATAAACCATGCCTTTGCATGAATTGGTAACACCATCCTTCTGTTCCAGAAAAATTCAGAATTCCTCGTTCTTCTGCTAATATCCTGGCCTTATGCATAATCATTTTGGTAGAAACACTTCTTCCTAAATTCCTTTCACTGACTACCCACTTTTTTACATCTTCAAGTTCTGGTCAATGTGGGGACGAGACGACAAAGGTTGTGTTTACTTTTTTTTTTAGCAGCTTGAAGTTCTTTTTCTTGCTTCCGCCAGACACATATCATTTTTTCTGTAGATGGTGGTCCAAAAAACCTTTCCACAGCTTTGTTACCATGTTTTTTAGTGTGATCTATTAAGTTTAGTTTATATCCGATAGTGTAACTCAACCTCTTTTCTCCTGCAGCCATTTTCTGAGGGTAAAATTTAAAATACTTTTAAATAATGTCAAATGCCAAAATTAAACAATATTGTTACAAAACAGAGTTCTTATTAAAAACAACTGGTATACAATTAACACCGTTCTTTATTTTATTGCAGTCACCCACAATGATTACAATTCATTGTCGTGATTATAGTCACTTCACACACAATTAAAGTACACTACCATACATGGAGACTTACTCAACATCACAAAAGCCAACACAGAACTAACTGGCCTGCCGGTTGTGCCACCTCTTAAAGGATCGGTGAACTATTGATAAACCTGGAGAAGACTCTTGAAGCTTCCATCGCCTTCTAAGACTTTTCCTGTGTTCTCTGGCTTTCAAAACTTCTTGGAACTGATTCCAAACAACTCTGCAAGTCCAAAAGTACCCTAGGATGCCCTGTTATCCTTCAGAAAAGAAAATATTCTGACCGAACAGCAAAATACACCCTGCTTGCTTGCCCTGATGCCTAGGAGGGAGGGCTATGTGCTAAAGATATGTGCTCTACAACATCTTCAACTTTTGCCCCTGGCAAACACCCTGGCCCTATTCCACCTCTCTTTCTTGCACAGTATATTTCCCTTTTCCCTGACAATAAAGTCACTGGCAAAAACTATCTCCTGCACATTCTACCTTGGGGAATGCCACTGTATTGCCTGATACAGAAGTATGGGCTGTGACAACAAGTTGGGCATCTGAGAGCTTCAGGGGTCCCCTATTTTAATTCCTTCGAGAGCATCCATCCATCTCTTCAAGATCTCATAAATGCCCATCAAAATTCTGAGCTGGCACCTAATTTCTTCACAACCTCTGCACTACACCAAAACAATCCCCCTTGGCAGTATTATATCCTGTTCCAAGAGAGATTGAGAGATATGAAAGCATTGCACAAACAGCACATTTTGTTTCCTTAGGCCCCCAGCCATAGTTTCCAGCTACTTTGAGCCTGTTGCCTTGCTGCTCTAGTCTGGGGCAAGATTTCTGTTTAAATTCAATGTAAATGAGAATACTACACTAAAATTAACACTTAAATACAGTACAATAATAAGACTACTCTAATTCACCAGTTATACAGCAATAACACGTACTAGCCTATCGAGTTTACGTTATATATATTATGCTATACCATTACATTTGTAAAGTTATAAGTTAATTACAATAGATAATAAAATTATCTAACACCAAACTATGTCATTCAACTTATCAAGATATCTTGACCACAATGAAAATAATTATAACACTAGAATTCTTCTACAGATTACAGTATAAGTTATGAAATACGATATTCGTGATAAATCACTGATACAAAGGTTCTCCATACATTAAGTCATAACTTGCAAAATCTCTAGCTAAAATGTTTATAACTAATTTTTTGCCAAGTAGCCTTCAAGTTAAATATCATGGTAACACAGTTACTCCTAAGAAATATATAAAGAGATCTGCTTTATATTAGCATTAGCATTAGTAGAGGCATATGATGCAAGAAAGCAAGCTTATGCAGCATCAGCCAAAAAAAAAAAAAACCTTCCACTTCACCCCTCCGTTCGTTCAAAATACCTGTCCAGCTGAGCCTTAAATTTATTTAGGCTATCAACTTCCACTACAAGGGATGGAAGTCTGTTCCACCAACCAACTACCCGCTGGCTAAAGGCAAATTATATACAGGTACTCCTCCTCGACTTACATAATTGTTTTTTTTCGTGTACGTAAGTGCATTTTGTATGCAAGTCCAACTTCAGTCTTATAGATACTAAATATATGTACAGTATAGTACAACTCACCGAGATTATAACCCCAAACAAACTTCACCAGGCCATATGTACAGTATTGTTCACAGCATTTTACGATTTGTAACCGAGTTAAATGAGGCTGAAAAAACACATAATGTAAGTGTATAAACAAGGTACAATATAAAAGAACAAAAATAAACAAGACTTTTTTTTTTTTTTTTTTTTGGGTTGTAAAATTTAAAACAGTAAAAAGGATAAGCAATCAATAACACAGAAATTGTAACTAACAAGGTACGTGCAAGTGAGATATGGAGTATCCCTGCTAGAAAAATTCCTGTATATCATTGACAAGACACCATGAGCTACTCTTGCAGCCCATCTGCACTGCTCAGAGAACTTGTTTCAACAAGTGCACAAACTATCCAAGGAGATAGCCTCTGCACAAAGCAGAGGCCATCTCAAAGTCCAGTTTTAGATCAGGAGCACTAGCATGGTGATTACAAAGGCATAGCCATTTCAAATATTATCTTGGGAAGGTGTAGTCACTCTCTTACAGGTCTGATCCAGGTCTCGTCTTCACATCATGCTTTAATTTCAGCACCAGGGATACTGTTGATTGGTGGCAGCCTATTTTATCAGTGATAGCATGCATAGAAAGCCCTTCCTGGGACAGAGCAACAGCTACACTTTTTTCTTGGTGTCAACTAAACACATGGAGCTGTGCTTACACTTCAGCAAAACAGGATACTAATGAGCATGTATACACTTCCAACACTGTATTTATAGAAACGGCTGATGCAATACCTTGCAATTACTGTCTGATGAAATAGAAGCATTATCTGACACAATACCTTTGCTTTGCGACAAACAAAATGACTGTAATCAAACAATATTTTATACGTTTCAGTACAAATGTTACTTTTTTTAAGGTGATGCAGTTTTTTTGTCTGCCACCATACTTCCATGGACACGGTTTTCCACATTGGCATCTGTAATTCATCATTCTCCTCCAAACACGTGCCTCCAACTAGTCAAACTCACTAAATTTTTTCTCATTTATCTCTTCTACTTCTGTTCTTTGAAACAACTTTCTTTTACACTTATTCCCCAAAAATTAAAATCTCCAGAAATTCCAGTCAAATGCCAACAAATAACTTCTGTCTATTTTATGACCATCTCATCTATAAGGGACTATGCTGCATTGAGCAGTGGAAATTCATATCTGGTCGTACAAGTCTAAGTGATAAAGCAGAAGTTATGGGACACAGTAAAGATATCACAGAGTTTCAAAAGGATACAACTGTGGGAGCTCGTGCATTGGGTATTCCATGTCGGAAACAGCATGTCTTGTCAGTTGGGCTGTAAGCAACTGACTGTGATTAAAGTATATACAAAGAATGGCATCGAATAGGTCAAATCACCTCGTGCCGAAAGAACTGTAAAAGATTATGCAAGGTGGATGAAGGGTGCAGTACATTGTACAAGCTCAACGACAGGTCACTGTACAACAGTTGACATCACAATACAATATGGGGAATACAAGAACAATATCCCAAATGATGATGCCCTGCATACTCAGACATATGGGATTACACAGCAGACAACCCGAGAGAGATAACCTCTCTACACCACTGATCATCATTGACGGGGAATGCTGTGGTGTTGACACCACAGCATTCACCGGTTCAAGGTGTAATTACATGCTGGTTGAACACTGGAGGGCTGAAAATAAGTCCAAATACCAAATACCTTCACATATGGCACAAACAACATCAGTCCATGATGGTGTTTGTGCCATATGTGATGTTTTTTGCCATCTGCCTAGATAGGGTGCACCATGTATAGTGACCCCTATCTAGGCAGATGGCAGTGGTTGCTTCATATGGGGCATGTTTTGCTGGCAAGAACTAGGACCCCCGGTGCATATAGACCAACATTTCACTGGTGAGGTCTATCAGCAGTTCTTAGGAGACCATGGGCACCCTGCCATGTTGCATTTTTTCCCAGACAGAAATTAGATCTTCCACGACAGTAATGCACCATGCCAGTGGGCCTGCACTGTGCAAGAGTGGTCTGAGGAACACATTGAAGATATTACCCATCTTGATTAGCCTTAAAATTTGCCTGACCTCAATCCAACAGAACACCTTGCTTAGATTACGAACCTGAGGGGGGGGGGGGGGGGGGAATTCAAATTGAGAAAAGACAGTTGTAGAATAGATGTGTGGAAATTTGCCTTTATCCATCAGGTAGTTAATTGCTGGAACAAACTTCCATCTGTCATTGTGGAAGTTGATAGCTTAAATAAATTTAAGGAGGAACTGGACAAACTTTTAAAGGGAATGAATGATGTGAAATTGTTTTTTTCTCTTTTTTTGGGGGCTGATTCTACATAAGCTTGCTTTCTTGCATCACATGCCTCCATTACTGTTGATATTACCTGTGGGATGTTTTTTAATTGGAAGTAACTATACAGACACGCAACTGTCATCTGTTCTGACACTATGGAAAGCCTTGCATGGGTGCAGATGCTTATGAATGTCTTCAGACATCTAGTGGAGTTAATGCCTAGGCAAATGGTGGCTGTTATCCATGCAAACAATGGCCCAACACAATATTAGGTAGGTAGTTATAATTTAGTGATCACTGAGTGTATATAAAACAGTGATTATAGTAACAGATTGACATATGTGGAAACAGCTGCTAAACTTATTGTTAAACTGTAATTCACTAAAATTTCTTATTCTTCATTCATTCCCACTACTTCTCTCCCAGTATACATATATATCCCTCCTATACATTTACTAAAAACTGCAACTAGTGATTGAAAATAATGGGAGTCTAGATTAATTTTAAAAAAAATTTTCAAGCATCTCTACTCTCTCAATAATAAGTTAAAAACAACCTTTTATGTTTCATAATCATTATACAACAATGATGAAAAAGCATCATGGCAGGACACACAATGTGACCACAGATATCATGTTTAACAGGCCCACCGCAGGTGATTTTTATAATGATTCTTACCTCATTGGCATTCCTATACTTCGAAATCCAATAGCAGGATATGGATAACGAATCTTCCCATGGTATTCAGGCCATCGTCCTTTCAAAATCTGCAAAGAGTGGCCAATTCATACAGAACTATAGAAGCCATTGAAACAAGATATGAAAACAAGTAAGAGTCCTCCCCAACCTACAAAAGAGGGAAAAGAGAGAGAGAGTTTATATGAATAAAGTATGCACTTTATTATATGAGATATCATTCTAGGTTTCATATTTTTGTGAGTAGTCATTGAAAGAACCATTTTCCCATGAAAACTTTTCATAGGAAAATCACTCATCATTAGAAAATATGTTAATATCATTATCACTGACAAAAAAAATTGTACACGAATTTAAGTTAAATAAGCTGTTACGTGCAGATTATATAAGTGAGTGTGTTCAGCTGGAACAGAACACTTTGAATTTTGGTGATGAAAATTACAGAATTCCAAATTACTTTGCAAATACATAATTAACATTACATATCCACCAAAGAGATTTAGCATTAGTACTGGCATATGATGCAAGAAAGCAAGCATATACAACAGCAGCCAAAAAAAAAAAAACAACAAACACACATTTCCCATTTCACCTATCCATTCCCTACAAAAGTTTGTCAAGTTCTTCCTTGAATTTATTTAAGCTATCAACTTCCACAATGACAGATGGAATTTTGTTCCAGCAATCGGAAAAAGATTGAAAAAATTTAAAAATTTTAAAAGATTGAATTTTATTTTTTTTTAAACTCCATTTTCATTGTTTCAGGCATTTTTGTTCTTCATATGCAGCCAATAATGCTTGTCTCTCTTTATTTTGCTACTCTTCACAATCTATTAATAAACTATGATTTTAATTTATTTATATATATACAGCAATACCTCGCTTAGCACAACTTCAAACAGCATGGGTTTCACTATAACACGGTTTTCAATTAAGTTTAAGTCAAAAATTTACTGTACATATTAAAACTCATTCAATAGCCTAGACACATACTTTACATACATGCTGCATTGTTGTAACCTAGGAATGCGTACATATATGCTGCAGTGCCAACTCTATTGTCTCACATGCACATGTGCCAATAGCTTCCCTCAGGCAGTCACTAGCAAAGTGCAACAGTGTTCAGTATTCTCAATTCCATCCTGACAAGACGACTTGATAGCTTTTCATTTCACAATTTATTTTTCACTCCTTTAAATACGATTGAAAATATATTTGCATCTTGGCTAAAAATCGCCGCCAACAACATGCATTCTGTTTGGCAGCATGTTTTGCCCCATTTGGCAAATTATTTCGCTGGTTTTGAATTACGAATTCAGACAATTGCAAAAGACATTGTGAAGATCGGAAGAGACTAGGAATTTTAAACTTTTTGACACTTTCAATTTACGTGACTGCACTGACTCACATGCAAATGACTTAGATTATTATTATTATTATTATTAGCCATATGGTGCAAGGAAGCCTGAGGCTTATGCTGCACCAGCCAAAAAATATTTCTGAGTTACCCTGAGAGAGAGAGAGAGAGAGAGAGAGAGAGAGAGTGAAGTAGAAGGGAATCACCAAGAAAGAGAAGAATAATGATAATGAAGATGATGCAACTCTCCCTGAAATTGATGAGCAAACTGCATATGAAGAAGAGGAAAACAATTCTGAAGTGGATAACACTGAAGTGGCACCAAAAGAAGTTTCAACAGAAGAATTTGAGAAAGTTTTTCATGGGGGGGGGGATCACATGGCCTGCAAGGCAATTATGAATGGAGATCTGGATGTTGAATGTAGCATCAAGATATACGGCAAATTTTACAAGATGCTACAAAAATGCTTCTTTGATTCCTCTTTTTCTCGGCGTACAAGTTTTTGACTGCACCTTAAGGTGCAGTCAAAAACTTGTACGCCGAGAAAAAGAAGAGACGACTTCACCGTACTTTATTATTGAAATACCTAAATAAACAATAAAGCTTTTTTTCTCATCTCTAATGATGTTACCCTTCATTAATAAAATGTTTGCAATATTTTTAATTTCAAATCCTTTTAATTGGCAATCAACCACAAATTGTTTATAGATTTATTATAATTTGTTTATAGACTGTTTCTCTGGTACACATTCAATTAAAACCCATTATAATTATACCTCAATCAGCATGGTTTCACATAACACGGAACAGTTTCGGTACCAATTATCAGTGCTATGCAAGGTACTGCTGTATATATATTAGCATTAGTAGAGGCATTTGATGCAAGAAAGCAAGCTTATGCAGCATCAGCCAAAAAAAAAAAAATAAAATAAAATAAAATAAAAATAAATAAATAAATAAATAAAAAATAACCACTTCCACTTCACCCCTCTGTTCGTTCGAAATACCTGTCCAGCTGAGCCTTAAACTTATTTAGGCTATCAACTTCCACGACAAGGGATGGAAGTCTGTTCCACCAACCAACCACCCGCTGGCTAAAGGCAAATTTTCTCACATCTATCCTACATCTGTCTTTCCTCAATTTGAATTTATGCCCTCTCAGGTGATTTTTCTGAGCAAGAGGAAGAATCCCATCAGCATTGAGCATGCTCAAACCATTCAAGGCTTTATACACCTCAATCAGATCACCTCGCTGGTGCCTAGTCTCCAGACACTGTAATTTGCAAAACTTATATTGCAAAATATATATATATGTGTGTGTGTGTGTGTGTGTTTGTAATACAGAAGAAACTTAAAATATATATTACATTATACATTTCTCTCATATATATATATATATATATATTTTTTTTTTTTTTTGTAATTTTGTTGAATGTGCTTAATTTTGTATACCAAAGTACCATCAACCAGTACCTAATGCTGTACTGTGTAAAAGCAAGATGTGAATTGATATTACTTAGGCCAAGATATGAAGCTCAAGGTATTAAATAAAAGCATGAAATTAGAAAAAATATGAATTAAGATAAAATAAAACCATGAAAAAAATTAAAGAAATAAATACTAATTACTGCCTGTATGTGCTGATGGGCACTCAACATACCAATCAATGTACAAGCAATTAGAAACATTACTGTTTCTATGATCCCCATACAAGCTTTACATTATGGTAAAATATAATGGACACCATCTAAAGAAGAAAGAGGAATATACCACATATTAAAAATAAAATAGAAATATAATATTAACAATTATTATTAATATAATACTAGAGGTTTTGCCTCCTGCTCGCCAACCTCCACGCATGCTTTCCTACATATATGTGGAAGTTGACAGCCTAAATAAATTTAAGGCTCAGCTGGACAGGTATTTCGAACAAACGGAGGGGTGAAGTGGAAGTTTTTTTTTTTTTTTTTTTGGCTGATGCTGCATAAGCTTGCTTCCTTGCATCATATGCCTCTACTAATGCACCATCACTATGTAGGTAAAATTCCTTGAGGTTGTCACAGACATTCTCTCAGATAGGCCAGACAAGCTGTACTTGCTAATTGGGAGTCTAAAACGCTGATGTAACTGATATTCGGGTGACACTCAGTTCAAGTGGACCCAAATTCGGGGAAGTCCGGACGGTCTGTGACAGCCAAATCCTTTGCTTGCACCTTCACGATGGTGGGGCTGTTAGTAACCCTGGGTATAACCTCCATGCTCAAGCACATGGTGGGTGACCACCCAGCTGTGAACCAATGTAAGCAGAGTTCGAGGTGTGGCACCCACACTACATGGAGAAATGCCGCCCCTCTGTGTTACCAGGCAGTACTAGGTGGTAGATGACTCTCATCAACCAGTGCAATACCACCACTTTGCTTATTGGAGGCGTGAAGTGGTGGAACTCATGTTTAGTCGCCAGAGCTAAGTTCCTGTCAACACAGAGGGGCGGCATTACAGAGGAATGTCACCCCTCTGTGTTACCAGGCAGTACTAGGTGGTAGATGACTCTCATCAACCAGTGCAATACCACCACTTTGCTTATTGGAGGCTTGAAGTGGTGGAACCCATGTTTAGTCGCCAGAGCTATCTGTCAACCTGTCTTCCTGTCAACCCTTCCCCATCTCTTCCATCATGCAGTATGATTGATGACTTTTGAGGTTATGATGAATATTGTGGCGAGATCCAATCTTCCTTACATTTCAAGGGTACAGCTCTAAAACGGTGTTCGCAGGCCAGTCACTAGTTAGTACACTGGACCGAACATATTGATAACTCTCTCGGAGGCTTCTGGATCAGCCAGTGTATAATCTTGCTACCTCTACTCTGCCAGATAGTGACTGCAGGGAGTCCGAGTAGTGTGTATGTGGGGGGCATTGTCATAGCCACGTTATGTCAAGGATCTGGGTATATTCTTACCACATGTAAGCCATATCCAAAAATTTCATTACTTCATACAGCATGTCTTACCCACTTTTTCTTACTATTGAATACACCATGAATTGTCAAACTAATAGAGTAAGCTTATCTGCGAAAAGATCTAAACCTCCAAAACACTTCCTAATTCATTTCACAAATATACGTGGTCTGAATTCTAATCTCAACGATGTCCATTTCCACTTGCAGTCTGCCAAACCCCATGTACTTTTTCTGACAGAATCTCATTTATCAGTTGATTCAACTACTGCTCATCTCAGTTGCCCAAATTATTTGCTGTACAATTCCTTTCGCCCCAAAGGTGGTACTTGTGCATATGTCCATTCCGATATTCACTGTCAGCGACTTGGTAATTTGGAATCTCCTCTCTTCTATCTTCTCTGGATTAAAATCCCTCTACCTCATTGTGTCAAATTCATCTGTTGTCTCTATCGTTCTCCCAACTCCATTAATCACTTGGAGCTCTTTGACTTCCTCTCTTTGCAACTTGACTTTCTTCAGTCCAACTTTCCTAACAGTGAGGTAATTTTCCTTGGTGATTTTAATGTTCACAACTCCAGCTGGCTACCGTTTTCAAGTCACACTGAAACAGCTGGTCGAGATGCTGAGTCTTTTGCAATTACTAATCTAATGACCTTGCACAGATTGTTCACCTACAAGAATACTGGACAATCCTAACCATACAGCCAACACGCTTGATCTTTTGCCCACAAACAACCCTTCTAAGCACATGGTCGAAGTGAGAGGTCCTTTAGGAACCTCAGATAACAACTTGATGATTGTCTCTTCTCGAATGGAGCCTTTATCTCATGGCTATTCCCAACCTCATATTGTTTGGCATTACAATAACGCAAAATGGGATGACCTGCAAGATTTCTTTTCCTTCATCGGATTACTATTTCAAAACTCCTGATGTCAACGTTTGCTCAGATCGTGTCAGTGAAATTATTCTTGCAGGAATGGAATTCTTTATCTCACACTCCACTTTAAAATCTCGTCATTTACCTAAACCTTGGTTTTCCAATAAATGTGCTAAGGCTGTTCAAGAGAAGAACGTTAATATTGTAATTGGCTTGTTTCCAATTCTTATTCTTCACTTTCATTTTCTGCCTACACACAAACTCGCAACAATTGTAAAGCAGTTATTAATCAGTCCAAACTAGAGTTTGAACAGGATAAGAGTAGAAAACTTGCTTCTTGCCCTAATGGTAGCTGGGCATTCTGGTCTCTTGCCAAAGCTATTGGCCGCAACTTCTGCCCATCTCTGCTCCCACCTCTGTCCAAACCAGATGATTCTGTTGTCACTTCAGCCAAGGATAAAGCTGACCTGCTAACATCCCATTTTCCTCCAACTCGTGTATTAATGATCTTGGTAAAACACATCCAACCATTCCTAACACACTCCATTCAATGCCTCCTGTGGTCTTCCGTCACAAGGATGTCAGAAGGATTTTGACAAATCTTGATGGTAAGAAAGCTCCAGGTCCCGATGGTATTTCTCCACTTGTTCTCAAAACCTGTGCTCCTGAGCTTACACCTGTTTCTTTGCCACCTTTTTTCACTTTCTTATTCCAAAGGTGTTTTTCCTTCTGCTTGGAAATTTGCTCATATCCGGCCAGTTCCTAAAAAGGGTTACAAATCCCTCCCTTCCAATTATCGTCCCATTGCAATTACTTCTACTCTTTCTAAAGTAATGGAGAAATCAATTAACCGCCAACTCTTAAACTACCTAGAAACCTTCCGTCTCATCAACGATCACCAGTACGGATTCTGTCAGTGTCAATCCACTTGTGATATTCTGGCTTATGTTACCCATTTATGGACAAATTCAATGGAAAAGTTCGGTGAAACACAAACAGTTGCTCTTGACATCTCAAAGGCTTTCGATTGTGTGTGACATAAAGGTCTTCTGAACAAGCTTCCATCTTATGGTCTGCCAACTGTTTTTTGTAATTGGTTATCCAGTTTTCTCTCTGATCGTGCACTGAGGGTGATGGTAGATGGCTCTCTGTCTTCTAACTTCTCCACTAATGCTGGTGTCCCCCAAGGTTCAGTTCTTTCCCCACTCTTTTCCTCTTGTATGTTAATGACCTTCTTCCATTGACTGGAAATCCTATCCATAGTTTTGCCGATGATAGCATATTGCATTCCACTTTCCAGTTTGAGAAACTTTGCCCTGCTCAATCAGCTTCAACTTCTAGAAAATCTGCTACCAATTCCTTAAATGCCGATCTCCAGGTAATTCTCCATTGGAGCAAAGACAACTTAGTTGATTTCATTCCTTCTAAAACTCAGTCTTGTCTTATATCTCACAAAAAGGATTCTTCTGCTCCTATGCTTATCTTTGGTGACTCTTCGATTTCTAAGCAAAATGATATATCTCTTTTGGTAATTACCCTAACTTCTAATCTGTCTTGGCACAAGCACATTACAAATATTGCTTCCTCTGCATCTAAAAAACTTGGGTTTCTCTTTCGCTCTCGGCGTTACTTTTCTCCCAAATTGCTGTTCACTCTGTACAAATCGCAAATCTGACCTACCATGGAATATTGTTCTCACCTCTGGGGTGGTGCCCCCAAAACCTCTCTCAGGCTTTTTGATTCTGTTCAGAAGAGGGCAGTTATGTTAATTAATGATTCATCTCTAACAGAGTCACTTCACTCGCTGTTTCATAGATGTACTGTTTCCGCTGCATGCCTCTTCTACAGATATATCCATGGGTGCTGTTCTTCTGAATTGGCTTCTATAATTCCCACTCTCTCTTTCAAAACAGTCCGAACACGTGCCGCCACCAGCCAACACCGGGCCCCACAGCCGAGTGGTTAGGAGCGGGAGTGCAGTAGCACATGCTCCTTGAGTAGACTGGGGTTCAAGCCCCTGACTGCTAAATATGGTCGATCTCTCAACCCGCACTGGACCAGCGTTGCAGATTATGGTCCATTTCTCTCAACATGAATTGTTGAGGAGGCTTCCATCCTGTAGTGGTTACTGCTATATGGACGCTAACACCCCATCTATGCTATTTTAGTCTAGGTAGGTAAAATTTCTATCTAATATGTTCGCAAATATATATACAGAGTGTGTACAAAAATACAAGGTATTTTTGTACACACTTGTCTATACAAAAATACACACTTGTATATACAAAAATACAAGGCATAACTTCAGGAATCAGTTCCTTATATGTAGACAATAAAAATATTTTATATCAACATAGTTCCCGAAATACTTGGTTCCTGAGTTAATAACCGGAATGTCTTGTACGCCTGCCCTGTGAGTTTGTTTGGAAGTACATGAGGCCCAAATAACTTATCACCAAAAACACCCACCCAGATGTTGAGGCTGAACCGCTGTTGGTGATGTGATTGAAAAATTGCATGTGGGTTTTCCTCAGCCCATACATGCTTATTGTGAAAGTTTTGGATTCCGTCTCGTGTGAACTGTGCTTCATCTGTGAATATCACTAAGGCAAGAAAGTGAGGAGTTGTACCACACTGCTGCAAGAACTTGCGCAGGGTAATCTGCTGGTGACAAGGCCTGTACCCATTGCAGATAGTAAGAATACAGTTGGTGTTCTTGCAACACTCTCCAAATAGTTGAATGTTGACCAGCCAGTTGCATTGTTATTCTGCGTGTGCTGATTCCAGGAGTAGCATGCACAATATCCAAAATCTCCTCCTCTACTTCAGGAGTTATAGATCTTGGTCGTATTCTGTCGGCAGCATGAGGTGTAAAGGTCCCATGTTCACAAAGGTGGCGATGGATACCTTCAAACGTTTTCCTGTCTGGACATCTTCGTTCTGGAAACCTTTCGTGGTACAAATGATGAGCCTCCAGGGCATTGCGGTCTGCCAAACCGTACATAAAGTGCATATCCGCTTGCTCCTGATTTGAGTACATGGTCGGAATGGAAAACCACCAGATTCTGTCAGTATCTTGTGCGAGAGATAAGATATTCCAGTTAATAACTCGGGAACCAAGCATTTCCGGAACTATGTTGATATAAAATATTTTTATTGTCTATGAGGAACTCATTCCTGAAGTTATGCCATGTAGTTTTGAGACATATGTCTCGAAACATTTATATAAATATAAATATTTTCTAAAATATTTTCAAATATTATATAAATGAGTTCCTCACAGGCGGGCGCTGGCCATGAGGCACGGCCAGCTCTCACCTGTCGTGAATCGTATTGTGACGGAACAGTTCCGACTTGACTGAGCATGTGCAACACTCAGTATCTGCTGGTCTATTACTGACAATGTACAAATACTCACAGTGCAGTATTTTTTTTTTTTCGCTTTCAGAAAGAATAAACAAATTTCCCGACTACGTGAGAATTTAATTATAAAAATAAAAGTAGATAGTTATAATAAAAATAATGGAAATAGGTAATCATAATTAAATTTTAAGTATTATTTTCAGGTAATATATTTTGTATTGCCTGGAAATAATAATGAGTATATTTTGTGTTCATTTGTATTGCAGTGTTACCACATTGCAGTGTTACCAATTAAGAACTGACTATGCTGAATTGCCTCAGAATATCCCTTTGTATTTAAATTTAATGGATGTATAGGCCCATTCTGTTATAACTCTCTCTCTCTCTCTCTCAGGGTAACTTTGAAATTTTTTTTTTTTAGGTGGTGCAGCATAAGCCTCCGGCTTCCTTGCACTACATGGCTAATAATAATAATAAGTGTTTTTTTTTCCAGCAGAAGGACCTTATGACAGAAAGGTAAGTGTCACCCACAGAAGGACAAGGACCTTGCGATTGAAAGGCAAATGTCTTATTATTATTATTAGCTATATGGTGCAAGGAAACCTGAGACTTATGCTGCACCCCCAGCCAAAAGATAAATTCCCCGAATTACACTAAGAGAGAGAGTCAAGAGTAGAAGGGAATCACCAATAAAGAGAAGAATAATGATATTACCCCAGGGGCTCATATTTGGTGAGTATGGGCTTGGCACGCCCAGGGTTCTGAGCTGGATATCATCATTCTTCTCTTTCTTGGTGATTCATCTCTCTCTCTCTCTCTCCCCCCTCTCAGAATAACTCGGGAATTTTTTTTTTGGCTAGTGCAGCATAAGCCTCAGGCTTACTTGCACTACTAATTATATGGCTACTAATTATAATAATATCCAGTTCTTATACGTTAATTGATAACATAACAATGTGCGATGTGTACAAATTATTACAAATAACCACAAAATATACTCATATCATTTTCAGACCATACAAAATATATTATCTGAAAATAATAATTAAAAATGACTGTGTATTTTAGTGCAATTGCATCATTTATACACAGCTAAATTTGCACTTGCCATGACATTGCACTACTTTATGTAAGTAGTGCAATGTCATGGCAACTCGTCGTGAAGGTATTCACAATATGAGATGTAACTTAAATGATGCCGCTATTGCAAATTTGCTAATCTTTATTTAGCTGTGTATAAATGATGCAATTGCACTAAAATACATAGTCTAATCCCTTTCGCAGCTTGAGGTTTTAAGCCCTAATGCATTAGAGGAATTAAAAATGAATAATAATTACCTATTTCCATTATTGTTTTTATAACTACATTTTTTTATAATCAAATACTTTTATGTTGTCAGGAAATTGTTTTTTATTCTTTCTGAAAACGAAAAAAAAAAAAAAAATTATTGCGCGTACGTAGTAAGTACATTGCCAGTATATAGTAGTAGTAGTGGTGGCATATGATGCAAGAAAGCAAGTGTATGAGCTTATGCAGCATCAGCCAAAAAAAAAAAAAAAATCACACCATTCCACCAAATGCCTGTCCAGTTTCTCCTTAAATTTATTCAACCTATCAACTTCCACAACGACAGATGGAAGTTTGTTCCAGCAATTAACCACCCGATGGCTAAAGGCAAATTTCCGCACATCCAATCTACATCTGTCTTTTCTTAATTTGAATTTATGCCCCCTTAGGTTCGTAATCTGAAAAAGTGGAAGGATCTCATCAGAATTCAGCGTGCTCAATTCAAGGCCTTATACGCCTCAATCAGATCACCGCGCAGGTGCCTAGTCTCCAGCCACTGCAATTTGCAGTACTTAAGCCTCACGAGTACGGCAGATACACTGTGTCACACATGCTCCGTGACAATTCCCAGCACATAGACCGGCAGATATGGTGAGTGTCGCGCTAGTCAAGTCGGAACCGCTCCGTCAGAACATACGGAAAGTATCGCGCGTGCTCCGTGACAATTCCCAGAACAGACTGTCAGATACAGCGGCAACCGGCAGATACAGCGAGTGTCGCGCATGCTCAGAAAGTCGGAATTGCCTGTCAGAATACGATTCACGACAGGTTGGAGCTAGCGGTGACACTGTGGGCGGACCGTGATTCACGATACTAAAGTGCAGGATTACCACTTCATTTTGGCATCCTGTACAGTACTGTATTAATAAGCGGGATAAATTTGAAATGACAAGACAGATAAAATGATGAGCAACATAACCACTCTTTGTAACGTCAGAGCAGTAACTGCTTTGTTATGTAAAAGCCAGTCAGAGCTCTCATCTGCCTGAAAAAACAAACGAACGCACAGTAGTACGCGTAGCTATACAATACTACAGTATGTGGTACTACTACTACTATACAATACTGCAGTACTGTATGTGGACGTGTTATTGTTATGGCGACTCCTAGAAAGTTAGTTCTAGGAGCTAATAATAACGCATGTCGGCGTTAAATCGAGGGCCTACTCAGAGGCGGATTTAACGGCGGGCGCACCGGGCGCGCGCCCTGGGCCCCGACTTCTGAAGGGCCCACGCAAAACCCCAACAAATTAGTTGAACATATTAATTCAACTAATAGTTAAACTAATATGTTCAACTATTAGTTCAAAACTTTGCGATTATTATTATGCTTTTATTAATTATATTATACATATATTATATTCAAATTTTATTGGAAATAAAACATTAATAGTACATAATATTTTTTATTTATTTAAAAAAATGGTTAACATGTATTTTTATTTTCCCTGTCTCTCTCTTTTTTTTAAGGGGCCCAATATTTTCTTCTGCGCCCGGGGCCTCAACCGATCTTAATCCGCTCCTGGGCCTACTGCACATTAGGCCCTCGATTAAAAGTGAGGGCCGCATTTTATCACAGTTTTATAATGCTGACGAGACTCGGCTTTTTTATCGTCCTGTTCCTGAAAATACCCAGGCTTACAAGCATGAAACAAGCACCCCTGGTCTTATGCTAAATAAGAAGCGAATTTCAGTTTTATTTTGTGCATATGCGGCTTGCATCGGCTTAAGTCTGTGGTAGTTGGTAAGGCAAAAAACCTCGTGCTTTAAAGGATTTAATGTACCAGTTACCGGTGATATATTCCCACTCAAAAAATTCCTGGTTTACAATGGATATTTTCTGTGACTGGTTCTTTAACCATTTTATTCCTGATGTGCAACACTATCAGACATGTGCTGAAAATTCCTTCTCATGAAATAAAGGCTGTTTGACTGCTAGACTATGCACCTACTCACCCTAATGCTGAGAGGTTAGTTCGAAAGTTTGGTTTGGTTTGGTTTTTTTTTTTTTCAGGAGCATTAGCAACTAAGGCCATGCCGCCGTAGCCTAGTGGTCAGGCGCGCGGGTGCATAAGTACACGTGCCTTGAGTGACCGGGGTTCAAGCCCGTGACTGCTGAATACGGTGCTGTTTCTTATATTCTGTGTATCTTGTAAACTCCTCTGACGGTTTGGTCGTCCCGGAGTATAAGCAGAAAATTTATTTATTATATTGCTCCGGGAATATGCGGTGGTCATTCCCTGAGCTTTCCGCATCCTCCGTATTTGGTGGTGACGGGCTCGAACCCCAATAATAATCAAGAACCGTGATAGTTAGCAGGGATGGGGGAATTAAATGTGTTTTCTGCGTCCTAATACTACTTCATTGATACAGCCGATGAATCAGGATGTAATCGTTACATGCAAGAAGTTGTATAAGAAGTTTTTGGAAGAGGTGATGGTTGTTTTGGAAAAAGCAGAAGCTACAAGAGGCACCAGGACACTGCAAAATTTACATGCATACGTCAGATCTGCTATCTTCAACTTAACAGCTGCGTGGAATTACATGAAGATTACTTACTATCTTGACCAATGCTTGGAAGAAGTTGTATAACGTAGGACCTGATATGGGTTTTGAGACGTCTAAATTTCGGGACACTTTTCTGAGGGCCGGCAACAAAAATGCAACTGAGAATGATGTGGAACAGTGATTCGAAAATGATGAAGGTGACGGGGTTATCAAATTTTTTCTGAGGTAGAGATTGCAGAAAATGTTTTTCATGAAGAACAAGAGAACGATGATGAGGACAAAGACGAAGAATCAGTTGCACGGCACCTCGTCCTAAATTGCCTGTTATAAGACAGCATATGGATGACATCATACATTATATTGAATCATCATCAGACACTGATGTACTTCCTTATTATGAACATTTTATAGAATTTCGATCTACAGTAATAAGGAAGCGGCACCAAGGCAACTGAAGCTTAATTTCTTCAAGACCACTTCATCAACTGGACTTGTTTCACCAGAACCCTCTACCAGCAGAGAATTAACACCTCTCCCTCCATATGACAGTTATTTCTGACTCTGAAAATTGTTTCTTTCAATTAGGTTAACATTAATATTGAATATTATGTATCTTTTTTTAACGTTTTTTGTATGTTTTTTATTCAATGGAGTTTATGAATTTTAAAGTATTTTTTCCCCTCTAAAATGGATTTAAATGAAAAAAACTAATGTTCACATTGAAAACAACTTTGTGTGAGCTTTAAGAAAAAAAAATAAAAAAGTGGTGGAAAAACTCCATTAGTTACATTGCATAGTTTTTGACATGTTTAATTAAAATAAATTTTGGCTCCTATCGTAAATTTATTTTTATATTTTTAACAGATGTTTTAGTCGCGTGTATAAATGAATTAATATACATTATAATAAATAATATTTTATTCATACTTATACATTATAATAAAATTTTAATACATCCTGTGCATTGTAAGTTTGTTATTAATATATGTTTTTAAAATACATTCGATTTAACAGACTTTCGGCATTAACGAACACCCCTTTCGCCAATTAGTCCGTTAAATCGAGGGTCTACTGTACTTAAGTTTTGTATAGCTACGTGCTCGGCTTGAAATGCCGTATTTGTGAATGTTTAGCATTTATTTATTGCAGTTAACGTTCATATTTTCGATTTTGTTGATACTTGAAAAAAAGAACTCGTAAAGCGAGAACTGCCTGTATTTATAAGAAGATAACTATATATACTTTCACCTCTATTAATCACAAAAAAAAAAAAAAAAAAATCAATTCATTTAATAAAAAAAAAAAACGAATGCGCCTGAAATATAATTCACTGGGTACATTTTTTTTAATTTAAATTTTATTTTATAAACTATATTTTATTATTTAAAACATGGGGATCATGGGCGCCGGCAGCACGGTGCAAGGGCATCATCAC
This sequence comes from Mastigoproctus giganteus, assembly GCF_048544385.1. Classification (NCBI taxonomy): domain Eukaryota; kingdom Metazoa; phylum Arthropoda; class Arachnida; order Uropygi; family Thelyphonidae; genus Mastigoproctus; species Mastigoproctus giganteus. The sequence continues at coordinate 95,589,236 of NC_143584.1, read as the reverse complement.
CTTTGGATTTCGAAGCAATACACAATTTTTAATACAGTATTTTCTTTAATTTATTGAAACATTAAAACAATACAAATTCTACAAAAAATATATATTAATTTAAATAATTCATCAAAACAAGAACAAAATTAAAATAACTCTTGCAAAATAAAGTTAGACCCAGTTAATTTTCGTCGTTAACTTTTAATAAAAATTGCAATCTTCTCGGCTTACCCGCGAATGTTGACATAGTTACGTTCATGAAATCTTCATTGCCAATGACGAATTTTCGAGCCTTTATCTTTCTCACTTTGCACGAATGCGCAGTACTTTCTCCCACCGATCACGAAATGTAAATCAGTCAAACTTGACTTAATTACTATTGCATGCATTTGAAAATTTGGTGAACAAAAAATTTATTCCCAAATGCGCCACCTTTCAAAATATCCTGCCGGCGCTCTCTGAGATATCCCCATGGGTTTGTATTTTTTTTTATTTTTTATTTTTTTTATATAAATATTTTTTATTTATTTAAAAAAATGGTTAACATGTATTTTTATTTTCCCTGTCTCTCTCTTTTTTTTAAGGGGCCCAATATTTTGGGGCCTCAACCGACCTTAATCCGCTCCTGATTATGAATATGACAATGTAAACCAGGAAAAAAATTTGGCAGATTCTACGTGAAGAAAATATCCTAACCCAACTCCGGAAAGCAATGCAAAGCCTATATAAAAACTCAAAAGTCTGCATTTACAAGGTGGTAGATGACTTTCATCAACCGGTGAAATACCACCACTTTGCTTATTGGAGGCTTGAAGTGGTGAAACCCATGTTTAGTCTCTAGAGCAAAGTTTCCGGCATCCCCCTCCCCCCATACTTCACCTTCAACCCATGCATGGTACTAAGTACTATAGGTTCTGATACCTTTCGTGTTTGGGGTTTTCATAAAAAAAAAAAATAAATAAATAAAATATTCTAATGGCCAACTATCAGACCCAATTAACTATGTTCAGAGAAAATTTATTTAGAGAAAACAGAAGGGGTCATGCCTTATCAAAATCCATTGTTTTCAAAGGACGCAATCCCACATCAGACAGTAACTGTCTGTGTGCAGAGGACATTGGTGGTGAATTTTCGGATTTTAAGCTACCCAGTAGCCAAATTTCTGTTTGTTGACGCAATATGACAATTCGAATTATGCCTCGACATCTTCCTCAGTCACAATCCCATGGAAACGCTCAGACAAATTCTAGTGAGTAGCCAAGCCCCTATTAGCTCTTGAACGGCCGCTATTTTCTACTGATGAAAATTGAGATCCTTATGGAAAATTCTCAGGGTAGCGGCTTGTTTCCTAGCCAAACAGCCAGGATTCCAAAAAACAGCTTTCAGTTTTTCAAAATTATCTGGCGTTTTTTCGGGCGAATTACTCTTCGCGCCCCAAAGGCTTCTTCTTCACTACAGAAGCATTTTTCCGAAAGTTCTGTACCCACAGCTTTATCTTGTTACTGGTGAGAATTTTTAGATCATTGAAGTGAGTGCGAAATAACGGCTGCGTTGTGATAACAGAGTCACTGTTCTTGAATATGCTTCAATAAGGAAAGCACGACGTTTCTCAGTCCACTTCTCCATCGGTAATGAAATGGCAGGAGACGATCTACCAGCTGATCTAGACCCATTACTCCAACTGGCTTGTTTCCGCAATAATGTGATTTTAAATATCTCCCCCTCGAAAAAGTCTCCCCAAGGCGATTAGGCCACGAATCGATTATTGGGGACCCCACTTGCGACGTTACACCAGTTTGAAGAGTATCAATTAATCGAAATCCTCAGTCTTCTGCCCTGAAGCCATTCTACGATCCATCGTAGAATCTTGCCAGTAATACCAACATATTACAATTTATACAGTAACCTCTCATGAGAACTGAGTCAAATGGCTTGCTAAAGTCCCAATTAACTAGGTCGAAATTGTTCCCTACATCCAATTCATGGGTAACTGTTAAAAGGGGCCCACATCTGGTGAGTATGGACTTGACACACCCAGGCTCCAGAGCTGGACATCATCATTCTTTTCTTCCTTGGTGATTCTCTTCTACTTCTGACTCTTGTTTTCTCTCTCAGGGTAACTCAGAATTTTTTTTTTTTTTTTCAGTTGGTGTAGCAAAAGCCTAAGGCTTGCATGTACCATATGGCTAATGATAATAAAAATAACAGCTTACCAGATTAGTTAAACATGATTTTCCTTTATAGGAATAGATAGGAATAGCACCTGCATTAAAAATGCAGGTGCTATTCCTATCTAAATCTTCCTGGACTGCACTCTTAAATCATAGCCTAAAAAATTTTCCTTGCCACTGCTGTCAACCGACTTCACTTGTAGAACCACAAAATAAAACACAACGTAGAATTCAAAATTAACCTCTATGATTCAATACACTCTCAGCCCGCTTCCCTCAAAATTACTAGGTATGTGCCATTATTCCAGGTAGGCACCTACCTGGAATAATGGCACATACCTAGCAATTTTGAGGGAAGCGGGCTGAGAGTGTATTGAATCATAGAGGTTAATTTTGAATTCTACGTTTGCCTTACTTGGGCTGGAAATTTTATCTAATGAATAATCTTCCGAAATTTCAATATCGCTAACTTCTCACGACGGTCTTTCATCAATAAAGATCGATACGAAGTACTTATTCATCGGCTGGATTATCTGAGACTTTCTATACCCTATACACAAGGGTCCAATATGATTCGTTTTCGTCCTTGTATTGACATACATGCATAGTCCTTGTCCCCAAATCTTTGCGCTCTTAGCCAGTGCTTTCGTATACTCAGTCTTGGTCATCCTTACCTTCACTCTGGTAGTACTATTATTGATCAACTTATAGTTGATCTGTAATCTGTACTTATAATCACTTTGTAATTTTCCCATGTCATCTTTTTCTGCTTTATTAGTCCGTCTAATAAATAATTCATCTAATAATTCATCCGTCTCGGCATCATCCTTGTGCTATTTTTTCTTAATGGTATAAGTGGCTCCATGTAGCATCTTCAACTGTCATACTCTCTTTTTATGAAATATAAAATAATAAGCTGTGAAAAAAAAAAAAAAAAAGAATGCAGTGTTCAGTACATGAATCAACAACCTTCTAGGTTGGCAAATTATGAACTGAACACCGAACGTTCTGTTTGTGTGTGCTTTTATATATATATATACATGTATATACAATTTTTTTGTTAGAAAATAATTTTAAAAAATCATTTTGCGTGGAAAAACTTTCACTTAAAATACCCATCCATACACTTCCCCAAATCATTTCTGTGTCAGAGAATTATGCTCATTTCTAACACTTTTCTGAAAAGACTGAAAATATCAAACACAGCTTGAATAGCACGAGCCAGTCACTGGTGTTTCGTGAAGTTTGATTCACAATCGTATTCCGAATTGCCTATTTACACAGGTAGTGTGGTACTATTTCATGAGTCACGATTGTATTTCACACCTCGTGTAAACTGGCCTAATTAAGGTAATGAATCCACTGTGACAGTTTAGTCGGAATAATACTGCTGCCACTCATTTACTCATTTAGAGAGGCCCGAGTTGGATTTCCGACTGGAGAAGGCTTTTATGCCTCTTCAATCGGGGTTGTTGTCAGCCGACGTCAGGGGGTTCTCCCTATGAGCTATTTAAGTTCTACCATCCATATATACATATAGGTCCGTGAAAACAGACATACTTGTACAGTCAAAAGATATGGTTGTATTTCGATTAATCATTAAAGAAAATTATTATTATTTTCTGAATATGACAGAAAAAAAAAAGATAGAGAGAAAGAGAGAAATTTTCATCTTTCATAGTCTTCTGTCGCCACGTGAAATAAAAAAAAAGAAAAAAAAAAGTAATATAACAAAGATCCATCACATCGATTATTGCATATCTAAAATTCAAAACAGCAGAATTATGTACTTACCAGTACGGCTCATAGCCTGTGGTAGTGTTAGGACGCCAGTGCCCGCCATTATTGATGCAATAAATATGGAAGCTAACCATACCGACAAGCCGCTCTCAGGTTTCTGGTTTTCGTTCCCTGCTATACATAGTCTACCAACATTCAAAGTGGCAGCTGATTTACAACAGAAAGTTTCTTTACACTTCATGGAAGCGATGTTCAGATGCTTCTTTTGAAAGAGATTTCTATAGTGTAATATCAGTTTGTTTTTCTTGTAGAAGCTGTCGTATCGTGCAACAAGCTACGGCGACACGTACCAACACGTGTTACAGTACCATCCCATAAACAGAGCACGAGAAAGAGTCCTAGTGAACACCGCGCGTAATTTTATAAATGCAAGGAACTGAAACACAAATTCCGAAATTGGCATATATAGGACTGTTTATTGTCAAAATGATAACTGAAAAACATTGAGAAAGTTCGAGGAAAGATAAGGAAACCGTTTTTACCATAAAAAGCCGACCTGTTATACAGCTGTTAAATCATAAATTTGTCTGTTAGTCTGTAATCTCTTGCCATATTAAAAAATAGCGGTTAATCTGCGTTTTAGCCTGAGTCTTAAAGATAATAGGGTTACAAAGTTTCAAGACATTTTTGGATTTCCAAGTGACACTTTTATTATACATTTCTCGCGTATGAGCAATGTACAAGGTTACGTACCGTATGTGTATTTGCTATATCAGAGGCTGGGTATAAATTCCATAAACATGCAGGAAGGGAAGGTTTACTAAAATATTACAAGGGGGGGAGTAAGAATTCACTAGAACACATCATATAACAGCTTCTTCTTTTTTTTTAATCATAAAATATGACATAAATCAAGAGGTGAAACCACAAACCCTGTACCCTTCTTCGCGAAATTCTGGAATGAATTCTCCCTTGCTCTTTTAACAGGTGCAGGCAGTTTCATTTTTCTGCCTACACCAAAGATCGTAACAATTATAAAGCAATTATTAATCAGTCAAAACTAGAGTTTGAACAGGCTAAGGGTAGAAAACTTGCTTCTTGCCCTAATGGTAGCCGAGCATTCTGGTCTCTTGCCAAAGAATGGCCGCAACTTTTGCTCACCTCTGTCCAAACCTAATGGTTCTGTTGTCACATCAGCCAAGAATAAAACTGACCTGATAGCATCCCATTTTTCTTCCAACTCATGTATTAATGATCTTGGTAAAACACCTCCCACCATTCCCGACATGCTCCATTCAATGCCTCCTGTGTTTCTGTCAAAAGGATGTCAGAAGGATTTTGACGAATCTTGATGCTAAGAAAGCTCCAGGTCCGGATGGTATTTCTCCACTTGTTCTTAAAACCTGTGCTCCTGAACTTACTCCTGTTCTTTGCCGCCTTTTTTTCACTTTCTTATTCCAAAGGTGTTTTTCCTTCTGCTTGGAAATTCGCTCATATCCAGCCAGTTCCTAAAAAGGGTGACAAATCCCTCCCTCCCTTCCAATTATTGTTCCATTGCAATTACTTCTACTCTTTCTAAAGTAATGGAGAAATCAATTAACCGCCAACTCTTAAACTACCTAGAAATCTTCCGTCTCATCAACGATCGCCAGTATGGATTCCGTCAGTGTCGATTCACTGGTAATATTCTGCCTACCCCAAAAAAGGTGTAGGCAGAATATCACCAGAATGGCTAATGTTACCCATTTATGGACTAATTCAATGGAAAAGTTCGGTGAAACACAAGCAGTTGCTCTTGACATCTCAAAGGCTTTCGATCGTGTTTGGCATAAAGGTTTCCTAAACAAGCTTCCATCTTATGGATTGCGAACTATTTTTTGTAATTGGTTATCCAGTTTTCTCTCAGGTCGCTCACTGAAGGTGATGGTAGATGGCTCTCTGTCTTCTAACTTCTCCACTAATGTTGGTGTTCCCCAAGTTTCAGTTCTTTCCCCCACTCTTTTCCTCTTGTATATTAATGACCTTCTTCCATTGATTGGAAATCCTATCCATAATTTTGCCGACAATAGGACATTGCATTCCATTTTCCAATTTGAGAAACCTTGCCCTGCTCAATCAGCTTCAACTTCTCGAATATCCGCTACCAATTTGTTAAATGCTGATCTCCAGGTAATTCTTCAGTGGGGCAAAGACAACTTGGTTGATTTCAATTCTTCTAAAACTCAGTCTTGTCTTATATCTCGCAAAAAGGATTCTTCTGCTCTTATGCTTATCTTTGGTGACTCTTTGATTTCTAGGCAAAATGATATATCTCTTTTGGGCACATTCAAATATTGCTTCCTCTGCATCTAAAAAACTTGGTTTTCTCTTTTGCTCACGGCGTTACTTTTCTTCCAAACAACTGTTCACGCTGTACAAATCGCAAATCCACCCTACCATGGAATACTATTCCCACACCTTGGGTGGTGCCTCGAAAACCTCTCTCAGGTGTTTTGATTCTGTTCAGAAGAGGGCAGTTAGATTAATAAATGATTCATCTCTAACAGAGTCCTCCATTCTCTGTCTCATAGACGTACTGTTTCTGCTGCATGCCTTTTCTATAGATACTTATATGGGCACTGATCTTCTGAATTGGCTTCTATATTTCCCGCTCTCTCTTCCAAAACAGTCCGAACACGTGTCGCCATCAGCCACCATCCATTTACTGTCCAACTTCAAACTCACAGAACCAACTTTTCATCTTCCTCATTTATTCATTCAACTGCCGTTTTCTGGGACAACTTTCCTTCATACGTATTTCCTCAGAATTATAGTCTACAGAAGTTCAAGTCCAATGTCAACAAATATCTTCTTTCGTCTTCTCAACCCTCCAACCCAAGCACGGTACTAAGTACTATAGGTTCTAATACCTCTCGTGTTTGGGGTTTACATTTAAAAAAAAAAAAAAAAAATCTACCAAACGAACAATGCGCCACCAGCGTTAGTAGATTTTGCGGTATGAGAGCTTTGCTACTATTACATGATGATATAGAGCATTGTATTCAAGATTCGATGACAGTGGTTTATGGTCTTCGGGATGTGCACAGGTTTTTTTTTTTTTTTTTTTTTGAGGGTCCTATTAATTCACCAATATCAATCAGACTATATTCGAAAATGAGAAATTAAATTCATAAAAATAAGCACTTGCCCAAGTCCAAAAACGATTTCGTAAACTTTCCTTTTTACAGTTGTACAACTAATTCAAAACAAATCGTGGTGAATTAGTTGTATTACTATAAAATTAAAATTATACACAAATGGTGTATAAAAGTTGTAAATTTTTGTTTCCTTTATAAAACAGTTTCGTTGTCTTCAGCTTCATCAAAAATCTTTTCGTTTCTTAAACATTTCTCATTCGAGCCTTTGTAGGAATTAAATACAGGAGAAGACACTGCGAGGCTATTTTTCAGAACCTTTCGCGTTCTTGTTCGCTTACTAATTGACCATCAGTTGGTAAGCGACATAGATATACTACAATTTATAGGGCATCTGCAAACAGTAATAGGTTAGGTAATGTTCGGGAGTGCATTACATTTCAGGGGCGTTCGATTTTTTCTTACATTAATTGAACCGTCACTTATTCATGGTTTGTTTTTACTAATGTCGTGCGTCGGCGGAGAGTTAAGCTAGATGCACAGCTTGACTTTGTGACTCGTCAATTGAAGCGTTCGCCAATGAAACCATGGCTTATTTAGGGTAGGGTTACCAGAAGTCCTCGTTTCCGATTGCTGAGGGGATTTTTCACTTGCGTCCTTTTTTTGTAATTTAAAAAAATCATCTCATCATAAAGTGAATTTTCATCAAATGTTCTGTGCATTGCACCATCGGTCAATATATAACGAAATAAATAAAAACAATATGCAGGTTGCATTAAGTGGACTGTATTATATAAAAATTACACAAATCATCTTATGACTTCGCTACCAAGCGTCTTCCTGGCACTCCGACAACATCAGAAACCTCTGCCGTCTCCATCCAACCCAATTGCACTCCGGTGAATTCAGAAACACACTGAAGCTTTCGCTAGACGAGCCTTATTGTCTCGCCACGTTTTCGCATCCTCACATTATTATTATTATTACTAGCTATATGGTGCAAGGAAGCCTGAGGCTTATGCTGCACCAGTCAAAAAATAATTCCCGAATTACCTGAGAGAGAGAGAGAGAGAGAGAGAGAGAAGAGAGAGAGAGAGAGAGAGAGAGAGAGAGAGAGAGAGAGAAGAGAGAGAGAGAAAGAGAGAGAGAGAGAGAGAGAGAGTCAAAAGGGGATCACCAAGAAAGAGAAGAATGATGATATTCAGCTCAGGACCCTGGGTGTGCCAAGCCCATACTCACCAGATGTGAGCCCCTGGGGTTAATTGAACATAATAAAAAAATAAAAAATGTACAATATGGAAGAGTCCTAAAGTCATGCATGCATTCCAATATGGTGGCACACGGGGTTTCAACAACATTAGAATCCTCTCTAGAGACAACCAAAACAACAGAAGGAAATTTAACGAAGCCTTCCTTATAAAAATGTTTTGGAGCATCAGTAATCGACAGAAAACAGGGAGTGGAATTCAACCTGCAATATTTCCACCTTTTTGATAAAAAAAAAAAAAAAAAAAAAAAAAAATAGAAGAGGAAATTAAAAAACCAGGAAAAGAAAAGAATCGCGACATCCGGAAGTGCGGCCCACATATAATATTTTCAAAGAAGAATAAGTAAGTTTGTGCCACCCAGAATTCGTTATTTATTGCAGAAAAAATTAGTGGTAATGGAAAAGATTATGACATTGACAAATTTAAAAATGAAATGGAAAGTATGTATACTCAATCATTAGCATATATAAAATTATGGACAAAAAGTTTGGAACAGTTTAAAATCTTACAATTCTTACAGAGTTCTTTGGATTTTTTTTAATGAAAAAAAGGAGTAAAAATCGATGATATTAGATTAATTGACCAATTTATGAATTTTAAGGAATTTGTTTCTGAGAAAAAGAAAGATGATAATTGGGTAAGCTTATTAGCCCATAGAGAGTGGGCTGAATATTTTAATCAATTATGAATCAACAGGGATTACCTTTATTTTAGGTATAGGAAGCTTCTTTTCCAACCAACTCTTCTAGTCCAACTCGCTAATAATTCTTGGGGAAGGTGATATAAATTTTGCAAAACATGTGGGACATCTTCCCCACTGTCAGAACCGTAGTGTTCAGACCGTACAGTCTCAACGATGAGCGCTCAAGATTTCTGTCTTCAAACACCATACCTCTGGTAGCAAGGAAACTATTACGGGGATTGACATAAAATTAGATTTTTGAAGGTCTAAACTACTTAATAAATATGGACCGATTATTTCTTTTGGTCCAGTAGCTTGACTTTAGAGTTAAATTTAGGGGTCTAAAAAAAATGGATATGGGGGGATTATTCTCTGCATGCCTTAAGTCAGACTAGAACTTTTCGGGGCGTCATGTTCACAGGAATAGAGCAACTACTCATGTTCACAGGAATAGAGCAACTACTCATGTTCACAGGAATAGAGCAACTGAGTAGTTGCTCTATTCCTGTGAACATGACGCCCCGAAAAGTTCTAGTCCGACTTAAGGAATGTAGGAAATAATCCCCCCTATCCATTTTTTTTTTTTTTTTTTTAGACCCCTAAATTTAACTCTAAAGTCAAGCTACAGGACCAAAAGAAATAATCGGTCCATATTTATTAAGCAGTTTAGACCTTCAAAAATCTAATTTTATGTCAATCCCCGTAATGGTTTCCTTGCTACCAGAGGTATGGTGTTTGAAGACAGAAGTCTTTGAGCGCTCATTGTTGAGACCGTACGGTCTGAACACTACGGTTCTGACAGTGGGGAAGTTGTCCCACATGTTTTGCAAAATTGATATCGCTTTCCCCAAGAATTATTAGCAAGTTGGACTAGGAGAGTTGGTTGGAAAAGAAGCTTCTTATATCTAAAATAAAGGTAATCCCTGTTGATTCATAATATAATAGAATATAGGAATTACCGAGCACTTAATAGCTTTCTATTATCAAGTCTTAATCAATGCAAAAGTTCCGAGCTTTTAAAAATTGCTCAATGTATATTCAGGGCCGCTTCGACCTTATGTGCCACCAGTAAGCGAAATCAAATTTGCCGCCCCAAAATATTTGGATTAAAAAATAAAATAAGGCATAAATAATTATTATTAATTTATTGGAAAAGAAAAGAATTGCAACATATCTCGCATATAATATAATGAAACAACAAATAAAAATAACAAAAAATCATTCTGGAAATGAATTTTAAATTCTAAATCACAGTAATCGTACCCACAATAATAAAATAAAAGGAAAATTATAATGTTAAAACAAATTTGTTTCCTTGCGAATTTATTAATTATTTCATTTATGTTTATTTGTTCCAAAAGATAATTTTCTATTGAAATTATTGCCAAATTAGAAAGTCGTTGTTGAGACATAATTTTTGATTAATTTTAATTTTTAAAAACTCCATTTACCTGAGGCAACTGAAACTGGTAAAATTAGAAAAATTCTTAAAGCAACTGCTACTTTTGGAAAAGTATCTGTAAAATCGTTTTTAAAATATTTTGTATTTAATATTGTCTCCAATATAAATTTGAAGTACTCAAGTTCTTCAAATAATGTTAAACGTCAATATCAGACTCATTACGATAATCACTTAATATGTAAATCTTTGCAATGATTTAATAAATCGTCACCTGACCATTATTTTAAATTCAGAAATATTATAAAACATTTCTCCGTTCTTTCATTTATGTAAACCTTTCAGTTAAGGAGAAAATTGTCATTTGAAAGAAAAAATTAATTTTGAAATTTTGTTGCGGATCGTGAACAGCTTCATCTCTACTTTCATAATCGAAATGACGTTTTTTCAATCATTTCCTAGCAGTGCTTACTTCTGTAAACGACATTTTGGATATTTCTTTTGGGCTCTTCGTCTGTTCTATTTTCTTTAAAAATTCCGTGATACGGTATTTTGTGGACATTCAAGAGCTCCATGTATATCAGAATCCATTTTTTTTTTTGGAGCATTTTAGTTACCGGATTAATTTGATTTAAAATATCATGCCAAAATTTATAAGATTTTATTTTTAAGGCGATTGATTTAGCATGTTCCCTTGTATCCATACTTTATTTTCGTTTTCGTGCCAACATCGTAAAAAAAGTAATAGTATTAAAGAGGACCAGAGAGTCGAAGCGTTGGTGGTACGAACAGCGTCCCCCAAAAGCCGTATTGCAAGGGACGTCGTTTTTAGCATTTTTTGTTTTAGGTTTGTTTATTTGATTTTTCGTACCAGGCGCCGTATTGCACGGGGCTCCGTTTTGATCAAAAATTTTATTTTTGGAGCGCCTATTTTACTTTTCGCACCAAACTCCGTTTTATCGCGCTACAGCTGTGAACTAGTCTGGGGAATTCAATAAACTAGAAAAATTAAATAACCGAAATTAGATATCTTCATTGTTCATATTCAAATGAAGAAATGTCACCCGCTAAAATTCTCCAATTCATTTGTGATTAGCAATTAACATCTTCCTTACCAAACCTATTAATTGCTATCCCATTTTCCTAACGTTGCCTGTCTCTGTGGCTAGCTCGGAAAGGAGTTTTTCGAAACTTAAATTTATTAAAATTCATTTGAGAACAACTACGAGTCAGGAAAGATTAGATGGTTTAACAATATTATCGATTGAACGAGTTATTTTAAAAGAACTTGATATGGAAGAATTGATAATTTTTGCGACAGTAAAAGACAGAAAAGTTTCAATTTAGTTAAAAAATTGTTTTTTGCTACGATTTTCAATAATTATTCTTATACTTTATAGACACAGCTTATATACTTTATTTAAGATTTTTTTTGCTTTGTTTTTGAAAAATTATTACATTTATTATTATTATACACCTATTTTATAAGTATAATTTTAAATATTTTATTCAAGAATTTTTTTGATTTTTATAGTTAGTTTTCGAATAATTTATTGTTGTTATATACCTTTTGTAAATAAAAGTTCGTAAATTTTATTTTATGTAAGATTTTTTAAATATGTTCTATTATGACATGCCCCCTTTGTAAAATTTAAAAAGCTTAAAAATTTTAAATAAAAAAAAATAATCAGGCGCTGAAAACCAAACTGGCCTAGGGACGCACGTACTCTCGAGCCAGCCCTGATTGCCTTCCTAAAAATAGTATCTTATATATTATTCTGGCTGAAATAAAGAACATGGGTTTCTCCTTTGAGAATCAGTGTGGCCGAAGAACTCCATTCTTTGGCCACACTGATTACTGTATTGTGAAAGCGTAATTTACCTCATTTTGCGTTTCTGATTGTTTGATTGGATGTAAGGCTGTAAGGCGTATTGGATGTATGAGTGTGAATTTTATACCTTCGGAATACAAGTGTTTTCAGTGTGGATGTTTGAGTGTACCAGCGGGCATGCGAGGTGAGGTTTTTTTTTTTTTAAGTTGTTCTTGACGGTTTGGTGTTTTTTGCAGTAATTGTATGAGTTGTTAGTATCAGGTTCTCTTTATACTTGCAGGGGTGTGGGGGCAGCTGGGACCGGACAAAACCCCCTCAATTAAAGTGCAAAGTAGGACAAATAATAACACAAAGTTCTCAGAGAAGTGTTCTTTAAGGGTTCATTCTTAAAGAATTATAAATACTGTAATAAGAATAAAAATTATGGTTTGAACATTTCTTATTATTATTTGTCCAAGGGGTTTTTGTCCTACTCTGCACTTTAATTGAGGGGGTTTTGTCCTCGGGGGTTGTTCTATACACTGGGGCAGCAGCGCCCAGAACAAAAAAACAAAGCATTTCTGTTGAGCGCAGTGAGCAATTCTCATTGTGAAATCACCTAGTAGTAGTAATTTACGGGGGAGGGGAAGAATCGTTGGTTGTATGTCGTTTTCTTTTTTGTTAGCTGTTTTAAAAAAAAATTGCCATTTCTTTTTCATCATTACGGCTCCGACATATTGTGATATCACGTGTCATCTCCCAGTAACATGCTAGCGAGGAGAGGGGGGAAAGCAGTCAGTGGGAGGTGCCTTCACGCCCTATCACTGCCTTCTTCCTCTCTTCCTGGCCGAAGTACGAGTTATACCCATGTTCTGGATATAACCCTGCAAAATATAAGTATGAAACACAGATTCAGATAATAAGCAAATTAGCATAAGTCTGCAATGTACCATACTCAGGGGCGGACCGTTAACTTTGGGGAGGGGGACCCTGGACTAACGCTGTTTGGGGGCCTAATTAACCCAAATTTGGGTTAGTTGTGGCGACTCATTCGCCATTTTGTCGAAAAACTATTTTTTAACCCTTTTTTAAATAGGAAAAATTATAGGCAACAGTTGAAGAACTTTTTTATTTTATTTGATGCACTTGGATATACAAACTTTTATATCCAGTTATAATGAAAAAAGGTTTTGTATACATAACAAACATCAAACATAAATAAAAAATAAAATGTATTAGATATTACTTTTAGTAACAAACAAAAAAACGAAACAACAAATTCTCACGTCAAGAATAAAGACTAAGAGAAAAAAAAACAAAAACAAAAATAATACTTATCCTTAAAAATAAAAAAAATAAAACATTCTAGGAGTTATATAATGTAAGTATTTTTAATACATAAAAGACATTTAAAGAGTAACTCTTCGGCATTTTTTCGCTGCAAATTCTTTTATTTGATCATCACATTTGTAATCCTTTGGTTAAATCACAGTTTATGGAAAGAATTGATAAATAATTTAATCTTTCATTCGTCATTGTTGTCCTATATTTGTTTTCTATATAGGACATCCTGGAGAAGGATCGCTCCGCCTCACAGCTGGTGATTGGCAACACCAAAAAAAAAATTTTAAGATTGTTTAGCAATTCGGAAAAAACATCGACAGGTTTCTTTTCATAAATTAGCTTGAATATATCACCGCATGAGTAGTATGAGTCTGGCTTAGTCTGTAAGTAGGATTTTAACTGAATGCATTCATGGACTAAATGTTCGCCTATGTCATCCGATAAATAATCAACAATATTACGTGCACTTTCCAAGTCAATATTTTCGATATTAATGTCTTGCCAATTCATTAAAAATTTGAATCTTTTGCTAAATTCCCCATAGACATGGCCTCTTCTGTATAAATCCATAATCAACTTATCTAATGCACATTTAGCGTATCCCGTTTAAATTTTTCTGCTTCATTTAGCGAAACTTTCTTTGTAGATTTATCCGAAAATTTTGAAGTAATATGTCTCTTTTTTAAATCGCTGTATTCTTTTTCCACACTAGTACTTAATTTTTCTCCTCGTATTTTGACTCTATTGTCAGGGAAACGGGAAATATACTTTGTAAAAAGGATAGGTGGAACAGGACCAGAGTATGCCTGCCAGGGGCAAAGGTTGATGACGTTGTAGAGCAGATATCATCTTTTAAGGGCACAAAAGGTGATATAGTTGTACACGATGGCATTAATGATATTACTTAACAAGTACAGGTCACTGTTGAACGTGTACAACAGGTCACTGTTGTACACGTTGGCACTGCAGAATTACTTAACAAGTACAGGTCACTGTTGAACAAAAGCCAGCTGAGAATTAGAGTTGAATTTGAAAGTGTCTGCAATTCTGCCCAGACACGATAGAAGGGAGTATATGATGAGAGCCTTGTCGATCAATTCGGCCCTGGAAAGAATGTGCAAGGCTCAAGGGGTAGAATTTTTTCAGCATGGACTGTACTTGTTAACAGGAGAGACTGCTTCTATAGGGATGGAATACACTTAAATAGAAAGGGTGCAAGAATATTTGCTGATGCTATCGAGGTAGTGTTAGGTGGTTCGGAAAACTGATAGCCTGGGGGGGGGATACAAGGACTAATAGTTTAACAGTAGCCGTAGGCAGAGGTGAAGGTAATTCTTGCACAACTTCTATTAGAATAAGTAGCGACCTGGAGCGTGGGGTGTTGGGGGTTTCACGGACGGATGGCAGTCATCCTGAAATAGGTGGGTATATGGGATGTGTTAGGGTAACTAGGAATAGGAGTAGGAGCATGTATACCAATGCTAGAAGTATAGTAAATAAATTTGATGAATTTGAAGTGTTGGTCAAGACATCAAAGGCGGATATTGTTGGGATAGCAGAGACGTGGTGTCACACAGATATAAGGAATGCTGAACTGGAATTTGGGGAGTACAATGTGTACAGAAAGGATAGACAGGATAGAAAGGGAGGATGTGTTATGCTGTTAATTAAGAAAAACATAAAATCAGAAGAAGTGCACCCAGTTGATATAGATGAATAGTGCACTGTTGAGTCAGTCTGGTGTGACATAAGCACTGCGAAAGCAAAAATAAGAGTAGGAGTGTGTTATAGGCCTAACGACTCGAATGAGTACAATGAACAATTGTACAGAGAAATAGAGTGGGCTAGTAAATCAGAATGTCTTATAATGGGGGATTTTAACTTCCCAGATATTGACTGGAACTTGTGGTTGGTCACTCACACACTAGTCAGACATTTGTGGATTTATTGGATGATTGTTTTCTGCAGCAGCATGTTCGAGAGGCAACCAGAGAAAGCAGTGATCATTCGTGTATTAAGAATTTGCAGATAAAGGATCCACTAGGTGGCAGTGATCACAGTGTACTGATGTGGGATTTACTAAAAGATTTAATTACCATCAGGGGTAAAGGAAGGGGATTTTGCTTCCGTTAAGGTGAGTACAGTGGTCTCCGACAGTTTTTAAATTCTGTACAGTGGGATCAACTGACGATATTACCAACAGTAAATTCTAAGTGGGAAGCATTCAAGGAATTAATCGTGGATGCTACTAAAAGTTTCATACCTATTAAGAAATATTGTTCAAGGTTTAGGCCTAAATGGTTATCTAATGAACTAATGAGACTCGTAACAGAGAAGAAAAATGCAAGGGATGCATATAAATTATCAAGTGACTCAGAAGCCTATGGCAGATATAAGCTAGTCTGTAATCAGGTCACAAAGGAGGTTAGGCAGGCGAAGGCAGATTACGAGAAATCCTTGGCAAAAGATGCTAAGAAAAACAGCAAGGATTTCTTTACTTATATAAACTCTAAAAGGAAGGGGATGAATCTGATTGGTCCACTTGACATCGATGGTTCGACTATTGATGATCCTGCTCAGATAGCAAACAATCTGAATGAGTATTTGGCATCTACATTCACACATGAAGAATTATTAAGTAAAATGGCAAAAGGTTATCAAATTGTAGCAGGATACTTAATGATTTTGTAATAACGGAAAGCAAAGTGGAGGAGAAATTGTTGAAGTTAAACATAAGAAAAGCACCTGGGGTGGATGGGATCTATCCAGTTATATTAAAGGAGGCGGCAAAGCAACTAAGAAAACCCTTAGCCATAATTATGAGAGCATCCTTGGACTCAGGGGAGGTTCTCATGGACTGGAGATGTGCAAATATATCCCCAGTTCACAAAGGGGGATCGAAGGGTGACACGAGTAATTACAGACCAGTTAGTTTAACTTCTGTTCTGGGTAAAATAATGGAGCCACTGGTTAAAGATGCATTGCAGGATCATTTAGTCAAGACTGCAGCAATAATTCAGACACAGCATGGGTTTGTTAAGGGAAAGTCTTGTCTGACAAATTTGATAGGATATTATGATGTGGTTACAAAGGAACTGGATGTAAAAAATAATTTTGATATCATATATTTGGATTTCAAATTGGGAGATCAAAATTGAGAGTAGGAGTGTGCTATAGGCCTAATGACTCTGATGAGTATAATAAGGAACAGTACAGGGAAATAGAGTGGGCCAGTAAATCAGAGAGTCTTATAATGGGAGATTTTAATTTCCCAGATATTGACTGGAATTTGGGGGCTGGTTACTCACACACTAGCAGGGCTTTTGTGGATTTATTGGATGATTGTTTTCTACATCAGCATGTTCGGGAGGCAACTAGAGGAAGTAATACTCTTGATTTGATTATCAGCAGTGATTCTTCATGCATTAAGAATCTGCAGATAAATGAACCACTAGGTGTCAGTGATCACAGTGTGCTGAAGTAGGATTTACTGAAAGAGGTAACTACCATTAGGGGTAAAGGGAAGGGTTATTGCTTCCGTAAAGGCGACTACGATGGACTGAGACAGTATTTAAATTCTATACAGTGGGACCAACTGATGATGTTACCAACAGCAAATTCAAAATGGGAAGCATTCAAAGAACTTATCTTGGAAGCTACTAGGCTTTACATACCAACTAAGAAATATTGTTCAAGGTTTAGGCCAAAATGGATGTCAGATGAAGTAATGAGGCATATGGCAGAGAAGAAAAATGCATGGGATACTTACAAATTAACACATGACACAGAAGCCTATGATAGATACAAGTTGATATGCAACCAAGTTACAAAGGAGGTTAGGCAGGCGAAGGCAGATTACGAGAAATCGTTGGCAAGGGATGCAAAGAAAAACAGCAAAGAGTTCTTTACTTATGTAAACTCTAGAAGGAAGGGGATGAATCAGATTGGTCCACTTGATATTGATGGGTCAACTGTTGAAGATCCTGCTCAGGTAGCTAACAAACTAAATGAATATTTTGCATCGACATTCACACATGAGGAGTTATTCAGCAAGGGGAATGCCAGAGGTGTATTCAACTCTAGCAGTAAGCTACAGAATCTTGAAATAACTGGGAGTAAAGTGGAGGAGAAACTGTTGAAGATAAACACAAGAAAGGCACCCGGGGTGGATGGGATCTATCCAGTTATATTAAAGGAGGCAGCAAAGGAAGTAAGCAAACCCTTAGCCATAATTATGAGAGCTTCCTTGGACTCAGGGGAGCATTTTGCAAATGAGCAAATGAGCAATTTGCACATTTCCAGTCTACCCATAGACTGGAAATGTGCAAATGTGACCCCAATTCACAAAGGAGGATCAAAGGCTGACCCAAGTAATTATAGACCTGTGAGCTTAACTTCTGTTCCAGGAAGATTAATGGAGGCACTGGTTAAAGAAGCACTGCAGGATCATTTAGACAAGACTTCAGTTATAGCTCAGACAGAGCATGGTTTTGTTAAGGGGAAGTCTTGCCTGACCAACTTGATTGGATACTATGATGCAGTCACAAAAGAACTGGATGCAGGGAATAACTTTGATATTATATACTTGGATCTTAGAAAGGCTTTTGATACTGTTGCACATGGAAGACTACTACACAAATTGGAGCAGTGTGACATTGGAGGCAAATTGCTGCTATGGATAAAGGGGTGGTTGAGGGGGAGAAGACAGAGAGTGGTAATCAATGGACACTGTTCATCGTGGACTAATGTTATTAGTGGAGTCCCTCAGGGCTCAGTGTTGGGTCCATTATTGTTTTCTGTATGTATAAATGATATTGATGATGGTATATCAAGCTTAATGTCCAAGTTTGCAGATGATACAAAGGTTGGCAGGGTTGTCAAGGACACTACTGACACTATGCTGCTGCAACACGATCTGGAAAGGTTGAGCAGATGGGCTGAGAGGTGGCAAATGAAGTTTAACATTGACAAATGTAAAGTACTACACATGGGAAACAGCAACCCCAGAGCAACGTATCAACTCTGTGGTACTACACTGACAGTGGTAGAGAATGAAAGGGACTTGGGGGTGATTGTGCAGGCAGATATGAAGTTCTCTGAGCAGTGCAGATGGGCTGCAAGAGTAGCTCATGGAGTATTGTCAATGATATACAGGAATTTTTCCAGCAGGGATAAGGCGGTGATTATTCCATTGTATAAGGCAATGGTCAGGCCACACCTAGAGTACTGTATACAGGTCTGGAGGCCTCATTTCAAGAAGGATGTAGAGCTGCTGGAACGAGTACAGAGAAGGGCAACAAGATTAGTGAATGGAACAAAGGGGTGCTCTTACGAAGAAAGGCTTAAATTTTGCAAATTACAGTGTCTGGAGACTAGGCACCAGCGAGGTGATCTGATAGAGGTGTATAAAGCCTTGAATGGTTTAAGCATGCTCAATGCTGATGGGATTCTTCCTCTAGCTCAGAAAAATCACCTGAAAGGGCATAAATTCAAATTGAGGAAAGACAGATGTAGGATAGACGTGCGGAAATTTGCCTTTAGCCAGCGGGTGGTTGGTTGGTGGAACAGACTGCCATCCCTTGTGGTGTTGGTTGATAGCCTAAATAAGTTTAAGGCTCAGCTGGACAGGTATTTTGAACGAACAGAGGGGTGAAGTGGAAGTGGGTTTTTTTTTTTTTTTTGGCTGATGCTGCATAAGCTTGCTTTCTTGCATCAAATGCCTCTACTAATGCTAATGCTAATGCTAATTTCAGGAAAGCTTTTGACATTGTTGCGCATGAAAGACTATTGTACAAATTGGAGCAGAATGGTATTAAGGGTAAGTTGCTACAATGGATAAAAGGATGGTTGAGTGGGAGAAGACAGAGGGTAGTAATCAATGGGTGCTGCACTTCTTGGACTAATGTTATTAGTGGAGTCCCACAGGGTTCGTGTTGGGTCCACTGTTGTTTTGTATATTTATCAATGATATTGATGAAGGAATATCAGGTTTAGTGTCGAAGTTTGCAGATGATACAAAGGTTGGCAGGTTTGTTAATGACAGTAATGGCAGTGTGCTACTGCAACAGGATTAGATAATTTGGGCAGATGGGCTAAGAAGTGGCAACTGAAGTTTAACCTTGACAAATGCAAAGTACTGCATATGGGTAGAAGTAACCCCAGAGAAACGTACACTTAAGGTGGTAGAAAATGAAAAAGACCTGGGAGTAATTGTGCAGTCAGAGATGAAGTTTTCTGAGCAATGCAGACAGGCTGCCACGGCAGGTCATGGGGTTTTGTCAATGATATATAGGAATTTTGCTAGCAGGGAGAAGGAGGTGATTGTCCCTCTGTATAATGCAATGGTCAGGCCACGCCATGAGTACTGCGTACAGGTCTGGAGGCCTCATTTTAGGAAGGATGTAGATTTACTTGAGCGTGTACAGAGAAGGGCAACAAGATTGGTGAGGGGAATGAAGGGATCCTCTTACCGAGAGAGGCTTAAGTTCTGCAAATTGCAGTGGCTGGAGACTAGGCACCTGCGCAGTGATCTGATTGAGGTGTATAAGGCCTTGAATGGGTTGAGCACGCT
This sequence comes from Mastigoproctus giganteus, assembly GCF_048544385.1. Lineage (NCBI taxonomy): Eukaryota > Metazoa > Arthropoda > Arachnida > Uropygi > Thelyphonidae > Mastigoproctus > Mastigoproctus giganteus. The sequence goes on along the minus strand of NC_143584.1, from coordinate 95,569,134 downwards.
GAATTCTGATGGGATCCGCAAACTTGTTTAGATTACGAACCTAAGGGGGCATAAATTCAAATTAAGAAAAGACAGATGTAGAATAGATGTGCGGAAATTTGCCTTTAGCCAGCGGGTGGTTAATTGCTGGAACAAACTTCCATCTGTCGTTGTGGAAGTTGACAGGTTAAATAAATTTAAGGAGGAACTGGACAGGCATTTGGAGGGAATGGTGTGATTTTTTTTTTTTTTTTGGCTGATGCTGCATAAGCTCATACACTTGCTTTCTTGCATCACATGCCACTACTACTACTACTACTACTACTATTCGTTTAGTTTCTAATCTGATTGCGAATGTTGCCCACGAACGCTTCTAATGACGTAATTAATTTCTGACCTTCACATATGTCTAAGCCTGGGGTCTGCAATTTTTTTTTTTAACTAAATTGAATCTCTCTAAAAGTTCTTTCCAAAAAAACAGTTAAAATCGCAGTTTCAAGTTTCGCCAAATTATTATATAACTTTTGTGCCTCTCTTCCAAAATCAGGTTTTTCATCCATATTGTCACTAAACGTTTTTAATATGTTCATGATATCACCGTAACAATATTTAAAGCTCTAACAGCATCATAGTGACAAGACCATCTAGTCTGGCTTAAACGTTTTATCGAAAATTTTAGTTTTGTTTCACGATTTAAAAGTTCCCACCTACGGGTAGTTGCAGAAAAAAAATATATATTTGTTGCACTACTCCAAAAAAAGTTCACGATTTGAGTTGCAACTTTAACCGCTTCCCCACCAACTAGATTTAAGAAATGTGCAGCACACGGCACATAATCAGCGCATTTATTTTTTTGTTTGAGATGTGCTTGCACACCATTCTGCAGGCCAGACATATTTGCAGCGTTGTCAAAAGACTGTCCTCTACAATTATCCAGTGGCACTCCACTTTTTTCTAGAAATTCTTGTAAGAAATTGAATAAAGATAAGCCACTGTGACTACTAATTTTGATGAAAGATACACATCTTTCATACACTTTTCCCTCAAAACTATATCGTACTATAATCGTTAGTTGGTCATTGTGGGACAAGTCTGATGTCGAGTCCATCACAATTGAGTAGTACTTTGCATCGTCACTATTTATTTCAGCTATAATTCTTTTTATTACTTGTTTTCCCATAATCTCTATTAGTTTTTGATAAGTACGAAGTGAAAGGCTTTGGTCGCAGTTCTCGTTGTTGGATATGTTCGCGCATGAATGGATCGAACTCTGCTAGTAATTCCAGAGCCCCCATAAAATTACCATTGTGCGGAGAGCCAAATATTTCCTCGTGACCTTTGAATGCTAAGCCCCTTACACTTAAATATTTCACCACTGCAATAACACGTTTTAGGACGTTGTGGTAATATTCCGTATCTTTTCTTAGCTGCTCCTGCAACTGCTTGTCAATAACAGACTTGTTTTCTTTACGTGTTAACGATACTAACAATGATTTCTTATGTTCATTCGAATTTTTGTGACTTTCTAAACAAGGTCCTATATGTTTCCAGTCAGAGAATCTGGTTGTGTATTGAGAAGGGACTTTAGAGAAGAGTTTGCAGACTAGACAAAAAACACTTCCCATACTGGTCGAATAGCACAACCAAGGTCTTTCCAGTAATTGACCATTTTTAATTTTTTTCGTAAAGTACTTATTTGAAAATGATCTGTTTTGTTCTTTGTAATTCCTTATTGAAATTATTGAAACTGGATATATATTTTTTTGGATCTTTATTTTGGAAATAAGTCATTTCATGTGAGAGACAGTGATTAATAAAATTATTATTTAACTGTGTAGGCCACAAACCTACGTCAACATATTTAGCAAGCAACTCTGCATTTTCTAAAGCCTCTTTATCACTATCTTCTTGCAAAACAGCAACAGACACTTCAGAGAACTGGTCGTCGTCTAGTCTTGTATATTTTTGTCTGGTACTGAATGTCCGTCAACGTCAACATTGTTTTTAGAGGTTCTCGGTGGTGATTCTAGTTCTAGTAATTCTTCGTTATTGTTATATACATTTTGTTTTTTCTGTTTCTCTTCGGTTAAGTTATTCTCTCTTTCGCTTATTACTGCACCTATATCGTTTAGATTCTCATTTTTATTTTCCAATACAAAAAATTTTGAAATTTTGGCACATTTACTTCTTTCTTTTTCTCTATTTAATTGTATTTTTCGTTTTTCAGCTCCACTTTTATATTTTCTATCAGACATATTTTTAGGTATTTATTTAATCTGAAAAGAAATTTAAAAAAACCTAAAACTAAAAATTTGCAATTCGCTGAACACCCTATTGACCTCTTTATCACTCCCCACCTATGCAAATCTGACTACAATTTTCAGAAAATTCCAGTCTCTAGGGTGTGTAAAGCAGTTGTTAACAGAACATTAAAGCCACACATTTTGTTTACAAAATTTAACAAATTGTGAATGGACATACAACATTTACATAAATACAGCATTTAATTTCCCGTTTTAATCCCTTATGATACCGTTCCTGTTAGCAAAATTTTCTAAACTAACTTACTTGCACTCTTCTTCCTTTTCCTGGGTAAGAATTCTGTTTCCAGTCCTGTTCTGCAGTCGTCTCTCTAGGCTTGGCCTCTGCTGACCCACTAGAAGCACTTTCTTACGCTGCTCTCTGGCGGTTCCTAACGTGCACAAGGACTTTTCTCCAGGGGTGCTGCTCCAACCATCCGTGAGAAGCTCGATCTCACTCTTTTTTCAATCACTTCTCCCTTTTGGGGGAAGTGATAATAAATAATCCCTTTTAATACCATTCTCACTCCCCAACATTCTTTATAGCTCCCTCCTCCGCGATTCTCTCCGTACTTTTTTCTGGGAACTCTCTTTCCTTTCTGCATAACCTTTTTGTTCATCTCTCTCCCCTTTTTTCTCGCCCAATCATTTACTATTTCACCGTCTTCATCTTATTTCTCATTCGCTCACTTCACATTCCGTTGTCTCGACCTACGACTGGTAGGTCGAGACCCCTTTCTTTGTAGCGAGGACTTCCGGGCGCTTAGAAATTTCCAGAACTTTCGTCGGGCCATCCACGTCCACTTACTTCTTTCGTCACGTATTTTACGTGACCGCCCTTGAAATTTTTAAGCGTGCTCTCTGTGTCGGCCCGTTTATTCTGCGGTATGCTACCTGAACGCGGCGTACTCTAATATCTCGGGTCCTCCCTTTTTCCTTTTGAAGTCCGAACCCTTTCTTGGGGGGGGGGGGGGATGGGCGATCCTTTGTCCCTTACTACCCTAGTGCTGCCCCAGCTGTTTACCGTAAACAAGAACTGTTTCCAACTGGCGCTCCTATTGTATAGTTGCGTTTCGAACAGCTCCCCTGTAGCTACGATAATCCGCTCTCTACCAAAACGAATAGAGAGAGTGAGAACAAGCAATTTGCTGAAAACCGTCTGATTTAAACATTAATAATTTTCCAAGAGATATAAAATTATTATTATAGATAGTTGTAAGAATGGGTTCTTACAATTACATACAAGCTTCCTAATTTCATATACAAGGCCTTTCATGTCCACCGGAAACCTCCAAAAACACTCATTTTCGTTTGCCACCTTTCTCTCTAAAAGTATCCCAACACCAAAAAATCGGTCAGCCCGACGCCGTTTTTATTTGACGCAAACACTGGACGTCCACTCATTTCCTGTTTTCGCTCCAATGGTGTCATAGATGAAAGGAGGCGCCTCGCATAATTCCGCTTCACGTCTTATTGTTCTTCCTTAAGCAGTCCCTTCACGCCCATTCTCAAATAGCACCCCTTTACTTAGTCCTGCTATCCCTGTTTGCTCTCATATTATTTGAATTACTTGTTTACCCCTTTGCTACTATAGTTAATTCTCACGCTTAAACTGTCCCATCACTAAATATAGGGTTCTTCAAACTTTAACATTACTTCTAGCAAAACAATTATTTTTATTTTAAATTTGTAAGATTTTACATCTTACATTGTCATTGTCAAGCAGGCAAGCTTATAGCTTACTAGTGCCTACCGCTTACTTCAAATAAACGGTGTCCAGTTATTTTTATTATGGCTCATTTCGAGGAAATGCAAAAAACGATTGAATTTACATGCCGACAAAAGATTTCCGGAGAGTGATTTAGCTTATATTTATTTAGTAAACTTTGCCAATACTTACCAGTGAAGAAACGAAGCACCTGAACAGTACACTTCACCGAACGAATGTCCATTTAATATTCAACTATACTGTACTATATATAATGTCAAATGGTGAGAGTTACGCTAAGCTAACACGCTTTAGAGGAGCTAGACTTGCACTCCCATTCCGACGTTGCCACATTTGCATAATTGACAAATGACAAAGTATATTTTGATTTTACCGACTACTGACAGAGCCATATTTCCTATTTATTGTCATTTAAAACATTGATATTTTATTCAAATCCAATAGTATTGCAAACCAACGATTTAAACTTTATCTAGGTATGAAAAAATTTTGTATAATTTATTTTCTTAAATTTTTAATTTAAATTGTTTTTATTTTATTTTATTTTTTGAATGCAGCCCTGGGCTGCAGCCCATAAAGACCATGCCTAAATCCACCCCTGACCAAACTGCATTTATTTAAAATGAATTATTTGCCTGCCGCGTTGAATACTGATAAACGTTAACCAACCAGATGACCAGCACAACTTCTGGGTTTGTGGGACAGGCAGTTGGATAGGTTTTACGAGTACTCCTAAGTTGCAGAATGGTAATCTCTTTGGCTCATAATTCGTGCTTAGTAGCAGCACTAATTGCCTGAAGGCCAGAGGTGCGAACAATGTGTTCCCAGTTAAGTCTCTTGTAATCTGTTCGTTATATGGAAATTTTCTGTTCTACAAAAACTATTTTAAATGTAATTACCAGGGGAATTAAAAAAATATCGCTAAATAGAAAATTTCACTATAAAGAAGTTTGTTGAACAATGGTCCGACTTGCATGTGTCAAATTTTTTTGACGCCCTCCTGAACTGCCGCCCGCTTACCTACTTGCGGGCCGATCGGGCTAGCCAGGTGGGTAAAGTGCCTGCCTGGCAACCCAAAGGTCGCGGGTTCGAATCCCGCCTCGGGCTTGGATCAAAGTACTGCAAAAACCTTGGGAGGTGCATTATGGCCACAGAAGCCGATGCGCCAACAACTACCAAAAAAAAAAAAAAAAACCTACTTGCTGTGGCCTTGTATACATTTTCTCTTTTAGCCCAATGGGAATGTAGAGTGTGGGTTTTCACTAATTAGCAATTAATGGATCAACATTAGAATAAAATGGATTGCAAAACATTTTATGATTACTTACCTTGTATCCAGACTTACTGCAAATGATTGGCAGTAACGATAAATATGTATTATTATATTTTTGTAATAATTTTTTAAATGTCCTCGTTTTTAAATTTGGTAACTCTAATTTAGGGCCATCATGCAGCCATTGATATACACAGTAAAAAAGGAAATTGCAATAAGAAATATAATAATATGCTTTTATTGTGGAAATCTTTATAAATATAAATTAGTTTTAATAGTTTTGTCGAATTTACCGTACTTTTGTAATTTGAGATGTCAAATTAGGGCTTATAATGCTATTACAAATATCAATGGGGAATAAGAATGCTTAGTTTATTTTGTAAGTGCGATATTATTGACGTATCAAATAAAGGAAAATGTGATTTCATTAAACATGCTGCTACAAAGAAGCAAGAGCGCAGGGAGGGTGGCAAAAATGATAAAAAAATTTTTTTCATGAGTTCTTGGGAAAAAGAAAGAAAGAAAAAAAAAAAAACCCCTATCAAAACTAACTGCTGGAAACTTCTTAAATCCCCTCCACCCCAAATTCGAAAATTTGGCACTATAATTTTCTAAAAATTTTCCCTGGGAGAGAACCCAGACCTTCTCCTTCCTAGGATTCCTCAGCATTCCAGAATACTTTACAAACAAACAAACTAAAAAAATAGCCCTGGTAATAAACATTTATAAAAACATATAAAAGTAACAGTTTCACTTCACTGCATAGAAATATGATAACAATTCTACTGTTTGGTTTAGTTAATTTTGCTCTAAGTAAAGAAATTTTTTTTCCATACTGAATCCACAGTAAACATGAGCTTCAACATAATATTCACTTAACTTTTTGAAGACTAAACTTATTTCCTTCTGGGTTTTAATGAAAATTTAAATGTACTTATTAAATTGTCACATTCTGCGATTTAATAAATTAAATTTTCTGAAGTTTTTATGAAATACAGGGTATGCATTTATAAAAGTAAACATACTGTATTTGTATTAAGTACAACACTATCAAGTAAAAATCGTTGGTGTAATTGAGTTGCATTTCAAGCATTCAGTTTGTCACCATCCATTTTTGAAGTCTACTTTACCAGTAAGGTTGGTATTACTCAATGGTGTAATGGAAAGACATTTCCATTATACGATCGGGGAAACGTCTTTTTTTGCATAATCTTATTCAGAAAATGTCAACAAAAATTTGTTAAAAGTTCTCTAATATTAACCATCCATAACAAAGCTGCACTTTTCAAGATGATGTTGCATGAATGTGGATCAGTTGAGAATATGGTACACAAAAGGAGTGTTCAACATGACATTAGACAATTTTGCAGCCTCCCAACAAATCTGTACAGAAACTTGGCATTCAAATGTTGATATCACTTGGTTTAGTTCATTTTGCTCCAATTCATAATAACTGAAATAATACACCAACCATATAACTGAAATATTTTTAAAATAGGAATAATATAGTATAAGACCAGATCAAATTAAAATGATAAAATAAAATACACTGATTGTATAATAAAAGCAATAAGTAAAAATAAAATATAAAGAATAGCAATTACACTATATGGAATAAAAGCAAAAAAAACAACTGTAGTTTTTAGAGGTGACTGCTTCCTTTATCAACAGTAAGACTTAACTTGTCATGGTACATCCTTAAATAACTGCAGGATCATGGCTTGCAGCATGTGTTACCGTAGGAGCATGGGCAGTATCCTGTACATGCACTGAAACTGGAAATGGCTCGGGAGTGCGCCAGGCTGAACCATTCATGTCATCCCTCTTTGAAACCGTAATTCTGAGACAGGATGAACGATTCTGCCTGCCACACTCCCGAGCCATTTCTGGTTTCAGTGTACTATACTGCCCATGCTCCTATGGTTTTTATCACTTTTATTCTGTATAGTGCAATTACTATTCTTTATAATTTATTTTATCATTTTAATCTGATCTGGTCTTATACTCTATATTATTCCTATTTTAATAAAGTTTCAGTTATACAGTTGTATTATTGCAGTTATGAATCAGAACATTCCCAACCCCAGAGGCCTATTTGAAGCATTTTGCTCCAAGTAAAGAAATTTTTTCCATACTGAATTCCCAGTAAACATAAGCTTTAATTTCAGGATGAGATTATGTAACTAACACTAGTTTAAAAGTTTACTTTGCCAATGCCATGAAGGTATTGCAATTGAGGCAGCATGGTTTTACCTTATGGCTACACCAACAGTCAAAACTGGAGAATATGGAGCACTGAAAATCATCTGCATATATTTTGCGAAACCCACTTACATCCTCATGTTCTGGATAAATTTCAACTGCAGGATGACAAGTTTACTCCACGTGCAAATCAAGATAAATCACTTACTGCTACAGCTTACATTTCCCACTATCCAGGCATTTCTGTACATATTGCCAGGGTGAAATCAACTCTTCCTAAAGTATACCATGCAAAAGTGGCATATCTTATTACTGGCTGGATTGTGGGGTTTGCCATATGGCAAGCCTAAATGCAGACTATTATAGGGCATCTGAACATGAGGGGAGCCATCTGCCAGGCTGATTTTGACAACTCAGCCATCACTGAACATTATTGGGATGAGCAGCATCTTAATTGTAATCCCAGGTCTAATATTGAGAATTTGGTTTATGTTCAAGACACAGCTTAGTTGCGGCATATGATGCAAGAAAACAAGCTTATAGAGCATCAGTCAAAAAAAAAAAAAGAACTTTCCATTTCACTCATCTGGTCACTCCAAATGTGTGTCTAGTTCAGCCTTAAATTTATTTAAGCTATCAACTTCCACAACACATGGAAGTCTGTTCCAGCAAGACATATGGAAGTTTGGCTAAAGGCAAACTTCCGCACATCTATTCTACAACTGTCTTTCCTCAATTTGAATCTATGCCCCCTCAGGTTGTGCCATCTCATATGGGATGGTGGCAGGGGTCAATGCTGGGGCCTGCATGCACCCTATTATGGAGGATGTTGCCTAACATGATGAGAGATGGTGAATCAGTGATACACTGCAATATACTTGCAGTCTGATGAATGTCTCATGTTATCAATTCCTCCCCTCCCATTTGTTGTAACTGATTCACAGTTGTCAGCTATTTATGCATGCGTGGGTTTTCTTTCTGTATTATATATATTAAGTTCACTGTTGATCTTATTATGGTTGAGAGTAATTTATTTTATTGCTTTTATTGTATATATAATTTCAGTTTTTAAGGTAAATTTTATTGCACATTTTAATCAGTCTACTATTTTATGTTTGCCTTTAATTGTACATATTTTAAGTTTAAATTGGAGATAGTTTTCCATTTTAACATCTGTGTAATTAGTCTGCTTTCATAAAAAATTAAGTCAGTAGAAACAGTATATTATTAATATCAATACTTATTATGGGGGGGTTATAAAAGCAGAAAGCTTATGAGAGGAATACATGAATGAATGCATTAATTCATGGATTCCTCTCACTGATCTGCTGAGTGAAGCACTCAGCAGCTCAATGCAAGCTTTAAAAAGTCAGGAGTGTATCGAAAGAAAAAAAAAAAGCTGAAGAAAACTCTTCAGCTCTGATTAAGAAAAATTATTTTTAATTCATATTTAATAAACTGAAAACAAAAACAAGCGCCTCAAAAAAGCAACAAGTTTCATATGCACCACCAAATAACATTTCTTTTCTGAACATCCTCCTTATCTATCAAACTCTTTATTGCACTGCTTGTAACATGATAAAAAGAGTGAATTTACACATTTTTAACAATGGATACGAATTTACGTATTGCTACAAATAATACTTCCAGCACTGTTTTTCAACTATTTAATTATTCTGATAATAAAATTATTTTCCTTTGATCAGTTTTGCCTTTAATATGAACACCCAGCATAATACATATTTCACGCTTCTGCTCTGATTAATTAAGAAAACTCTTCAGCTCTGATTAAGAAAAATTATTTTTAATTCATATTTAATAAACTGAAAACAAAAATAAGCTCAAAAAAGCAACAAGTTTTATATGCACAAACTAAGAACATTTCTTTTCTGAACATCCTCCTTATCTATTCAGTTCTCTAAAGGGCACATGCATATCCAGTACTTTAGCTACAATGCACAGTATATGGATAGCCTATGTTAAATGAAAAAAAAAAAAAAAATGTTGGATTTATATTTGTCCAATGAAAATAAAATTTTTGGGGTTGCTTGACAAATCTTTTTAAGAGCTCAATATAAACTTTCATAAAATTCCTTTCACTGGGAGTGGAGTTATTACATATGGATGGATGGATGGACATGGCAAAGACAAGCACTTCATGAAAACTCACCTAATAAAGGAAAGATAAATTTTGAGATCATTTACAACATACAGCATGCACTACCTGATGAAAATTACTTAGCCACCCCTCCACAAATACTGTATACTATCCACAAGTCCTTCACACACATGCATATTGACTCAGATAATACAGATTGATATTATCAGACAAATTGCATCTTTATTATATTAATACAGACTTGCACAATATAAATCTTGTGGGTGTACCTGTCTATATAGCAATGCTAGGCTTGTAAATAAAATAAGTGAACTTGAGCTTTTGATCAAATCAACTAACACTGATATTGTAGGAGATGATGAATTTCATTTTAGTGAGTGTTAGGAGGGAGTGAAGTGCGGGTTTACAGTGCAACAATACACTGGAAGCCAATGTGGGTGAATCAGAACTTACAACTTTGAACATGGAATGATAGCAGGATTCCACAGTAACCATTCTGAGTGTACAAATGCAACTTGCCTGAACCTAGTGAATGTTATTCTAAGATGGAAGACTGGAAGGTCTTCCATAAAATAACAATAACATAAAAGGTTCAGATAGCTTCACAAACTCACAGAACGTATGTGACAAACTATAGAGTAATTCATATCTCATATGTCTCCTATGTAAAGCACAGAGTGGATTCAAGAGGCTTCAGGAACATCCACCAGTACTAGATGGTGCTACTTAGTCTTTGGTTCAGTGGTAGGACAGCAGTGCTGGATTTAGGCATAAACAAATAAGCTATAGCTCAATCTTACTGTTTCTTTTCTTTTTTTTTTTTTGTGAGAATAAAAATCTATAATTGTTTTTGAGATATTTTCATATAGTTTTGCTTAGGCTCTGTAGGAAAGCTGCACACAAGCTGAATATTGCAGTCAATTTAAAACAACGAATGGAATGTGTTGTTCCTGATATTCAGGGGACTGTAGAATAGTAGAAGAGTGATGAGTCTTGCTATACAACCAATACACATATGCAGTGTACTGATCGACCGTGAAGTTTGGAAAAGGCAATCTGATGACATTGGGAGCTCACATCTGGTGAGTATGGGCTTGGCACACCCAGGGTCCTGAGCTGGATATCATCATTCTTCATTTTCTTGGTGATTCCCTTCTACTTTTCTCTCTCTCTCTCTCTCAGGGTAACTTGGGAATTTTTTTTTTTTTTCCCCCTGGTGCAGCATAAGCCTCAGGCTTCCTTGCACCATATGGCTATTAATAATAATAATAATAATAATAATAGCTAGTGGCTTAGAATTGGTCCCATTAGTGGCAGTGCTTGAAACAATGAAGTCCATGATTTACTTGGACTTTCTGACAATTATGTGCAACATACAATGGTAGTACTACAAAAATGGGCTTGTCAATAAACAAATAATTGCTAATTTAAATATTTTTTTCCTTTTTAGGTATGTTTGCATATTATTATTAGCCATAAGTCTCAGGCACAAGGAAGCCTGAGACTTGTGCTGCACCAGCAAAAAAAAATTTCCGAGTTACCTCGAGAGAGAGAATGATGATGATATCCAGCTCAGGACTCTGGGTTTGTCAAGCCCATATGCATATATAAATATATTCTCTTTCTTGCTTTCTTGGTGATTCCCTTCTAATTCTGACTCTCTCTCTCTATCTCTCCCTCCCTCAGGGTAACGTGGATTTAAAAAAAAAATTTTTTTTTGGCTGATGCAACATAAGCCTCAGGCTTCCTTGCACCATATGGCTAATAATAATATGCAAACATGCCTAAGCAACTTAAATAGACAAGCAAGAGCTTGTCCATTTAAGTTTCCCAAAGAGATCTTTATTGTACTCTTTGATAAACACCAAGCACTCTTTGTATTTGGCTTGCAACACATCAACATCATCTTTCCTTAACTAGTCATTTCATAATGCAAGAACTCAATATCTGCATTAAATCAAGTTCTGGGAATAGTTTTGTTGCTTTCAAGCAGCCTTTGATAAGTGGCATATAACCCCCCCCCCCGCCATCCATCTTCACTCCTTCCTATCATTCACCAAAACGAAATTAATCATCTACAATATCAGTGTTAGATGATTTGATCAGAAGCTCCAAGTTCACTAACAACAATCCTAGCATTGCTATACAGACAAGTTAAGTTTTCTATTTTTTTTTATTACCCTTATAGTTATTTACCTAAGTCTCTGGGACATGTAACTGCTGGAGATTGCTGTATCTAATTCATTGAGTCTTTCTATGTATGCAGAATTATAAAGTATCCCACAACTATTCCTGAGGAGAGTACAAGTATAGTTTTAGCTATCATTAATCTGAATTTTATCAGTTCCCCCCCCCCCACACACAAATTAGCAGCATCCCTGAACCATTGGCACAGACCTGTACCTGTCTTGTTTAAATGGGTCTAGAGTTAATCTACCAGACTTTCATCCCTCCTATCATGTTTGCACAGAATTGGAGACACTAACATTTTGACATATGAGGGTAGTTCAATAAAGAATCACCCTCACCTACTTCCACATATCACAGAGATATCATATTTTGTGTCATACATATCTCTGTACTAAAGGTGTAAAATTTCAGCCCTGTGTCTTAATTTGTTTTTCTATTACACATCTGAACATGTGATGAAGTAGCATCATGGACAAAGTTGAAGCCAGAGCTGTAATCCGGTATCTTTTCTTGAAGGGGAAATCTCCTAAAGAAATCCACGAAGAGATGACTGCTGTATATAAGGATGAAGCCCCATCCTATGGCATTGTGAAGCACTGGCATAGACAGTTTAGGTGTGGTCAGACATCGGTAGAATCTGAGCCCATTCCAGGTCATCCCCATTCAGCCATTGATGACAGCACGATCAGAAAAGTGGAGTCGTTAATCATGGAAGATCGCCGAATATCTGTGCATGATTTATCCCAGGAGGTGTAAAGATTAGTGTAGGCGCTGTTGAAACAGTCCTTCACAACCAACTCCATTTATGCAAATTGAGTGCAAGATGGATTCCCTGATTATTGACTGGTTTCCAGAAGAATGATCGACAACAGGAATCACAAGAGTTGTTAGCCCTGTGCCAAAAAATGAGGAAGACTTTTTCTCTCATCTAATCACTCAGGAAGTTGGATGCATCATTTCGACCCTGAAAGTAAAAAGCAGTCCATGGAATGGCGACATCATGGTTCTCCCCCCCCCCCAAGAAGGCAAGGGTCCAAGCGAAAGCAGGAAAGGTCTTGCTGACAGTGTTTTGGGATGAGAAAGGCATAATAATGACTGATTACCTGCCGAAAGGTAGAACAATTACAGGCACCTATTATGCCAACTTACTCACAAAATTACGGGAGAAAATCAAAACCTGTAGGTGTGGCATGCTGTCCAAAGGTGTGAGAATGCTTCAAGACAATGCCCCAGTTCACACTTCTGAAATTGCAACAACGCAAGCAGCCACTTGTGGATATGAAATACTGTTGTTGTTGTTGTTTGGTTTTTAGGAGCATTAGCAACTAAGGCCATATTGCTCCGGGAATATGCGGTGGTCATTCCCTTGACCTTTCCGCATCCTCCGTATTTGGTAGTGACGGGCTCGAACCCCAGTCTAATCAAGAAGCTTGTGCTACGCACTGCTGCTCCTTCCCACCTGGCTATGGAGGCGCCATATGAAATACTGCCCCCATCCAGTGTACTCACTCAATCTTGCACCATTGGACTTCTTGTTTCCTTCCTTCAAATCATTTCTTCGGGGGACCCACTTCCCTGACGACGAGACACTCATCTCTGCAACAGAGTCATGGCGGTTCAGGACCACCCTCACTTCTACAAAAATGGTATCTGTAGCCTCATCCATCGATGAGAAAAAATGTGTAAATCTGCATGGTGGCTATGTAGATAAGGACTAAAAGCCGTGCCAAGAATCAACAGGCTAGTATCTCTGCAGCTAGCCTTATGCTGCAGAGGTATCCCACAAGTATTTCTGAGGAGAGTTCAGGAATATGGTTCGATAAAGGATCAGGGCGATTCTTTATTGAACCACTCTTGTATCTCACATATAAGACCATCATGGCATTAACACACTACATCAGCTCTCTAAAACAGTTGTAAACTAAACCTGCTGTCGCTTCCCACAGGATAAGTTTTTTTTATCATCAGAAAAGTGGGTTAATTTTTCACTTGATGAAAAATTTTAGATTTCTATGAAAATGCAGTTGAAGTTTCAGTCTGTAACAGATGAACTGAGTCATGCCCTGAATGAAAAAGGAATATCATAGTCAATTTTGTGTAGCATATGGAGCAGACAAACACTTCAGTTAACCATTAAACTTTTTTTGATTAGTGGAACAAAAGAATGAAAATTATTGTGGCTTGCTGAAATCATCACATTCTACACAAATGTACCAGAGATGCTTTAAAAGTTCTGTCTTTGACATCAAACATTTAGTGTTCAGTATTTACAAAATTTTCCTACTTGGCTAAAAAACAAGACCTGAAATTTTTTTTTAGTTCTGTGAGGCTGAATTCCACAAACTCATTAAACACATACCCAATTGTTTATTTTGTTTAGCATAATAGCTGTTGAACTAGCAAGCATTAAAATTTTATTCTCTTTCACTTGGTTCTGGTGATTGTCATTTGGGAATATGGAACATTATTTGTGACCAGGATGAAATGGAAAATGGTGAACAGCCAATTTTTTTTTTTTTTTTGAACTGTGTTTATATTTCACTGAGTTTTTCATGTCATCACTACAAAATACATTATCCAAATTGGAAAACAATTCAACACTTTCTTGTGATCTTTATTTTGTCAAGCGAAAGCTCCAAAACACCTTGAAGAAAAAAAGTTACGATAAATTTTTCAGTATGAAAGTTAAATTTGCATTGCAAAAGGGCTATTTGCCTGTTCATTTAGTCAATGAATTTACAATAGAAACATTGAATGTGTACAAAAGAACTCTCAGTTATCTAGAAAAATGGTTTCCTTTAGATAATTTGCCATATTGTCCTTAAGTGCTTTCAGTTTAAAAAACCCCCTTCCATTGATGAAGTAACTAATTTGGATTTTGTCACCATGAAAAAAAGAACGGCATCCAAATTCTCTTGATGACGAAATGAACGCTATGAACACAAGTGTTCAGTTCCCTTGAAGAAACAATGTCTCTTGTTAAGCGGAAATGTTTTTTGTAGAGACAGTATTCATTTGAACAAAGGTGGTGCAAGGATTTTTGCCGGTATTGTTTAGGACACCTTAAGGGTTCAGGGAAACTGTTAGTTAGTGGGTGAAGGGTAATATAGACCAGGGTCTTTCCTAGGGTATGTGATGCCTGGGTGCCAATTGCAATTTGGCACCCAGGAGGCAATTGAAATTTGGCACCCCCTTTAAGACTTTCTTCATATGTGTATGTTGGGTCGGAAAACTGCTAGCTTGGGGGAGACAAAGACCAATAGATTGACAGTAGCCACTGGCAGAGGTGAAAGAGATTCTTGCACTGCTTCTATTAGAATCAGCAGAAGCCTGAAAAACAAGATGCATGGTATTTCAGAGACTGCTGGGAGCCATTGCGGTACAAGTAAACACGTGGGTTGTGTTAGGATAGCTAAGAATAGAAACAGGTGCAGGTATACTTGCGTGTACACCAATGCTAGGAGTTTAGTAAATAAATTTGATGAATTTGAGGTATTGCTCAAAACATCAAAGGCAGATATTGTTGGGATATCAGAGACGTGGTGTCACACAGATATAAGGGATGCAGAACTGCAATTTGGGGAGTACAACGTCTACAGAAAGGATAGACAGGATAGGAAGGGGGAGGGGTTATGCTATTAGTTAAGAAACACATAAAAACCAAGGAAGTGAAGCCAGTCGACATCTCTGGACAGTGCAGTGTTGAGTCAGTTTGGTGTGACATAAACATTGGGAGATCAAAATTGAGAGTAGGAGTGTGCTATAGGCCTAATGACTCTGATGAGTATAATAAGGAACTGTACAGGGAAATAGAGCGGGCCAGTAAATCAGAGAGTCTTATAATGGGAGATTTTAATTTCCCAGATATTGACTGGAATTTGGGGGCTGGTTACTCACACACTAGCAGGGCTTTTGTGGATTTATTGGATGATTGTTTTCTACATCAGCATGTTCGGGAGGCAACTAGAGGGAGTAATACTCTTGATTTGATTATCAGCAGTGATTCTTCATGCATTAAGAATCTGCAGATAAATGAACCACTAGGTGGCAGTGATCACAGTGTGCTGAAGTGGGATTTACTCAAAGAGGTAACTACCATTAGGGGTAAAGGGAAGGGTTATTGCTTTCGTAAAGGCGACTACGATGGACTGAGACAGTATTTAAATTCTATACAGTGGGACCAACTGATGATGTTACCAACAGCAAATGCAAAATGGGAAGCAATCAAAGAACTTATCTTGGAAGCTACTAGGCTTTACATACCAACTAAGAAATATTGTTCAAGGTTTAGGCCAAAATGGATGTCAGATGAACTAATGAGGCATATGGCAGAGAAGAAAAATGCATGGGATACTTACAAATTAACACATGACACAGAAGCCTATGATAGATACAAGTTGATATGCAACCAAGTTACAAAGGAGGTTAGGCAGGCGAAGGCAGATTACGAGAAATCCTTGGCAAGGGATGCAAAGAAAAACAGCAAAGAGTTCTTTACTTATGTAAACTCTAGAAGGAAGGGGATGAATCAGATTGGTCCACTTGATATTGATGGGTCAACTGTTGATGATCCTGCTCAGGTAGCTAACAAACTAAATGAATATTTTGCATCGACATTCACACATGAGGAGTTATTCAGCGAGGGGAATGCCAGAGGTGTATTCAACTCTAGCAGTAAGCTACAGAATCTTGAAATAACTGGGAGTAAAGTGGAGGAGAAACTGTTGAAGATAAACACAAGAAAGGCACCCGGGGTGGATGGGATCTATCCAGTTATATTAAAGGAGGCAGCAAAGGAAGTAAGCAAACCCTTAGCCATAATTATGAGAGCTTCCTTGGACTCAGGGGAGGTACCCATAGACTGGAAATGTGCAAATGTGACCCCAATTCACAAAGGAGGATCAAAGGCTGACACAAGTAATTATAGACCTGTGAGCTTAACTTCTGTTCCAGGGAAATTAATGGAGGCACTGGTTAAAGAAGCACTGCAGGATCATTTAGACAAGACTTCAGTTATAGCTCAGACACAGCATGGTTTTGTTAAGGGGAAGTCTTGCCTGACCAACTTGATTGGATACTATGATGCAGTCACAAAAGAACTGGATGCAGGGAATAACTTTGATATTATATACTTGGATCTTAGAAAGGCTTTTGATACTGTTGCACATGGAAGACTGCTACACAAATTGGAGCAGTGTGACATTGGAGGCAAATTGCTGCTATGGATAAAGGGGTGGTTGAGTGGGAGAAGACAGAGAGTGGTAATCAATGGACACTGCTCATCGTGGACTGATGTTATTAGTGGAGTCCCTCAGGGCTCAGTGTTGGGTCCATTATTGTTTTCTGTATTTATAAATGATATTGATGATGGTATATCGGGCTTAATGTCCAAGTTTGCAGACGATACAAAGGTTGGCAGGGTTGTCAAGGACACTACTGACACTATGCTGCTGCAACAGGATCTGGAAAGGTTGAGCATATGGGCTGAGAGGTGGCAAATGAAGTTTAACATTGACAAATGTAAAGTACTACACATGGGAAACAGCAACCCCAGAGCAACGTATCACCTCTGTGGTACTACACTGACAGTGGTAGAGAATGAAAGGGACTTGGGAGTGGTTGTGCAGGCAGATATGAAGTTCTCTGAGCAGTGCAGACGGGCAGCAAGAGTAGCTCATGGTGTGTTGTCAATGATATACAGGAATTTTTCCAGCAGGGATAAGGAGGTGATTATTCCATTGTATAAGGCAAGTCAGGCCACACCTAGAGTACTGTATACAGGTCTGGAGGCCTCATTTCAAGAAGGATGTAGAGCTGCTGGAACGAGTACAGAGAAGGGCAACAAGATTAGTGAATGGAACAAAGGGGTGCTCTTACGAAGAAAGGCTTAAGTTTTGCAAATGACAGTGTCTGGAGACTAGGCACCAGCGAGGTGATCTGATAGAGGTGTATAAAGCCTTGAATGGTTTAAGCATGCTCAATGCTGATGGGATTCTTCCTCTAGCTCAGAAAAATCACCTGAGAGGGCATAAATTCAAATTGAGGAAAGACAGATGTAGGATAGACGTGCGGAAATTTGCCTTTAGCCAGCGGGTGGTTGGTTGGTGGAACAGACTTCCATCCCTTGTAGTGGAGGTTGATAGCCTAAATAAGTTTAAGGCTCAGCTGGACAGGTATTTTGAACGAACAGAGGGGTGAAGTGGAAGTTGGTTTTTTTTTTTTTTTTTTTGGCTGATGCTGCATAAGCTTGCTTTCTTGCATCAAATGCCTCTACTAATGCTAATGCTAATGTATGTTTCAGGTGCCCCTTGAATGTTGGCGCTCGGGTGCAGTGCACCCCTTGCATCCTCAGGATGGCCTGCCCCTGATATAGAGAGACATTTATCTGATGATATAGGTCGAATGCTTGCACACATCTCAAAAATTCTTGTTTGTTGCCACAACCTACCAATGCTGACAAGATATTTTGAGGGTGGAAATGTATAAAGTGAGGGATGATAAAGCTAGAGAAAAAGAGGCTGACTTCAAGGAGTGTAGTCTGGGTAGTAAATTACTATTAGTAATGGCCATGTGGCGCAAGAAAGCCTAAGGCTTATACTGCACCAGCCAAAAAAAAGAAAAAAGAAAAAAAAAAAGTAAAATAAAATAATAAAAGAAAATACACAATCTATATATTTCCTCCTCCCTTAGGTAACTATCCAGCTGACCTTTAAATTTCCCCAAACTGTCAGCTTCTACCACCCATGTAGGTAACTTACTCCAGTAATTTATGGCTAAAATAAAACTTTTTGCAATCCAGTCTAAACATCTTCCCCTGTATCTTGAATTTATGCCCCCTAGTTCTAGAATCATTTATTACTGTGAAAATTTCATCCTCATTCATTTTATTTTTGCCTCTCAGAGCCTTAAACAACTCAGTCAAGTCTCCTCTAAGGTGCATTGTTTCCAAGCTGTGCAACCCATATATTCAGTATTTCCTCATATGGATGCCCTTTTGCCGATCTCATCAGGTGAGTTAACTGCCTTTGGACCCTTTCGAGAAGCACAATATCTTTCTTTAGGTGCGGTCTCCATACTTGAACACAGTATTCCAAGTGTGGTCTAACAATAGTCTTATATAATCGGATTATGATGTCCTTATCTCTATTAGCAATTGTTCAATAAATCATCATCAATAGACATCATGGGCCTTCCTTGCAACCTGTCTACAATGCTTGGAGAACTTCGTGTCTGACTGTATCCTAACTCCCAAGTCCCTTTCTTCCACTACTGACTTTGGTTCAACTCCACCATATATGTTTCTTTGCTGGATTAAAGCAAAGCTGTCACTTTTCTGAAGTCTATCTAGATCACTCTGAAGAAGCTCTGCTTGGTGGTGATTATTATTATTATTATTATTACTAGCCATATAGTGCAAAGAAGCCTGAGGCTTATGCTGCACCAGCTAGAAAAAAATCTTGAGGAATAACCATTTATCACAACCCTCTGCCTCCTGCCCTGAAACCATCCTGCTATTCATCTAAGGATCTTCCCTGTGATTCCAACCTGTTCCAGCTTATAAAGTAGCTGCCCATGGGGGACTGAGTCAAATGCTTTGCTGAAATCTAAATAAACAATGTTGAAATTATTCCCTAAATCCGCCTCATGAGTGACCCTGTCAAAACAGCTAACCAGATTTGTTAAACATGATTTTCCCTTTACAAAACCATGCTGCGTATCCTTCAGTATTCCATTTTTTTTTTTTTTTTTTTTTTATGAGAACCCCAAACACGAGAGGTATTATAACCTATAGTACTTAGTACCGTGCTTGGGTTGGAGGTTGAGAAGACGAAAGAAGATATTTGTTGATATTGGACTTGAACTTCTGCAGATTGTAATTTTCAGAAAATACGTATGAAGGAAGGTTGTTCCAGAAAACGGCAGTTGAATGAATAAATGAGGAAGATGAAAAGTTGGTTCTGTGGGTTTGAAGTTGGACAGTAAATGGATGTTGGCTGGTGGCGGCACGTGTTCGGACTGTTTTGAAAGAGAGAGAGGGAATTATAGAAGCCAATTCAGAAGAACAGTGCCCATGGAAGTATCTGTAGAAGAGGCATGCAGCAGAAACAGTGTGTCTATGAGAAAGCGAGTGGAGAGACTCTGTTAGAGATGAATCATTAATTAACCTAACTGCCCTCTTCTGAATGGAATCAAGAAGCCTGAGAGAGGTTTTGGGGGCACCACCCCAGATGTGGGAACAATATTCCATGGCAGGGCAGATTTGCGATTTATACAGAGTGAGCAGCTGTTTGGGAGAAAAGTAACGCCGAGAGCGAAAGAGAACCTCCAACCTGTTCCAGCTTATAAAGTAGCTGCCCATGGGGGACCGAGTCAAATGCTTTGCTGAAATCTAAATAAACAATGTTGAAATTATTCCCTAAATATCTAAATGATCCTGAATTCTACCCTTGAATTGCCTCAATGATTTTCCCTAATACTGAAGTTAGACTGACTGGGTGGTAATTTCCCACTACTCTTAGAACTGCCCTTATTTTGGGAGATATATTGGCATTTTTCCAATCCAACAGAATCTCTCAGAGTTCAGTAATGCTCTCATAATTATCCTTAATGGTTCAATGCACTCAAGTAAGATTATAGGGTATATGCCATCAACTCCAGGAACCTTACTGGCCTGTAGGCTCAACAGTTTTTTCATTAAATAAACATGTGAAATTTCAACATCATTAATTACATTTTTTTCAACTTCACTCCCATAATTTCTCATTGACGTAAAGAGTTTTTCTTCTGTAAGTATCGACGCAAAGTAACCGTTGAGTTCATCTGCAACATCAGCTGGAATATCTAATACTATCCCATGTCCATTACACAAGGGTCTGATCTGGTTTGTCCTTCTCTTCTTTGCATTCATATATGTGAAGAATTCCTTATCCCCCACTCTTTTCTAGCGATGTCTCATAATCTGCCTTTGCCAGCTTGACCTTTTCTGTGGCACTATTATCGGTCAATTTGTAGCTGTTATATGCTTCAGTACTTTTTATTGCTCTATAATTTACATACCATCTTTTTCTGCTCAAGTAATCTAGCAACTTCATCATTCATCCAACTTGGAATCCTCCTCGTGGAGTATTTTTTAATGGTATATACACATTCAAGGCTTCTGTGATTAATGTTTTAAAGGTATACCATAATTCAATTGTATTCACTCTCTGTGAGATATCTACCCAGTTAACAGCACCTTAAGCCATCATAATTTCCTTTCCTGAAATTATAACCCATTCTTTCCCTTTAATTACTGTTACCTCCCTCTTCATCATTCACTGTAGAACTCCATGATCACTTCCTGCTACCTGGTTCCTGTACTGTTAGCCCTATTATATCATCTGGTTCACGGGTGATGATCAGATCTAGAATACTTTTTTCCTTAGTACTTTCCCTGATATGTTGATACAAATAACAATCATCTAGTTGATTTAAAAATTTGTCCCCCCATGTTCAGTTTCCTTCCCATTTGCTCCAATCAATTAAAATCACCCATAATAAGACACTCATGCTTACTTGCCCATTCCATCTGCATGTAGAGGCTTTCATCATAATCTTCACAATCACCTGGCCTGTAGATTACTCCCACTCTCATTATACTTTTGCTTCCTTCCATGTATTATAGATAAATACTTAGTCTTAAATGTGTCTACAGTTTAATTAAATTGTTTTTATTAAACAGTTTTCAGTTTAATTTTATTATGACAACAAAACAAACAAATTATATGACACAAGAACTAAATATAAAATTTCATCAAAATAGGTAAACCTATTTTTGAAAAAAAAAAAAAATGTAATTTTCAAATTATTTTTCAAGTAAAGTTCACTTACCTTGGCAGCTAGGAAGTTCAGTTTCCAATAAAAATCACTTAAAAATATAAGTGAAAAACAGCAGTGAGTTTTTGAAAGTGATTTTGGGGCCCCCCCTCTGATTAGGGCCCTAGGCAGATGTCTTTTTTGCCTATAGTTTAACACACCACTGTTGGGCAGGCCACATCTTGAGTACTGCATACAGGTCTGGAGGCCTCATTTGAGGAAGGTTGTAGAGCTGCTGGAACGAGTACAGAGAAGGGCAATGAGATTAGTGAGTGGAACAAAGGGATGCTCCTACCAAGAAAGCTTAATTTCTGCAAAAAATTGCTTGCAGTGTCTGGAGACTAGGGCACCTGCAAGGTGATCTGATTGAGGTGTATAAGGCCTTGAATAGTTTGAGCAGGCTCAATGCTGATGGGATCCTTCCTCTTGCCCGAGGGCAGGGGACATAAATTCAAATTGAGGAAAGACAGTTTCTTCAATTAGAATAGATGTGCAGAAATTAGGCTTTTGCTAGTGGGTGGTTGATTGCTGGAACAAACTTTTATTTGTCTTTGTGGAGGTTGACAGCTTAAATAAATTCAAGGTTAACCAGACAAACTTTTGGAGTGAATGGATGGGTGAAACGAGAAGTGTTTTTTTTTTTTTTTGGCTGATGCTGTATAAGTTTGCTTTCTTGCATCATTTTCCATTACTAATACCAATGATAATTTTGAAATTTCAGTTCTTAGCACTGCTTGTGCAACATTGTAAATCAGTCCAACATTTTGAAGATCCCTTTCTAATGATTTCCATTTTGTAAAATTGTTTGTGTTGTAACGAATTCTCATGAAATAGAACGTTTGGATTTAGATATTTCCAGTCGTTAAATCCATCTGAACTCAAAAATAGAACATTATTTGTGCCAGATACAAATAAGAGGCACAGAAAACAATATATTGCATCTTTGTTTTTACATTAAAATAACCATTTTCTCTCTCTCTTTTTTTTTTTTTTTTTCAATACCTTGATATTTGTATTTCTACGAATTATTGAAACATCGACCATTAGTGACAGGATAAGTACTTAACACTATATATATATATATGTTCAGAACAATGTTGCAGTATAAGAGATCTGTTTTTGTGGATATTAAAATTCCATGTGGTTGGATCATTAAAATCCAGACTTGCATGTTCCATATTGATATTATTGCTGTCATCATCAACTGTTGTTCATTATTCTCTATACTTTCTAATTCTTTTAAATGAACTTCAACTGTTTGGCCAAGTTTATACAGCATCAGCAAAAAAAAAAAAAAAAACCCATGATAACTCCCATTTCACCTATTCATTCCCCCCAACAGTTTTGTCTAGTTCTTCCATGACAAGAGTGTCTTATTATGGGTGATTTCAGTATGCCTTAATTGATTGGAATAAATGGGGGGGCTCACCATGGGGAAGAAAATTTTTTAAATAAACTAAATGATTTGTATCAGCTGTTAGAGAAAATGCTAGGGGGGAAAATATTCTAGACCTCATAATTACTCAGGAATCAATGACATCACAGGGATTTCAACAATGACATGGATTACAGTGCAGGAACCACTGGTAGGTAGTTATCATGCAGTAATTTGTTGGATGATGAAGATGTAGCAGTAGTTAATGGTTAAGGCACAGGTTTTTATTTCAGAAAAGGAAATTATGACAGTTTAAGGTGCTACATGGCATTGAATTGGCAGTTTGCATATTATATGTATATTAGAATTATGGAATAAAGCAATAAATTATTCATTCAAAGAAGCTATGAATTAATAAATACCATTAAGAAAATACAACATAAGAAGGATGCTGAGATGGACAAATACAGAGCCAGTCAGTCTAATAGAGCAGAAAAACATAAGGGAAAGTTATAAATCAATAAAAAAGTAAAAGCCTGCAAGAGCTACAAGCTGATCTGTAATAGTACCACAGAAAAGGTTAGGGCAATCAAGGCTGAGAATGAGAAAGTAATAGCTACAGAACAAAGAATGGGGACAAGGAGTTTTTCATGTATGTCAATACAAAAAAAGAAAACAAATCATATTGGACTTTTGTGTATGAGGTGTGAGAAAGTCTGGGATAACCCAGCTGATGTTGCCAATGAACTGAATAAGTACTTCGTATTGATCTTAACTAACGAAAGACACCCTTCACGGTAAGGAGAGGCTGTGCAAAGTGAAGCTTTAAAGCAAGAAATTAGCGATATTGAAATTTTCAGATTATTTACTGGAAAAGCTTTCAAGCCTAAAAGCAAGTAAGAATCCTGAAGTTCATGGCACATACCAGTAATTTTGAGGGTAGCATCCAGAGAACCACTGAACCACTGAGGTCAATGATGATATCATTGGACTGGAGAAGTGTCAATGTATTGTCAATACACAGAGGCAGTTTTAAGAGTGAAATCGGTAACTACAGACCAGCTGGCCTGACTTCAGTGGTAAAGAAAATGTTGGAGGCAGTGATTAAGAGTGCAATCCAGGGACATCTGATAGAAACAGCATTCTGAAGGACACAACATGGTTTTGTTAAGGGAAAATCATTAACTAATCTGGTAAGCTATTTTGTCATGAGCTGGATGTAGGAAACAATTTTGATTCTATCAAGGCATTTGGCTTAGTCTCTCATGAGAGGTTACTATAAGATGGAGCACGTTGGGATTAGTGGCAGGATTCTAAGATGGATTGGGATGGGGTTGTGATTAATGGATATTCTTCAGACTTGAGTAATGCCAGAAGTGGGGTTCTTGGACAAACTTTGTTTCTGATTTTCATAAACGACATCCACAAAAGGAATAGAGGGTATGATGTCAAAATCTGCAGATGATGTAGAGATTGGGAAAGTTGATAATTTTCTTATCTACTTTTTTTAGTGCAGCAAAAACCTGTGGCTTCCTTGCACCACATGATTAATACAAATACTGAATACTTACACTAATGATTTTTCAACAAAGAATTTTTTCTGAACTTTATTAAAACTTGTTCAATATTCTGTTTTAATTCCTATGTCTAATGCATGGAGGAAACTTTTAAGTGTTATGAGTAAACTGTGGTAGGTGAATGTAACAGATTGTGCACTGAATCTGTACAAACTTTTTTTTTAATATGGCTTTTAATTTTATGAATGCAAAAGGCATTTTCTCTTAAAATGAACACTGATAAAAAAAATGATTATAAATAAGTTGTAGAATGTCATTTTGAATAAAGTTTCAGTTCATTTTCATTATATTTTATATTAGTATTTCTTACTGTAATCTACCTCTCCTCACAAAACACAAAAATGCACTGTTTTTTTTTTAAAATACATATACTGAATACTTCCCCCCACCCCATGCTTTTTAAAATGCTGTCCCTGTGTCCTTTAAAAACTAAATAATACTAGCAAAAAAAAAAAAGAAGCCAACTGGGACATGTGCAGGGAAGTAATTGTACACTTTTTATATTACAATTAAGAGATATTGTTCAAGGATTAAACCAAAATGGATATCAGATAAACTAATGAGTTTAGTGGCAGAGAAATAAAATGCATCAGATGAATATAAATTGCCGTGGGACACAGATACCTACAATGAGCACAAACTAGTTTAAAATCAAATTACTCAGGAAATTAAGCATGCTAAGGGTGGATTATGAGAAGACTTTGGCTAGGACTGCAAAGAAAAGTAGCAAGGAATGATACATTAACATTAAATAGAAAGGGAATGAAATACATTAGCCCACTGGATATTGCATAATTACTGATGATCATCTACAGGTTGCTGACAAACTGAATAAATATTATGCATCCACATTCACACATAATGTTGGTTATTGTTTTTTTTTTTTTTTTAGGAGCATTAGCAACTAAGGCCATATTGCTCCAGGGATATGCGGTGGTCATTCCCTGACCTTTCCACATCCTCCGTATTTGGTGGTCATGGGCTCGAACCCCGGTCTAATCAAGAAGCGTGTGCTACGCACTGCCGCTCCTGACCACCTGGCTACAGAGGCACCTTCACGATTTTAAAGACCAGATTAGCAGACTAACTATTACCGATTGTGAGTTAAATGATTTTATGATAATGGTTATGTTATTGTTATTTTGGTTTTTAGGAGCATTAGCAACTAAGGGCATATTGCTCCGGGATATGCGGTGGTCATTCCCTGACCTTTCCGCATCCTCCATATTTGGTGGTGATGGGCTCGAACCCCGGTCTAATCAAGAAGCGTGTGCTACGCACTGCTGCTCCTTCCCACCTGGCTACGGAGGCACCTGATGATAATGGAAATAGAGTTGGAAGAGTAATTAATGTAGCTAAAATTTAACAAAGTCCTGGGGCTGATAGAATCCATCCAATTATATTAAAAGAAGCAGCAAAAGAGGTAGTGAAGACTTCAGCTATAATACTGAGACCATCCTAAAATTCAGAGGAAGCCCAACTGATTGGAGATGTTCAAATATGTCTCCTATTCTCAAGAGTGGTTCAAAGGATGAAGTGGCTTACTACGAAATGTAAGTTTGACTTCTGTGCCAAGGAAAGTAATGGAATCGTTGGTTAAAGAAGTAATGCAAGATTATCTTTATAAGAGAGGAGTTATAAAGCAATTATAACATGGATTTGTTAAAGTGATATCACACTTAAAACAATTACATTAGCTACTGTGAAGATGTAAAAATACCATGAACTGTCTGAAAGAAATTTTCAGCAAACAATTTTGAAATTATATACCAAGATTTCAAAAAACCTTTGATACTTTTCCAAATAAATGATTGTTGTACAAATTGGAGTATTACGAGAAAGTTACTACTATGGATAAAGGAATGGTTATGTGTCAGGAGACAAAGCAGTTATAACTGATCACTGCTCTTTATGGGCACTAATGTTGATTTGACACTGAGTGAAAATGCTTCTCTTTTGAGACCTACTATACAATGTCTCAACAAAGAAGCATATTCATTCTATGTCATATCAATTACTATTTCCTTGGTCACTAATGTTATGAGCAAAGAGACCACATGATTCAGTGCTGGATCCCTCATTGATATTTATATTAGAACATGTTTCATGTCTGTTTTCTAGTGTTAAAAAAAAAAAAAATGTTCTTGTTTATACTCCGGCACAACCACCAGGTCAGTGGAGTTTACAATAAACCATCGATACAAATGTTAATTGTATTTAGCAGTCACAGGCCTGAACCCCAGTCCACTCAAAGAGTGCATGCTACTGCAGTCATGCTTCTGACCACTCAGCTACGTCAAGCCTAAGTTAGTTAATGACAACAATAAACAGTATGCTACCTCAAGAAGATCTAAATAAGGATTTAGACAGATTGGCCGAAGGAGGTTTAACACTGATAAATGAGGTACTGTGTTTGGGTAATAGTAATCCTGAAATAACATACCATTCTGATGTTATTTCAGGTGATATACTATTTCAGGATTCTTTGTCCTTATCTATTACCACTCAATGTGAGTGATAACAGATAAGTTTTGATAACAAGATAGTTAATGTATGTAGAGCATTACATTTCAGGCACATTAGAAAATACTAATAATTCACAATTTATAACAAAATAAGTCAACTCAGAGACATGAAATCTGATATAAAGATTCCTAAAATATTCTAAATAAGTACTGAAATGAATCAGTTCCAGTTCTAAATTTATAGTACTATTTCTGTAGAAGAAACTAAGGAGGGAATACTATGAAATCAGATTTGAACTTAGGAGCATCCCAGGGACCAACAGAATATGTTGAAATTTTGGTAGCAATCTGCCTTTTTCTTGTCAATTAATGCGAAAATGTTTTCATTTATGAATTTTGTAGGGGGGAAATGAGGGCTGTGAAATCACAAGGACCAACAAAACATAGGTTAAAAATCCAGCATCGAGTGAAATAGGTTAAAAATTTAGCAAAGTGAAATATATTTTCATTTATGTGAATAGACTTCTGTTGTTAGGAGGGGAGCAGGGGAAGCATTAGCAGAAGTATATGATGCAAGAAAGCAAGCTTATACAGCATCAGCAAAAGAAAAAAAAAGAACCCTTCCCACTTCACCCCAAAGGACTGGGTAGTAACAGTAATCCTGAAATAACATACCATTCTGATGGTTTGTTATTCGAAGTAGTATACTATTTCAGGATTTTGTCCTTATCTATTAACACTCAATGTGAGTGATAACAGATAAGTTTTGATAACAAGATACAGTAGACTTTCGAAAAAACAGCACCTTCAGGGATTCAAGGTGCCGTTATTTCGATTTTTCTGTTATCTAGAAAGTTTTATTTTTAATGTATTTAATGTAGAAATAATGAGGCCAAATAAGAAACAGGGAGATTAAGAATGCAATTTTATTAACTGCACATAAAAAAACAAACATGTTGACAATCCAATATTATATTCTGCCATTAATACACTTCTGCTTATGCCCCATTCTGTTTTCTTAAGTTTTGTCTGCACGGGTAGCACAGTGGTATCATCACCGTCCTCCCCATACCGGGTAGAAAAGGCTTGGGTTCGAATCCCGTCGATTACATGAGGAACTTTTATATGCTTTTTTCACTGTGTGGCTGAGTTAGTAGGTCTCAGGTGTAGATAACAAGGTTCCCCCCCCCAAATTGGGGGTTTTCATCCAGCAAAACAGGCAAATCGAGCAGAGAACACATGCAATATGAATTAACATTCCGGGTGACCCTAATGTAATAGTTAGGATTATATCAAATTTATCACTAAGCTTTAACGTTGTTCTTTTCTTCCCTGTATGAGGTTTATTAACTTTTGGAGCCATGGTGAGGGGTTTTTAATTTAAAATAAATGTAAAACAGCAGTATAATCCATGATATAAGTACAGTATTCACTTTGAAAATGGCGAACGCTTGCTGTTTTCTTTTTTCGGCACTGCTGTATGTATACATCCGATCTCAATGTGCTGTTATTTTGAATGTGCCATGATTTCAACAGTTTACTTTAGTTAATGTTCATTCACTCCAAAAAAATAAAACATATGCTGAAAATAGATTGAACTTTTTTATTAATAAATAATAAATCTAAACATTCTGATTACATACTTCCATTCAAGTTAGGTAACATATCCAGTGCATTACATTTGAGGCACATTCTATTTTTTCTTAAAATTTAATTTTTTTTTTTTTTCTGTGATTATTGAAGTGAAATGTAAATACTGTTATCTTCTTTATCAATTAATTACTAAGATTATAACTTTATAGAACACTTAATAAACCCTACAGTTTTATTTTCTCTAAATTTAACCAATCAGTTTAATTACAACTGTATAATATTCATTGCTTTTCTCCCGTATACGTTTTTGAAATTTCTTTTCTCCCTGTATATATGTATGTTTACTAGTGACACCACATCCACAAGTGTAACATAGCAATAAATGCATAAAAATACTCCATTTATTAAAAAACTATATATTTTTTTATCTACAATATCTTTTTTCCATGCAAAATTGTGTGGAAAAAAGAAATAATAATTGCCAGATTTCTATTTATTTTGTTGAGCCATTCCAAATGAAATTTGGAATGGCTCAACACATCTTTCTGTATGAACCACATATAAAATTTCACAAAAATCTGTTCACTGAGTCTCCCTGTTACGTGTGGATGAACAGACATGGTGATGACAATAGGTGCTTACGCATATATGCTAATGTGCCTAAAAAAACAGAAATAGAAGTAACTACATTGCAACGTGAAGACTGCAGGCAAGCTGTTAAGATAATTTATAGGATCCTGTCAATGATATATAGCAGGGGTGGCCAACTTAATTTGTGATTCGATCTACTTTTTTTCTTCAAAATGTACCATCTCAAGAATTTCATTGCACATGGTTAAAAAAGTTAATTAACACATATTGAAAAATGCTGTTTATAAATTTTAAAATTAAGTACAATTAAAAATTCTTATTTTAAATTTGTATGTATTTAAATTTTTAATTTAAGTGAAGTTTGTGTGTTCATGTCATCTGCCAAGCTTTCAAAATCGGGGACATACTGTGATAAGGCCAACTGTAAAGTATGCAAGCCCTCTGTATGTATGTCTGTATCTCAAGTCCTCTGTTGTTGTTATTTGGATTTTAGGAGCATTAGCAACTAAGGCCATATTGCTCCAGGATATGCGGTGGTCATTCCCTGACCTTCCCGCCTCCCCCGTATTTGGTGGTGACGGGCTCGAACCCCGGTCTAATCACAAGTCCTCTGTATGTAGGTCTGTAAGAGTAGAGTGTTTCTTCGTCTTTGTTTGTTTCAAATATGAAAAGGCTGATTCACATAGATATGTGGAACCAAATCGGGAATTTAAAAGTTCACTGCATTTTTTTTACATTTGGGTACTTTTCTCGGCAAACATATTTCCAAGTCTTTTTCTGATGATCTGGCTTTTAGGAAGATATCGTTTCAAAATGTAATAATTTCATTTTCAAGTATTCAAGTAATATTTTCTCCAGGTGAAAAAGCTCAGCTATTTTTTTCTACAATTTGTTTCGTATCAAAGTCGACATTAAATGGATAAGAAATATATTGAACAATGTCTTAAATTGTTTTAAAATCACTGAATCTGATTTCAAAATCATCCACAACTTTCTCAATTTCAGAAACATATTTCTCACTATTAAATTCAAAAACAGGATATTTTTGCAAATGATCTTGCATATTTGCAAAATAATCAATTTTTTTTTTTTCTTTGAGATCCTTAGCCATTGCCAAAAATAGATATTTATATGCAGAAATACTATGAATCATGTCACCCACATTTTTATTTTTTCCTTGTAATTCCAAATTCAGATCACTTAATTTACTGGTAAAATCTGCCAAAAAAAGGCCAGATCACACAACCACTCCGTATCTTTTAGCTGTTGATAATCAATTCCCCTTTAATCAACAAATTTTTTAATTTCATTCAGCAAATTCTGAAATCTCTGTAGAGACTTACTCCGACTCAGCCACCTCACGTCTGTGTAATATCAGATCTGGTTCATTTTCATCAAGTTGCATTTTGTAAGTCTCCTTTGAAGGGATTATCCTCTGATGGAATTCACGATTTTGAAAGCTATGTCCATAACACTTTTTAGTATTTAATCTTTTGCTGGCTAACACTTGTTGGTGGAAGATACAGTGGTAACTCAAAAATCTGGGAATTCATCATCCTTTTGGCAGAATGCGATGAATCCGTTAAGATGCCCCATTATTGCTTTAGCTCCATCTGTTGTTACTGATACGAGTTTAAATAGTGGTACTTTAATTTTTTCAATAAAATTAAAGTACCACTACGTCGCATCACAGTATTTTGAGATAATTACAGATTTTGAAGAGCACTTTTAATTTCATTTTTTTCTTAAAATTTTCAAAAAAAAAGAATCTGTTATTTCTAAAAATGGGTCTTTGATGTGAATTGACCATCAGAAAATGGTTTGTATTTTTGTGCAAGAAGATGACTCACTTTAAATGATGCTACAGTTACTGCTTTAGATTTTAAATTTCATGAAAAATTTTGTTGTGCAAATAATCTGGATTTAAGTTCTTTTAATTAACTTTTTCTAATGTCACTATTAGGCGTAAAATCCGATTGGTATTTACTGTGGAGTGCGTTGAAGTGTCTTTCTAAACTTCCTTTTTTGGGTATAGCCACAGAAGCACTGCAAATCAAACAACATTTTTCTTTTATTATTACAAAAAAGTATTCCAGTTCCCACTCTTGATGAAAATGATACGTTTTACTGTTTTTCGTAGTATTAATTTTAAATCAAATGGTATTAAATTAACCTATAAGTATTGTCCAGTTATTAATATTAAGTAAACTAAATAAGAATTCGACACAGACTATGTTCGCCACAACGTAACTGCATTAATTTTCACTAGACAAGCCTAGCTGCTGCATGGTGGCAAGAGTAGTCATGTGGTTGAACGGATTTGTAATAAGTGTATGCAGTGGGGCGCATAATAATAAGAACATTTAGATTTTGACTAATTTATTTTTTATATACATTTAAAATTCATCATGATCGACCGAAATTAAAGCCGCAATCGACTTGTTGGCCACCCTGATATAAAGGAACCTTTCCAGGTGGGACAGATGATTATTCCAAATGTATAAAGCAATGGTTAGGTCACATCTAGCACACAGATTTGGAAACCTCATTCTAGGAGGGACATAGTATTGTTGAAAAGGATGCCGAAAAGAAAAATAAGATTAGCTGGGGGCTCAAAAGGATATTCTTACTAAGAAAGAATGGGCTCTTAGTAAGAATCTTAGCAACCCTTAGCAGTCTCTCAAAACTAGGCTTCTGTGTGATGATCTAATGGAACTGTATAAGGCTTTAAAAGAGTTTAGTAGACTAAATGCTGATGTCATCTTTATTCTTTCTTAGATAATACACACAATGCAACAAATTTAAATTGAAAAAGGATGGTTGCAGAAAACAGTTGTGTGGAAATTTGTATTTACCCAGAGAATAATTTATTGTTAAAAGAAACTTCCAGATAGCATTGTTAAAGTGGGTAGTCTTAATAAATTTAAATAAGGATTAGACAATTTATTATTAGGAATGGGAAAATGAAGTGAGTAAAAAAAAAAAAGTTTTGTTTCTTTTTTTTTATCCCACATAAGCTCTGGTTCCTTGCATCATTTTCACAATACCAAATGCATTCTCTTAATTCAAGTAATATTAGGATAAAAAAACTGCCACCTTTTCCAGTTTCTGCATTTACCTTATGAATATAGTACTCATGCATGCTGTTGGCATCACTGATATCTTATAGAAATGAACTTGGGTTTGAAGCCTGATTGGTCCTGCATGATAAGTATGTGGATCTTTTTTTTTAATTGCTATTTTTTTTATGATTTTCACTAAAAGCTTTCTATTTTGCTGTTATCACAATGATCTGCCTGATTATGTATTTTTTTTTATCACTTTTTTTGCATGTAATCATTCTCACCATAAAACCTTTCTTTTATGCTGTGTCATTTCATAGTTCATGTGATAGTAAGCTACAAGTATTTCATAGTGATATTTATTATTTTGTTTTTGTAAATTGTCATTGTGCTCAAAGTATCTGTTTGTGCAAAGGAATTTTTATTTAACTGCACTATTACACAAGTTCACAGCCTTTTCCAAATTGGGTAATACAAAAAACCAATAAAGTATTCTGTTATTAGTGAATTTTCTTACAATAGGGTAAATAACCATTTCCCCCCCCCCCCCCATATTACTTTGCAGCAATGTATACACAATGGGTTTAAACTTTCTGCACGCTATATAATATTAACACTATGAATGTCTGCAAAGTTCAGTCTGTATATATAACTAATGGACTTCTTTAAAAAAAAGTCAAAATTTACAATTCATGGAGGAAAAATACTCATAAATGCACATTTTATTGTAATTAACAAGTTCAATAATTACATCTAGATAAAGGTAAAGATGAAATAACAAATCTAGGCACTTTCTGCAGTTTTAGTATACTGTATCAAATGTTGTCATAAAACTCCGTAGACAAGTAAATATAAATGAAAAAAATCTGGTACATTATGTACATTATAAAATTTCTACAGATCACTCACTCTCTTTCTAAACACACACACATGTGCACATACTGAACTTTACAAAATGTTTATTACAAGACAAATAATAGATATGCAGATATCTAAATATAAAATAAAAATGAATTATGAATATTTATCAAGATACATGCACTGCCAGTTAAAATGTATTATTACTGGATACACTTCCGTTAAACAGAAAATTATAATTCTGATATTATAACTATATATTAATGGCCAAGTTGTTTCATATTTAGCTTTCCAAAGAAATGTACAAGGTATAGCTTTGTTTTATGTTTGTTTCCCAATTTTTTTTCCCACTTTAAACATACATATTTTTAAGCAAAAAAAAAAAAAAAAAAACTGGCCACCTTCTCTACTAAATACATATTTGGTTGTTGCTTATGAACTACCATAACACATGGGGAATAAAATTTTAAAAAAAATAACAAAAAAAAAAGGAGGAAAAATTAGGAAACAAACAAACAAGCAATATTTTTGTTTGTTTTCCAATTTTTTAAAATTGATTTTTTTTAATGATTAGAGCAGTCCATATTTTTTAACATATGGACTGCTCTAATCCTACCTCTGAAGATATAAAGAGGCTAGCATTTTGTCTTCAGAGCAATTAGGACTGCACTCCCTTATTAAAGCTTATAATGCATATTTTCATTTTTTTTTTATCCTGGCTAAAAATACTACATATAATGAAATTCTGAAATACCATCTTTGTAAACATATAATTTTATTTTGATCATTATTTTGCATGTATAGCTTTGATCACACAGACTACTAATTTTCACATTTCATCTTTCAGAAATTTCTAAAACAGCCATATATATCTACTTATCAATGGTATTTTTTTACTTATGAGTATGTTTTACATACTGTAAACATATAATCATAAATATAGTATAAAAGTTTCATGTTGGATGTGTTGCTTCCAGTTGCTTCTACCACAAAATTCCAAAGTAAATTATTAATCAGAGGTATAACTGAAAACTTATGCATGAATTTTATGCAAATATTTCTTTAAAAAAAAAATCCTAAAAAAAGCATTTCAAAAATGTTAATTTCTCTTATGTCCCATTTTTAGCAGTGTATAAAGGAAATGTATATGGAAGTTTCTCATTTATATATATATATATATCTTTTTTTTTTTTTTTTTTTTCCAGGTTAGTAACATTATACACTTTAAAAAAATAAAATGGCAGCAGCCTGTTTTTATTGACATTTTTCCTGACCTCTCTGTAACATTTAAAATAAAGCATCTTATTATAACAACTTTCTTTTTTTCACGTTTTATTAGAAAATTAGAATAACAGGCAAACAGGTTTTATATTTTTTAGACAAGCCATGTACCGTTCCTTACTGGAAACTGGTGCATAAGAAAAACAAGACCTGTTTTAGAGAGTTAGAGTTAAAGAGGAGGTAAGTTCAAGGGACTTACTGAAAGGAACTTAGTTCATTTTACTGAAAAGGTTAAGCTTGCCAATTAAATGCAAACATATATGATTGGGGAGGGAGGGTCAACTGGTTGCTTCAACCACAAAATTCTTCAAAATTCAGAAGTAAATTATTAATCAGAGGTATAATTGAAAACTATGCATGAATTTTATGCAAATAATATAATTTCTGGACATATTCCCAGAAAGCAAAAGCATTTTTATCACATGTATTTGAAAGTAATTGTACTGGAAAACAAAGAAAGACAGACAGAGATCAGATTTCACTAGCAGTGATGAATGGAATGGCTATTTGGTCAATGCAAATAAATGCAGACCAGCCACTGCATTTCGCCAAACACTGCAATATCAGTATGCATCTGCCTTCATGTCTGTAGCACTGATCATTTATTTGTTTGGTTATTATAATAATAATTTATTATTATAATAATAAATTATAATCATAATTTAACAAGTGCAGTCATATATGAAGTTTTCTGAGCAGTGCAGACAGGCTGCCAGAGCAGATCATGGGTATTGTCAACGATATACAGGAATTTTGCTAGTAGGGAAAAGGAGGTGATTTTCCTTTTGTATGGTCAGGCCATGTCTTGAGTACTGCGTACAGGTCTGGAGGCCTGTAGAGTTCTCAAGCAACTCTACATCCTCTGGAGGATGTAGAGTTGCTGGAGCATGTACAGAGAAGGGGAACAAGATTGGTGAGGGGCAAAAGGGGTCCTCTTACCAAGAAAGGCTTAAGTTCTGCAAATTGCAGTGGCTGGAGACAAGGCACCTGCGAGGTGATCTGATTGAGATGCATAAAGCCTTGAATAGGTTGAGCACGCTGAATTCTGTTGGGATTCTTCTGCTTGCTCAGATTATGAACCTGATGGGGGCATAAATTCAAATTGAGGAGAGAAAGTTGTAGAATAGACGCATAGAAATTTACCTTTAGCCAGCGGGTGGTTAATTGCTGGAACAAACTTCTATCTGTTGTTGTGGAAGTTGATAGCTTAAAAAGAGGAACTGGACAAACTTTTAGAGGGAATGGATGAAATTGGAGTTTTTTTTTTTTTTTTTGGCTGATGCTACATAAGCTCATGCACTTGCATCACATGCCTCCATTGCTGTTACTATTGTTTTAAATACGATATATGTTTTAAATCTTTAACTGTGTGTTTGTGTTAATATCTGTTGCCAATACCATCAGTTTTTAATTTCTGTTTCAAGCAGTGTAAGCAAATATAGGTTGGAAGTCAAAATACTCACTATTATAGTAAAGAGCAACAGCAAACAAACATAAAGGGGAAAAATATATATTATATTCTCTCAATACATATTTATATGCTTTTAAATACACATTTCCAACAAATCTACAAATGAGAACCTTAGCTTGTTTGCAGAACTTATTGGAGCAGGATATAGATGAAAATTCAGTGCTCTGATAAGCAAATTTGAGTATTTCCTGGAAAAGGGCTGAAGACTTTAAAGGAATTCAAAACAAGGGACCCATCAAGCAAGCAAGCAGCTGCCCAATGTAATGCTACAAACTACACACATGTATCAGGCAGCACAGCAGAATTCCCAACAGTGGACAGAGCTGGTACTAAAGGAAGCAGGAAACTGTGGGACAAGCTCTGTCCAATAGGTGAAACTGAACCAGGCTATGTCTGTCAAGGACAAAAGTTAATGCTACTGACATTATCACAAAAGACGATATTGTACATGTACTAATGATTAATGTTACTAATAAAATTAAGCAGTGGCAATTGGAAGAGAGGATTTACTTCACAGGTATGAAACAATGTTGAGAAAGCTGCAGGTTAAATTTGAAAGTGTATGTAATTTTTCCCAGGCATGATGGGAGAAAATATATGTGAGATTTGGCAATAAATATGGCCTTGAAGAGACTAATAAACTCAGAGTAGGATATTTCTAAACATGGCCTGTTAATAGGAGACTTTTTACAGGGACAGGATACAGTTAAAATAGAAGAGAGGGTAAGAATATTTACTGATGCTATTGAGGCAGGTTTAGGTGGTTTAGGAAACAGCTAGTTTGTGAAGGAGGATATATGGATTAATGGCAGCTGTAACAAGCAAAACTGATTTTTGCAGTGCTTCTATTGGGACATGCATCAGCCTGGAAAAGCAACATTGGGGGCTTAAAAAGGCATGCATGCATGCTGGAGGCTTTCATGGGACAAGGAAGTATATGGACTGTGTTAGTGTTGTGTATATGGGCTATTATACACTAATGTTAGGAGCACAGTAAATAAATCTGATAAATATGAAGTTTTGGTCAATTGCCAGCCATTATAGTGATATCAGACACTGATGGAGGAAATGCTGAATTTGAATAAAATGAGTGCAATGTATATAGAAAAGATAGAGGGGTTATGCAAATAATGCCTTGATTAAGAAGCACACAGATTCTAAGGCAGTGCACTCAGTTGACAACTGACATGGTTGCCAGTGTAATTTCGAGTCAGTCTAACATGACATAAAGGACAATAAAACAAAACACTAAATTTTTTTCTTGAAAGTGAGAACTATGAGGGATATGTTTGCAGCTGGTGGATATGCTCAAGAAAGGTCAACTTCTATAACTTTTATTCAATTAATCCAGCAATCACTGCAATGGCATATAACATGCACCAAATAAAAAAAACCACAAATAACTTGAAAATTAAAATGGTTAACAGAGATGTAAATATGAATTTTAGTTCCATCAGTATATTTTTGACTTCTGATCTGCACCCCTGATTTTGTGGAATTTGAGAAGTATGCCCACAAAAAAAAAAAAATTATTTCTTTAAGGACAGAGATGTCTAACATTAATTCATTTTTGGTTTTGATTTCATATCTTACATGTCATTGTTTCAGTTTGAAGTGTTTAGTCAGATTACGAGTTTTTTATGAATGTTGGTTGAACGTTGTTAGTGGACTTTACATTCTATGCAGCTGATCATGTAAGTGGAATTCTTATTTTGATTTTTATAAGTTTTTTTGCCATTTTTCTAGTGTTAGTGTTTGGCTAGAAGAGCTCAGAATGCCAAATACAGCAGTCACTAGCAGGCCACTGATATAACACAAAATTTCTAAACACATTAACAGTTTAGTTCTGCACGCAGCCATTATTATTGTTCACAATACTAAAAAATAAAACAGTAAACCTTTAGTATTACATCACCACACAATATTATAGATTTCATTTGTGTTGACTTTTAGATTATAGATGTATTGCTGACTTTTATTTGTGATCTGATTCATATATATTATGTGCTTGATTGTGGAAACTCAAATCAAGCAGGGGAAAAGTGATGGAAGCAAAACTGACTCTCAGATTCTTTAAAACACAGCATATACAATATTGCAAAGTGGACCCCCACTTTACAATATTATTCCGTTCCAGAGAAACCATCATAACATGAAATTATCGTAATGTGAACTCAATAACAGATTTTTTTGATAATTTGTTCCAGACCTCGGAAGTTGAAATTTTCGCCATATAACACTTTTTATCTCTTTAAAAGATGATTTTTATAATGAAAATTGTACATATTAATTAAAATTAATATATTGCAATACAAAAAAAAAAAAAAACAACCCACTTCAACTAAAGGGTGCAAAAACAAAACAAGCAGCCAACACATTTACAAACGCTGCTATTGGCTGAGAGGAAGGACCACGTTGTCCAGTGGGAGACATGTAAGCCCATCATAATTATAAGAAACAAAAATCAAATTTTAAGAAACTAATTGAAATCATTAAAATGCACTGCACTTTCATTGTTATCATATGTTTGGTTATAAGAATCAAATTTGAATGCCTTTGTGATATTTTTCTAAAACACATTTCCGGAGGTCACTACCAAAAAACAATTAGCAGTTTCCAGTTTATTGGGCTTTTCTGTTAGTGCAATCTATTATAAATGGGTAGTAAACGCGACCTTATTGCATTTGTGATACTACTGGTAGCTGGAATTCTGTGGGCTTTACATTATTATAATGAAATGTTTCCCTTCACTGAAATCTTCAATCATATGAAAAAACATAAATATATTTTCAGAATCTTCTCTTCATTCCTATTTAAGCTTCATAAACTTGTTACTCCATATGTCACTTGTTTAGCTGCAATTTGTACATACCATGTTCTTTGTAATTGATTGCTTATCTTTTTTACTGTTTTAAATTTTACAAAAAAAAAAAAAAAAATCAGTGAATAGAAATATCAATTAGTTAGTTTAACATATAACGTTAATATATTACATATAACAGCATTAATTAAAGCATGCAAGTAAGTGTAAATTTATTTTTATTTTGAACCTGTTGAAAATATTCTTCGGATTTTCACGTACCATTTAATTTTGTTAATTGGTAAGGTAATAAAGTGTAAATGTTTGCTTTATATCTTCTTTTATAGCCTGTGGATAATATTCCTCCTATTTTTGCTTATTAAAATTGCCATTTAATAGAATTAAATTCAATTCACAAATGTGATCATAATGAATGCCACTTACCACATATCGTACAGTGAATGGGATTTTATTATGGAGAGTCCATCATAAAGTGAACCAATCGTAAAGCGAGGGTCCACTGTATTGAAAAACTTAAGTCATTTTAAAGTTTTTATTCTTAAACTTTCATTTTAAAACTTTTAAAAATATATTTTTGGCATAGGTGCTTAAAAGATATTCCACAGCATATCTCCATGTGCATTATATGCTTATTATATCAACTAGCTGTTGTAGTGATTTTTATGTTAATCTATAAAAACAATAAATTAAAAATGTCACTTTTTTTTTTTATAACCACCAATACTGTCAAGATTATGAAGCTCTCAATTTTAAAAATCATTTACTGTCTTTGTTCCAAACATTTCCAAGGTATCATGGAGGACTTGTGATTGATGGTGTGACTTTTAAGGTGTACCAGCTGGAGGGGTTAAGGCTGTTTTCCTCAATATTTAATTCATTGTCAGCCAGTAGCACCTTCAGATGTTCCAGTGCTGTTGCCATATTCTTCTAACTTTATGGCAAACTTTTCCATTTGATAACCCAGTATTTCACCTATTACATTTTTTTTGTTACATTTTTCTGCTGTAACACACCATAATGCCTTCTCTCATATTGCTTATGAAATTCTTTGAGAAAGTGGAATTGTGGCATAACCTTTGACACCAGCCCATATCAGCTTAACTGGATATAAATTACAGTGGTTGAGTGGAAGCTATAATACTGTATATCCATGAGTTGCTGCTAATTCATCAATTATGTAATATTTATTGAACTCTGACTGATGCACAAGTTTAAGTAATAATATCAGGCTCAAATTTTATAATTCAGTTTTTATTTTCAGCCTTTCTTCAATCTGTTGTTGGAGATTTTTCAATGATCACTGAATGGTCGAGTTTTATCCA